>NC_137668.1:17425239-17757739 GCF_963422515.1 Blennius ocellaris
TTCTCTGTCTAACAAGCACAATTAAAATGTATTCAGCGACTAACTGCTTTTGTCTCTCTGGACCTTTAAACATTTCGGCCAAAAATACTAATTAGTGTCAGATTTCCACTGTAGATTAATTTACTCTTGTTCCCCCACACAAAGAGGCTCGGGTCTCTCTAATGAGGCCTGTCTCATTGTGGAAGAGGAGGAGGAGGAGAAGGAGGAGGAGGAGAAGGAAGGAGGAGAACAAGAAGAGGACGGAGAAGAGAAGTACAGGTGGCAGCTCTCTAATTATGTCCCCAGTGGATGACTACATTACCCAGGTACCCGAGGCTTCTGACAGGTGGGTGGGTGGACTGGAGGAAGACAGTGGGATGAATGGTACCGTTAATTAATCACTTCTTCCAATATTCCTGGAGGAAGGAGAGTGGGCCACTGCTTCTTTGTTCTAAATTACAGTATAATCTTAATCAGGATAGTGGGAGTTTATCGTCACTTCAAAGCTGAAATTAAACCTGATTTATTTATTTATTTATATATTTATTTATGTATTTAGTTATTTATTTACACACATGGTGAATATCTGTTGGTTTGACTGCTGTTTGTAATCAAGCTTCATTTCACACAAGCAGCTGACTGACTGATGGCTGACTTTGCTCTATAATACGTCATGTGCGAAACAAGACATTCAGCTTTCCTGTGAAATGAGTTGCATGCAAGCAGCGCCAAATAAGTCTTCTTTTTTTTTGGTCATGTCTGTTGTCCGAATATATTGCACCACTAGTATTATTTTGGTGAAGGACCCTGAGTTTTGCAGACATTATTTGTACAGAGGTTTGGTTTCTATTCAATATGTAAAAACAGAATGGCACTCAGTTTGTAGGACTCAAAACTACAAGAACACTAATACAGACTCAAAAACAGTGTCTTTTCTTGAGTTTTGTCCTTTTTGGCTCTTCATTCTTGGTCAGTGCAACACCAGCTTGGAGATGCCCCCTCGACAAACTGAGCCACAGCCTATCAAATTTAGCAAACTTTCAACGCCCCCAGAAGAAAGTTTTACTAAAAACAATATCTTCCTCCATATTTGTAGGTGTTTCTTTTTTTTTCTTTTTTCCGTGGAATAATTGCCTTAAACCCACAGACAGACCACTAGACTTGTGGTAAGATGATTATTGGGTCCTTCTCCTGTGTGAGCAGAAACGTTGTGCAGAGGAGGTCATGCAATCCAACTTTTTTTGTTGTTTTGAAAGGAAGAACTTTTACTATTTTTACAGGACACAGTGTAAATAGTCTGGCAATAAAAAACCTCATTATTATCATCATGTTGTCTGTAGACTGTTTTTCCTTTCCTTTCTTTTTTCCCCCCATTGTGGATCCTAAAATATTGAAACAAGAACAAAACCACAAAGAGGATCCAATATATACCAGTTTCCAGTTACATGTAGAGATTTCCTTTTTAACATGTTGTGATTGATTGAAACTTTAATGTATATTTGTGAAGATTCTTAATGGAAACAGCAATACAATCTTAATTTAATAAAATAAAAGTGAAGTCTGAAACATAATGCCAACACTTCAAATAATTCACAAATTTAAAAACACATAAAACTGTCCATTTATTGCAACAACAGGTCGTTTTGCAGTTAGTCATGAGTTGGAAATGAATAATAAAAAAATAAAAAAATGTATATATATATGTACACACACGCACACACACACAAATACAAATATATATATACAGTCGAATACAGCCGTGGCTTCAGTTGTCTCAGCAGATTGCTTTTCAGTTGCAAAGTTGAAGGTTCTATTCCCCCATCTCACCCTGTCCAAAACATCAACGTGTCCTTGAGCAAAACACTGAACCTGAAGTTGCTCCTCGTGGAGTGCTTTGCATGGCAGCTGTTACTGTACACAGTGTGAGTTTGAGTGTGTGAGACTAACGATGTAAAGCGCTTTGGGACCCCTGAAGGGGTGAAAAAAAGTGCTACATAAGTGAAATCCATTTACTTAAGGGAAGCAACTGACTGGATACTGTGAAGAGTGTAAGATAAGGCAGAGTGGAACATGTTTTGGTATGACACGATAACTGAGATGGAAAGTATAGAGGGGGGTTCTGGAAATAACACTCAATGATAGAATGCATACACAAGTGAAGCAAAGGGGTCTAGATAGATAGATAGATAGATAGATAGATAGATAGATAGATAGATAGATAGATAGATAGATAGATAGATAGATAGATAGATAGATAGATAGATAGATAGATAGATAGATAGATAGATAGATAGATAGATAGATAGATAGAGATAAGCATTTGTCCTCCAAAAATGATTAAAATATATATAAATACAAAACACCCTTTTTCCTCTCTTGATGTCAGAATAAAAAACATGAAGGTCAACCACTGAAATGATGCCTTTGTACTAGATATGAACCAAAGGGGACTTTGCCGGTACTCTACAGAAGTGGGGTCTAGAATGTGCACTCACACGGTGGGATCTATCTCCTCTGAGGCTTTACTTCAGAGCTACAAAATGGCTTTCAATTTCAAGGCTCTTGTGTTTGTCTTCACTGCGGAATCAGAGGCCAAAGAAAGAAAGGCAGGTGGTTTAGTATATACTTCTTCAATGGCAGGTTGCTATCCAAGCCCCGGCGGTACAAGGTTGTACTGTCCTTTCTGAGCGTCAAGAGCTACAATCAATCCATCAATGCATCTTCTCTCCTGTTTCAACCACATTTGGTTGTCGGTGGCAGTACATAATGGTCCAAAACGTTATTTGACTATATGGCAGATTGAAATGGACCTAATGTATCCTTTATGAGCTAACATGATGCTGTGCTGCAACAGAATGCTATTTCATATGAATTTGAATATATAATAAAATAAAGAAAAAATAGTGATGAATGGTAATGCAGGTCCTCAGGCGAGCTCAGTGAGGAGAGAAACCTCCCGTAGAGCAGAAGAGCAAAAGCTTGCTTGATCTTGATTTTCAGTATGAATACAGGCGGTGAGGCAGGTCTCGTCATCTTTCTGACTTTTTAAGTCAGAGTTTTAAGCAGCAGGTGTCAGAAAAGTTACCACAGGGGAAACGGGCTTGTGGCTGCCAAACGTTCATCGTGACATTGCTTCCTCTCATTGTGAAGCAGAGTTCACCAAGTGTTGGATTGTTTATCCACTAATAGGGAACGTGAGGTATGGTTGGTTAAACCTTACTGATGATGTGTTGTTCAATAGCAATCCTGCACTCGAGAAGTTTACGTTGCATATACTAACAGCAGTAGTGACACAACTACCTAATTCCACATCATACAACAACAAAAATGTGAAACTTCTGTGGCGTTTCAATAAATATGTTGAGTTACATTGCAATCTCTTGCACTATAATGTGAGGACAGTTTGAATTTGCCCTAAAACACATTGGCTACTGTTAGTAGAGTGTGTGTGCCTCCCCTAACCCCAGACACTCCCCTTATTTCAGCCAACACGAGTCGTCACTTTGAAGCAGTCAGTGGAGCAGGCCGAGGCTTTCTTGGCAGTGATTTGTGTGAAGGGAGTCAGGTCCCATCTGCTCCCTGTCCATGGGGGAAGTTGGGTTAGCCAGCCAGTCTCCACCGCCACAACCCTCCTCCCCCTCGCCTCCACTCCTCCTTAACACCCAGAGAGAGGATAATGAGAACAGGGAGAGGGAGCGCTGTACATCACAGGGCACCATGCGTGTCTGAGCTCCTGCCTCGTCACGCCACGTCTCGTTCAGTCACCCCTCATATAGACCCGGGGCCTCAGCTGGTTGCGTGTGATCCCAGTTTAACAGGTATCCCTCACATGCAGATCTGTTGCCTGACATAACACAGTGACTGTCAGAAAAAAAACCACCACCATAAACTTCACATGCTGTGGCGATTAAAGGGTAATTCCGCACAAATGAGTGATTTCCAACCTGGGGTGCTTGGGTGTTGCTGAGGTGGCCGAAGGCTTTGCCTGCTCTTACATATATTATATACATATTTTTTTTCTTTAATGTCTCCTGCTTTTGTATGTTGGCAAAAAGGGTTTTGGCAAAATAGAGATATTGCAGCATTTTTAAGGCCTTTAGGAAGACCTCAAGAGATTTATTGTGATGTGTAACCAACCAGGAGACTGACATCTGTAGCAAACCAAAAAACTGCCTTATCCTTATGGATTGTTTAAAGGCAAAAACTGGAGTTTCTTGACTTTAAAACTTTAAATCCCACAACAAGTACAAATAATTAAATGACCTTTTACATTTTAATCATGAGTGCAGGTGAGAAGCCTTTTTTTTTTAATCTGTCTGAGTTATTCATTTATTTTTTTTGCAGTCCCAAAATAGTTTTTGCTCTGCAACATTTAGCCATCTTAAATTAGATTAGATTCAAAACATATTTCTTGTAAAGTCAAACTCAGAAGTTTGCAAAGAGAAAAGTTTGAGTTGGATGTCTTACTCCCTCGCCCACCTCGCTGCTTTTTTCATCATTCATCTTTCAGTGGTGCTAATCCTGAGTGGTCAAAACACAGCATGAAATATCAAATTGAAATATTTACTTAAATGGAGGATCTGGCAAGAGATGATGCAGCACTTGAATTCCGATTTTTTTTTGTTTGTTTGTTATTTTTATCCACTTCCTCTGAATCAGAGCACAATGTCAAACTCCTTTCCCGCTGTAAGTGTTATCTGTTATTTTTGATTCAATCACTCGGTTTTCTTTTGACAGCAGTGTAGAATAGCCCTTCCGTAAACACTGAACTGCAACCATAAGGGCCTGGTGATTTGTGTTCAGCCGCTCCCAGATGACGTAATTCCTCACCTCTTCGCCCCTCCCTGCCTCGTGCAGCTCGGACAAACCTCACTTCTTCACTTAGGCTGAGCATTAGGTAATTTAATTCAGCCTGATAAAACAAACACTTTGCGACAGCTTCTGACGCAGATACAGCCAAAGACCAGGAGGCTCGGAAATGTTCACGACAAAACAGCGCAAGCAGATGTTCTGTTGAACTGTCTCACTTTTGTGGCATAACAGATCACACTGCCTGCTGGCCAGAGGACACTAAAGACTCACTCAGGAGCACACCCACACATAGAGGATGGGCTCTCACTGAATCCAAATTAAAGTACAGTGTCTCCTTGTCATTACTCTACTCTTATTTGTGAATACTCACAAATATTACATTTTCACAAATCAGATAAATGCAACTGATAGTCCTCCATTAAACAAAACATTAAACATAAGAAACAATAGATCGAAAGCACACTCTTGAGGTCAGCCTGGAATTACAGCGTTTGGGGAGTGAATATGGTTCTTTAGGGATTCGGGTCAGAGAATCATTAGAATATTGATTCAGACAGAAAATAGATCTGGTTAGTCTGGCTGACTCCTCGCTGATTTCCCATCACACTTTCTACTCCACTGAAAAGCAGGAGTGGAGAGACTTGAAAGCCACTTGTGTTCATTTTCTCTTTGGACTTAGTGCAACTCACACATTCAGACATCAAAAACATTAAAAAAAAGAAAAGAAAGAAAAAAGTCTTACTTATCACTTTGTGTGATATCGGTTCATCCATTTGTCTTAACAATAATGACGCCAACTTTCACAGTCACACCTTCTGGAACGTTTAATTTTCATTCCAGATTTTTTTTTTTTTTTTTCATTTGAAAAAAATAAGCTGTCAGTTAAAATGTGGGCAGTGTGTCAAGGATTGAGCTTTCTCTCACTTATGCGTTTTACGCATTATTTGTTCCTTTCATTTCAGACTGTGCTGTTCCCTCATCAACTAGTGGTACTTTCCATTCCTTCCCGATGTACCACCATTACCTGACCATCACCTACATGCACATCTGCCCCTTGGCACCTAATTAATCATTCGTATATATACGGTTCCATTAGCTCACTTGGACACATATGTATCCTCGATTGTTGTTCAGGTTTTATCCCAACTGCCTGCATATGAATCTCCGGCTGACGTCAGTTGTTAGACCTTCGAAAAAAGAAACTGGGAGACTTTAACAAAACTGTAGCCTCATTCAACTCAGCTGACCCAACCAGATGGTAAGGGATATTGTTAATATGCATGCAAATCACTCAAACTTCAGTGCAGTGAAATATGAGTCAGTGATGGATATTGTGTCACTGTAGGTGATATAGATATAGGTGTATGAGTAGTAAATAACTTTTTTGTTTATAGTCTATTTTTTTTGCTTGTGTCCAGAAGTGTATTCTGTGTGTTTATGGAGAGAGCAAATAAGTAACTTAACATAAGATGGGTTTAATAATGCTGCAGATTCAACAGATATCACAACATTGTGGTGAGTAAATAAAGGTAACATGATGGTATCTGATCTTTACTTATATAGCACATTTTACAGCCTGAGCAGTCTCAACATGTTTTGATCAATGTGAGAAATGATCAATCACATTCAGCGTTTCACTGACATAATCATTCACACACTCACATACAGTACCAGTGGTGATGTATGACAGGCAAGGTTTTTGCACCCCTCTTCAAGCAATCGCTGCTTCAGTGTCTTCATCAGCGAAACTTTGACATGTGATCAAGGATCAAGGAACAAAGCTGAATTCACGCAAATGGTAGAATTCCTTAGAATAGATCAAAGCAAAAATAGAAACACTCACATACTAGTCATTGCTTTTTAGTCAGAAAACATGTGAACAGCCATACTGATGTTTTTTTTCTTCTATTGTGCGTATTCCATAAAACTATTAAAAACAGGAGAGATCTGTTCCAGATGTGATTGATGTTCTCAGTAGCCATTTGTGCTAATCACATTTTACATCTCAATGTCCAATGCCTACCTTTCTGAGGGTGCATGTGAGAAACCCTGTGAACCCTGCCTGTGTGTTATGTCGGGGAGGCAAATATGTTCAACAAAGCATTTTTATTGGATGCAGAATTAATGAATATTTGCTCGTGCTAAATGAGTGTTTAGACACTTGACACTGATTTATAGGTGGAGAAAAAGGAGCGTGAAACTTAATCTTCAGGATTAGTTGAGAAAAACCATGAATCAAATGAAGACAATACAAAGACAACACACCATAACAAAACGTGTCTATGAATGTTACTAGTGTAAACTGGCGTTGAAGTGTTCATTTGTGCTAAGTTGTAACATTGCAAGTACAATAAATTACTGTAGGTTCTCCAGGTCCCTTTTTCATGAGAGAGGTTTATGAATTATGCAACCAGGTCAGTGTGAAAGAGGTGCAAATTTGTTTTTGTGCTAGTGTGAGAGCTGCTCAGGGTTAATTCATTTACACTCATTCACCTTCACCTCCTCCTGTTTGTCACACTTGCACAGGCACGCACTCTCTCTCTCTCTCTCTCACACACACACACACACACACACACACACACACACACACACACACACACACACACACACACACACACACACACACACACACACACACACACACACACACACACACACACACACATACAGAGCTGTATCAATGTGAATCCGTCCTATTGATATAATGCCTTCCGTGCCTGTCCTTAAATAATATATTCTTCTTATTGTTTGAATGAAACTAATGCGTTCTAATATGGACAGCACCTTCAGACGACACTCCTCTGTTATTCAATAATGTATTTATTGATGATACGTAACACTGCTGGAGAGCTTACTAACAAAATACTTTTCATATTTCCATTAAAGTTCTGAATCTCGAATCTCACAATTGAGTCACTTAATTTCACTCTGACCTTCACTGTAACATTAACCCTAAAACTTGTGGGAGCACATTGCACCCACAAGTACAATGTGCTCCCAGGTTTCAGGCCCCACAGAGAGAGAACTCCAAGAACACACATAGATGCTCAGACTGAAGGATGTGAGCAGAGCCCGGGGTCACAGGGCCGGCAGAGACACAAGAGAAATGTGGGAGTGAAGCTTTGAGTCACTCTCCACCTCCAGTCTCCCTGTGTCCTGCTGCTCACTCGTACCTGATGGGGACACCTGACTGTTTGATGTGTGTGACAGCGGTATCGAGAACACCACACCCCGCAGCTCAGACCTGCTCTAATCACGGACTCACTGCCGCGGTCGCCTGCTGCTCGGCATCCTGTCACCTGCAGGGGAAAAGGTCAGGACAGGTAACATCACAGCTCGCCATGCAGGTAACTCACGATTATTCATACCTTCCCAAAACAACATGGCTGCAGCGACTCTCCGCCCACTTTCCCTCTCAGTGTACGCTTCAAATCCACGCCTTCACACACAGACCTGGAAATCACGGGCTTGAAGCCAGACCGGAAACTTCCTTAAATGTCAATGGAGGCACGTGGCAAATTGAGGAGGGAGGTGGGGGAGGCAGTTCATGCTGGGAGGGAATCCTCGTGCTTAATGTGAGTGTTTTCCAAAATACAGAAACTGAAACAGACTGTAAATCCAAACATACATGTTAAAATGAACGTTCCTGATTTAGCGGATAAATCAAGCACAGTATAATTAGAACAACAGCAAATTTAACATTTGAAATAAAGATGTTTTTAATCTATATCTAACATATAATTGCTTCATCAAAAAGTAGCTGGGGTCTGTAATTTTGCTTGGGTGACCTGTCCAGTGATTTGAACCTCCAATCCCAAATCCTGCTTTAGACTATGAAGCATTGAGATATAAAATGACAAAGACTTATTGCTTTACTACTTCAAACATGTCTTGAAAATATAAATTGGAATTGAAACTGTCTTCATCATGATATGCAATCTTTTTATTGAGGACAAACGTGATTCTCATATTAATGATACATTTTCACTTCTTGGTTACTCCTGGTAATGGAGGTTGCATATTTGTCATAACTTTGTTCATCCACCAAAACATTGCTCTTGAGAGATATCTTGGGGTATTTTTCCCTTCAACAATGAAAGGGAATTGTCCTTCTATGGTCTGAGACTGTTACTCTTTTACCCAGGTCATGGAGGCGACTGAGATGATGAGTAAAAGAAGTGCAGAGAATGTCCCAGATTGTCATTTCATATTTCTGGTCACCTCAATAATACAAAGCACACATTTCTAAATCTAAGTAGTTAAATAATAGCGATCATGCAATCATTTCTGCTCCCAAATCTTTGCCAGTTATGCAGGTACTAGGAACGGAAACAAAAGGACGTAGCCTGCAGCTCCACATCCTCTTCCTCCGATGCTGTCATCAGCTTTCGCTGAGGATATCCGGGTGCTTCCAGGCAAGCTGTTCAGAAATGTGGTGTGCCCAGGGATCGCTATTTGTCATTCCTGGAATGGATCCAAAATAAGTCGCAGAAAATCCAAACAGATGCTTGGACAGTAAGGTCTTTTCAAAATGTTGAACTCTTCACCCTGTCATGCAAATGAGGGTAAACAGGTGAGGGGGAAAAAAACCCTCCTTGTGGCCCGAGAGTGGCTGTCTCAGCATCTCTGTCACATAATGCCTGTACATAACCGTGACAAAAACATCAACACACAATAGCTAAACAAGCAATAGATGATTTATCAGATTAAATCAAGCAGTGTGGATGAATGCATGAGGGA
The DNA here is from genome assembly GCF_963422515.1 of Blennius ocellaris. Classification (NCBI taxonomy): domain Eukaryota; kingdom Metazoa; phylum Chordata; class Actinopteri; order Blenniiformes; family Blenniidae; genus Blennius; species Blennius ocellaris. The sequence continues at coordinate 17,434,771 of NC_137668.1, forward strand.
AGGAGTGACGAGGTTCAGTGTTCAACCCTCAAACTTAAAAGACAGGATGGGAGAAGCCAGTGACCGAGTCAATCTAGATTATTAATGGAGCCCTGGCACACACCCTCCACCTCTTACTGAGGAGCTTTTCATAGATTATAGCACTTCACTCCACCCACCTCAGTACCTGCAGAGAGGGCAGCCCTGCAAGACAAAATGCAGACTCGGGTCACAGCAGACACACGAAATCACCCTTCAGTCTGGACGGAGCACAAGCAGGACAAATCTGGATTTTTTTTAATGTTTAAATTTCAACTATTTTGTATTCCACAATTATTCTCTGACATGTGAAATTTTCACATCACCAGCCGGCACAGATTCAATTTACAAGATATGTGCTGCACTCCCACTTCCCCTGCTGAGTAAGTTGCCAGATCAGTGTAACCAACTGTAATCACTTGCTTTCTTTTGTCCTAGCTTGTCCCTGTAAAACATCCTCATAATACAATATATGTGCTATTGTTAAATATATGAAATAATAATAATTTTCTAAATAAGAAAATAAATCTGAGAGGAGCTAGCGGACACTTCTTAAAGGTGAGGTAGGGAGTAATAAGAAAGTGCCCAGTTGCCACAATAGCATCTCACGTGTCTGTGTGAAGGGATAAAAAAAAAAAAAAGAAAAGAAAAAATCATCTCAGGAAATGAGAGGCTTTGAGGGCTTTTTCAATGAAACTGTACAAGGCGAAATCTCAGAAAAGATGCATCACCATGTTTTGAAGTGACAAATATTCATGGACACTGCAAGCAGTAACCAAGTCACCTGATTAGTGCGTCATCTGCAGGTGAGCCAATGATTTCAAACCACAATGAGGTTGACATCAAGATGACAACCAATGTCCTCACACCTAAACAGCATGCGGCACGTGCGCTCTCCACTGTCATCGTAACAAACCACAGTCACACTCTGATGGCGAGGATTCAAACATCAAAAGTACCTCATGTTTAACAAAAGATCATGGTAAAGTTAAAATAGATTATAAATTTATCATTGATATTCTTTTTTTTTTTTAGATGCCCTTCAAACTTGTCAAACTTGAACAGGACAAGAATAGCCTTTTCTCCCAGCCGACAGGTTTGCTTTGAAGCTCTCCAGCCGCCCTACGTCGACTTTGCAGCACCTCAAACTTTGTGATGTCGCTTCTCCCTCGCTCCCCTCATGATTACCACGACCTCCCGAGGCTGCAATAAACTTAACTCATTTTAACACGCTTCGACAATCAAGCAGCAGTGTCGTTTTCCTGTAGGAGGAAGGTCAGGACACCTTCTTTCTCACAGACTTGGATGAAGGTGATCCACAGAGTTATCTCAAAAAATTGCAATACTGCACAGGCCATGAATGCATAACTGGAACACCACAGAGGGAAAGTTTAATAACACCTATTGTGGATAATCTTTCGACAATATAAGGTTAAGAGAGCTTTTTTTTTCTCTCTAAGGGGAGATGGTTGTTTGGAAACAGAAGTTTTGAACCAAAAATGCATGTTTAATAACTTGCCATTGTAGTTCAGTCAGGTGTGTGACATAGAGCAGTGAATGCATGAGATTGAGAGGGTAGAAGAAAGGAGTGAGACGATAGCTGGGTGGTGGAGCGGAGGAGATGGCTCAAATGTGATCAAAGGTGTTGATACCGCTGCAACTCTCTCAAAGGAAGTGGCATGAGAGGCCTGACATGAAATCGCTTCCCTCTAGAGAGAGTGGTAAGAATTAGGCATGGAAAAGTCAGACACAGTATATTATTACATGCTAATTGTGAAGCACTCGAATGTATTGATATATAAAGAAAAACTGTTATTTTTAATCAAAATAAAATGAAAAATATTGAACGTGTTCACTGGAGGTTTTATGTTCTTCCTGGCTGATATCAAGTCAAAAATGAATTCATTTATAGTCGTGCTCCGTATGGCTTTTTCCCCACAGAAAACAATCTGAAGCCCTCCTGTAGTCATAAATTCTGCAGACGAATGAATTTATAATGAACACAACTCGTGAGCAAACATATTTGCCGTATAATGAAGTCATAATGTGTTTTATTGCCACCAAACAGCCGAGCTTATCGATGTCTTCTTGATCATTTCCACCGCCGTCTTCTTGTCGCAAGCTGTCTGTCAAAAATCAATTAATTTGTCAGAGGTTATTGGTCTGTCACTGCGTGGCTTTTTAATAAAGCTGAAGGGCTTTGATAAGATCTGGCTTTAATGGGCAGCGAGCGAGCGATAAAGCCACCTTTATTTATTTCCTCATTTTATTTTGTCTCTTACAGTCAAGGATTCTTCACTGCAGATTGAAGAGTCTATTAAAGATGCATCCTTCAAGCCCTCCTGCAATTGTGCGAAGAGTCTAATCTCAACTTCCTATCATTTAAACTGCCCTCTGGCTTTTGGAAAAGGACAGCGGCATCCCGGCACCATGGCCGGTTGGTCTTCCCTCGTACGCGCCATCTCTGTCATGCTGGTATTCTGAACTGACATGTCTCCTTTCCATCAAAGCAGCACATCTGGCCCTCCTGGAGCTCTAGTCAAATGTCACCCAGACCCCCCCACAGAGGGATGCCAGGCCTGTGCTGGTTTACACATTGAAGCCTTTAAGTGTCGTCCTTATAACGCCGCCCGCTGTCATGTCCATGGGTAACTGCAATACTTTCAAAGAATGAAATAACAGATAAACAGTCTGCACTGATTATGAATGAGCGTCAATTAAACGTCTGAGCGACTCTCTTGGTGCCTCGGTTTTTCATTTTCGTTGAAGACAACACGCGTCTGGTTGTTTTATTGGCTTTTAGCCGGATGGTATATAAAACTAATCCCACCCACAGAGGATGCGCACATGCATGCACACGATGTGAACCTAAACCAACATTTCATATCTCCTTCTGGCCTGACCACTGTGAGAGGCTTTAAGGTGAAAATCTGTCTTTGATTAGATCAAACACATATCTGCGTCTGCAAGATTTTTATGGGTCTTTATGGTACTTCAGTGAAACCCAGCCTCAGTAGCCATATTACACCGTCTGTTATATTGAAAGAGCTTTGTCAAGTCTCGGACGGAAACAACAGCTAAAAAAAACCAGAGGAGACACAAGGGTTCAAAAAGCAAAGAAGTCAGAGCTGCAATTTCTGTGGTTGGCAGAGCCTAAAACTGGTAATGTAGCTGCTGTCTGCTTCAATATGCTGCAGAACGTTCTTCCCTTAAAGGGCTCCTCCACCAATTTTACACATTGCAGTCAACGTATTCATTATATGTCAAATTCACATTATATTGGTTTCAGTGAGCAATAGCCAGCAGTGAGATGACAGTGCCTTATTGGTATTTCTGTTTGCGAAAGACTAACGGCAGCGATGGACTATAGGATTTTATTCGACTCAGATGAAAGACTTTGTTCCCAATTTAAAATCTATGGTTTTATATTGCGCACTGACCTGTTGTTATGGTTGTGTGACATTTGACTGTTTGTATGAGATACAATACCAGAAATCAATAGCGACACAGCAGAAGTAAAGTGCCTATTCACTACTGCTATCAGTCGCTATTCATAGAACACTTTTCATGTAATAATTTGGAGGAGATATTAAAAACAGAGCTCCTTCCAACCCCAGCCCCTATTCCCCATCGGTGTGTGCTGGATATAAATGTAAAGAATAAATACATAGAATACAAAATACAAAATAAGAATAACTCAAATATGTGAGTGATATAAAACATACTGAAAAGTACAAATGATAATACATAGTATTTAAGTTATCTAAAACACTCAATTGCCATTATTAAATCAAAGAAGGGAAAAAAAAGGACAGTAATTAAACATCTGATTAAAAAGGTGGCTCTGGTAACCATAAATGTGGGACTTAATGTTGGAAAGACATTTCAAAATGATTAAAATAATCTTAAACTAATTCCTGAGACACATAAAGAGTCAATGAAGTGATATTCACACCAATGTGATAGAATATCACCATTCTTCAGGCTAATTGTGATTTGTCACTCTGGGTCTCTCTGCATTATTTGGTAATATTTATATCACACCCTTCCTACAGTCCTTTTACATATAGATGTAGAGGCAGAAGAAAAGCAGCACGGTTTCCTACACACCAATTAATACAGTTTGGTTGACTTCCAGCTATCCTGTTGTAACAAAATAGAACAGATTGTCTTCAGCAACAGATATAGTCTATAAATGGCATCAGTTGACGGGTGCTAGCTGCTACGTGTCTGCAAGTAACACATCTCAGAAAAAGCTTTACTCAAACATGGAGTTGCAATGAAGTTGAAAGCTTGGTGTTAAAATTGACATTATAATTATTGTAAAGTCGCATGAGTCACTTGTCTACATTGTCACATTTTGTACATAGAATAGAATAGAATATAATAGAATAGAACTTTGTTTATATAGCACTTTTCATAGACATCAGTCACAAGGTGCTTTACAGCACTAAAAACAGTAAAAAAAAATAAAACAGAAATAAGATCATTAAAAATACAGAAGCATAAAAACAGACATAGTTATACAAAAACTAAAATTGAGGAGCTGCTAATTTAAGTAATTACAGTCAAAAATTTATTTTGATGTTTCATCATACAAAATGTCCTAAAGCTCAGTTTGAGTTCTTGCATCAGTTCCCATGTGGATATTCTTTTTTTTTTTTGTTGTAAACATATGTGTTGTGTGGCTGTGTCTCAGTTGGTAAAAAGGGCCGTCTTCCAATGAAAGACTCACTCCTCTCAAGTCAACGGGTCCTTGAGCACCTTGCATGGCAGCTGCCGTCATTGGTCTGTGAGTGTTTGTATGAATGGCGAATGCGACTCAGTGTAAATTTCTTGGAGACCGCTGAACCAGTGAAATTCACCATATGAGTGAAGTCCATTTATGCCGGGAGTGGCTACTGGGTTTGTGCAGAGTTACAACGGGAGCATCTGTTTTACAAAGGCTCTTTCTTATCAAAGGGATACCCAGGAAACATTACGAAAAACGTTCCAGAAATAACTCCTTAGCAGCCAGGCGCAACCATCTCCCACACACTTTCCCAGGGGTGCAGCTATTTTGAGAATGCCTGTCTTTTTTTTTTCTCCCAGCCTTCACATCGCCCTCTGTGGAGTTTTGCACCAGATTTATTTGTCGTTTCTGCTCTCCACCGAGTGCCTTTTCTCAAAAGCTCTGAAGAAATGGTCCATATGAAGACCTTTTGCACCTGAACAGATGCATAATATGCGCTCTCAAGCAACACTTCTAAATGCCTGAGGACAAAAATACACACAAGCCCACTTGATCTCCTCAATGTTTCATTCACCTCTGCACTGTCTTTTTTTTCTTCGCAACCACCGAGTCTTGATTGAGTAGTTCCCAGACTAGCCTTGACAGGTTAAGTGGGCCACAAGACACAGCTCTCTACAGGTCACAGCCCACTGCTAAGTCATATTACCAGATACATCTATTTGAGGGTTTTCATTTAAAGGCCTTTAAGTCATGTTTTCACCGACACCTTTCATTGTCTCATTTTATACAACTGGGGCTCATGGAGCACTTTAGGTTCAGGGCTGTATCTGAAAATAGACTTAAAGCTGACTTTTTTATTTTTTTCCAGTTTATTTTATTCTAATTTATTCTGACATTTTGGGTTATTGCGAGCCATTATTTGTAATTCATGATAATTTAATGTATAATGAAATCCCACGCAGGGCTTTGGTGTTTCCTCTGGGTTTATCGTCTGATGCTGGAGCCTCCCATATTTTTTCAAACGTGGTTTGTTTTTATTAAAAAGTGAAAATGCCAAAAGATACATAATAATGTTGCACAAACATTACTATGTATAATGTTCAAAAGATGCACATAAGAAACGTGACAGGGCAAAACTGACTTATGGCCACAGCCACTTCGACATGTGTTCTCAGCAAGATTCATCTGATGGTGTTGTAGGAATCACTGCAGGGTTTTTGAGACAGATGAGGTTTCACTGTGACTCACTAAAGCCCAGTGGTTTGTGAAATCCCTTGACATTGCTCTCTTGCAGCCTCCTAAACTATATTTTATTTCTACACAAGCTAACTGAGCACATCACTGCCAGCTGAACCTCTCAGTTGCGATATATCAGGTCCAAGAACAGCAAACATACCAAAGACTTGAGCTAATAGAACAAAAAAATCACACACAAAAAAATAAAATAAATAAATAAAATTAACAAAGTTATACTCAAATCGCAAACTTTCCATTTTAGACAGTAATAGATTTAAGGTTATGTTAAGCTTCCTTGCTGGTGAGAAGACTGTGATTTGAATCCCCCTTCCCTTTAACGTCTGGAAGAACACCCAGTTAAAAACTTCTGCCAAATCAAACCCATGCACCACATGATCTTAGAGATGACCTGGTCAAAACAAGAACTCGGAATTTGGCTCTTGCATATTGGATAAAAACACCGGAGCCAATCGCAGCTATGGGTGAGAATTCCCCTCACATGCATGTTTTCAGACTGTGGGAAAAAAGCTGACCCATGTAGTGGACAGGCAAACACCACAGGACATGCAAACACGCACAGATTTGAACCTACAAAATTTTCACTAAGAGGCCAGAGCACTAGCCGCAGTACCACAGGGCAGATGACGTGTATTTAGAAAATTGCCAAATGTTGGCAAATTAAAATACATTTTCCATAATTTGTAAAAAAAAAAAAAAAAAAAAGAGAGAGAGAGAGAGAAAGAACCTCATTTAAAAGTCGTCATTAAATTCCCTAAATGAAGCAGTGTGATAATAATAACTTGTTCATGAGCAAAATCATCAAGCACAGAAAAAAAAAATCGATGACGGATAGAGGAATTAGTTAGGCATTAATGCAGGGACACAACACCTAAATCCCTCGCTGGTCCTCGGGGAGAAGAGGAGCTTCATCCCATTAGCTTGCATAAAGGTGGGTTTAGACTTGACGGTCTGAACGATTAAAAAAAAGAAGGAGACTGGGGATGTGGAGATGTGTGTCTGGGTGGGGTCTGAAGGCAGCTGTTCTGTTTCACAAGATTTTATCCAAAGCAAGAGTAAATGCCAAAGTGGCCCAAAAGGTCCCTAATTAAACCATTCGCTGGCTGTGAAGGGAGCGCACTCGTCAAACCATTACATCGTCACCTTTCACTTCATCCCCTCCTTAGTCGGGGAGCAGGCCTGTAATCATTAATGAAATGTAAAGGATGTGTCCTTGAGGAAATCTTCTACTACATCCACATCAGCATCAATCATGTATCGACTGAGTCGCTCCAGAAATGGGAGGCTTTGGCGCGTCAGCTCCAAATCATAAGTTTTGGGCCGACCTGGCTAAGTTTATAACAAGCTGTCCAAAGTGCCAGTGTACTTTGTGCTATAGGCTTTTCTGTCTGATGCAGCACCTGTCACCTCCTCCTGATTATCAGGCTGAACCACTGACATCAAAAGGAGACTGGAATAGGAGCTGAGAGTATTTGTTGCAGCAGTCGAACCTGTAATCCAACACGATCACTTGGGCTTCACCTATTGCAGAACTTTCAGGGACATGGATGCGTTGTTAATGTTTTTGTGGGGAGGTGAAAGAGGTTGAGTCACTCAGTTTTTTCCCACTCTGGAGATTTTCATACTTAATGCAATGAAAAGGGGGGCACTTAGATAAAAGTGAGAGAGGCTAAGTGTTATCACAGTGTCGGATTTGACAGGTTTACCAGAAGATTTAGACACAAACTGATGCAATCCTCAAACTCCTCCAGAAGAAATGATCTCATGCAACAGGATTTCGGCCAAAACCTCTATTTGCACTCCTGTGTCCTGTGACATGAATCTCAACATCAAAGAAAATACTATGTAATAAGCTGTCAAAAATATAGACGAGCAATCAATCATGAGTGGAACATCAAATCTGGAAACAAGTGTTGAATATTAAATGAAAATGGACACGTTGAACCTGTTTGCAAAATGAGGCTAGTATGAGTCTGTATGTGGTCGTGGTAGAAGTTTAGTAGCAAAGAAGCTCAGACATCTCTGTCCCCTGCAACATCCTCGACTTTCCCATATAGGCTGAGATGTGGCACACACTCTCCGGTGTATACATCTCTTTGGATTGGATTCAAGCGAGTGTCCCTGTATCAGCTACAGTCGTAATTTACAGATTACACGTATCTTAAATTACTACAATATCACCCACAGTTACAGTGATCACAGCTGTCCTTGAGTTGCAGTGACAGCTTCACTCGGGCATAAATACAAATGGACGTGAGTCTGCAATATTAAGCATGTTCTGGTCTGATGAGTCTGATAATGAAACCTTGGCTCACAGCCATCTCCTGTCTGACGCATCAAATTATTCCTGTAAACTGTTTAGCACCAAACAAGTCAGTCATTAATGTGAATATTATTGTACAGAACTCCCGAGGACAACATTTGTTTTATGTAAATAACCTAGCGTCTGCAACCATCTGCTTTAGTGCCATTACATTGCCAGTATTAATTGCTGATGGAGATATGTAAACATCAATGTACTGTGGAGTTGGATATGAATAAGAGCAAAGAACGTGTTGTTTTTCACCATCTGTTTGGAGTCTAATAGAGAAATACACGTGGTCAAAAAAGAAAAAAAAAGCTGTGAAAAAAAAATTGGAATCAGACTGACAGTTAAGAGAGCAGTGCTCACGCACACTGTGCTACATTTGCAAGGATAATGTTGCAAATCTAAATGTCTCTAGGAAACTTCTGGAAGGAGTAATCGTTCTTTGTCATTGTTTTGTTTGTTTTCTTCCACTAAAGCTATCGTCTGAGATGTTTATATTTGTCTCCAGAATTGAACCTCTATTCAAGCCTGCACAAATGTTGAGCAGTCAGGGAAAATTTTTTTTAACTCATGAGCATTCTACAAAGGGAGCAAGATTTGATCATTCATTCTTGCATGTTGTTGACTTTATTACAATTTATTCACATAAAATAGTCATAAAAGTAGCACTGAACATGCTTCAATGGAGTTTATTAGCTTATGAAATAGATAAGAGGATCCCACAAGGTTCTGTTTTACTCCTGCTATTATTTACCATATTAACAACCATAACAAGAATTAAGAACTTTCAAATTCCTTTATTTGTAGACTGATGATAATGCCATCTGTTGTTCTGCACCTACAGCTGAAAGCCTTTGAGCATCTGTGCTATGCTTTCAATAAAGCACAATAACAGCTTTTCTTTCCCATCTAGAAGTTGTACAAAATCCAAAAAAATAGATTCATGTTTCAAAATGGCAACATCTAATCTCTTAAAAAGAATCATTTCCAGAAATGGTTAATGAATTGATTGAGCATCTCAATTCAGAGATCTTGGATTCCTGACAGTTCGCCAGCTGTCTTAAAACATGAAATATATGCTCTCAGTAAAGATTGAATGCTATTATCATGACTTTATATCAGAACAGGATTTTAGTATTGTCTAAGTGTTGCAGGTTGCTCTCAGTCTACTTTGTATATATTGTTGAAGATAGAGATATGATACATTGACATTCATTACAAATTGTTGTTCTTTTATTCATCACTGTGCACTTTATCAAAGCTGAATTTGTTATTTTTAGATGTTCGTTGTCTGATTCAATGTTGCATGTTTTTTTTACAAATATTTCAGGTCAAATTCTTCGTCGAAATCATATCTTTAATAATCTAATTGTATTCATCATGTCTTGACAGGAAACATGATAAAAACTATCCAAAGTGAGTACTGAATTGAAAAATATATATTTTTTTAAGTTTGCAGGATTATAGTCATGGAATAAATAGAATCTTCAGTAAAAATTCTTGTCTAAAAAATTGTAAATGACTGTAAAAACAATTATCTGTATGTAAATGTTTCAGATGATCATGTTTAGTGTACCTTTTTAATTATTTAAAGTTAATGTTTGTTTTAAATCATTAGTTGCTTTTATAATCAAACTGCACTGTCACTGCTGCCTTGCTAATATCTCCCTTGAAAAGGACATTTTTAATCCAAACAATAACAACCTCGGCTAATAAAAGCAGAATAAAATATAATGCTGGGAGGATATGGCATTCTTGTAATGACTCACACTGACAGAAAGAACAATAGTTCAGTGGTGCAAGTTTAGTTTTTGTGTTACCTCGTAATAAGTTTCTCTGTCCTTCTGCTCTGCAGATAAAGGCCGAGCTGAAATGAAACGTGACCCTCGGCTGTCGCTGCGTAGCCACAAATCTCTCACTGCAGCGACGCATGACTGGCAGAGCGTGCGCACTCTCACCTGCCGCTGCTGAGCCTGATTGAAACAAGGTGTAGCTACGATTATCCTTATAAGATGATTTAGTCCTTGTGATTGTGATGTAGTTTGAGCAGATATGGTGCCTGACCTGGCTGTCATTTTTATGAAAACTTCCATATTCCTGAACTTAAGTGGCGTAACTTGTCTATCACATCTGATCCTGTGTAAGAAAAACAATGATTTCTCAGCTAATGTTGTCTGTGGTATGACTATTTACAGCTCAGCAGTTGAATAACTCCACTACACTACTACAGCCAAGCAAATAATTGGTGATCAAATCATGTTTTTTCTGAGATAATGTCTCTCAGGTCAAACTTTGGCAAGAATTATATTAAAAAAAAAAAACTTTTTACAGCCCGCGGATGATTATTCTTAAGCTTAGACTCAACTCTTTGTATATGTGAGGAAAACAACCATGAAGTGATGGGTTTGTTAACAAAGCCATCTGTGACGACTGTCAAGAGGCTGTGAAGGTTCCTCTGTGGACCATGTGCATGTAAAAACAACATTGGATGACTCATCTTTACCAGCAAAAGCAATATGGCTCTGTGTCTTTGTAAACATAAACATGACGATTATATTTGCTGACATTCTTCTCATGTGTCAGTGTCTAGCACACCTTTAATGTTGTCACGTTCATTTTCCCAGTATTATTCATTTCTGAATGGAAAGTTTCTTTTCCTTCAGCCTTCCCTCGTCTCTCTCATGCTTTGGCCTTAGTTTCCACGTAAGTCTCTCCTTTTCAAATAGAGCCAAGAGCCCCAGAGGATGGATGCTGAAGTGACGGCACGTCACTGCTGTCCCCTGTAAGTGACTCACCGAGGCCCGTGTGCCCCAGCCTGTCACCAGCTTGTCGTTCTTCCTCGCTGGGCCCGTTGGCAGCCTGATTACTCGCCACCTCACAATTGTTAACAACAGCTTTAAATAATAACAAAAATAAATCTTTACTTCAACCCGTTGAAAGGTTTGACAGATGACGACTCTTAAATTCTCATCGCCAAACAAAGTTTCTTTTTAAGAGCCAATATGCAGTAAAACTGAGAGACTTCAGCCACTGGTTAGAGTGATTAAAAAAGTCTGAGAAGCTGCATGAACTGAGCTACACTGTGTTGTGAGAGAGGGGTTGTCTGGAGCCAAGGAAATAAGCAGGGAAGTGATATAGTGTGAAAAAGCCAAACCAAGTAAAAAAAGACAAAAGGCTATGTGGTCTGGCAGGTGCTGCAGGGCATCCAGTCCCCAATACAGAATATCTGAAAGTCCAATTTTAATCTTAATTGCTAATTAAAGTCAAATGCGTGGGTTTCGGTGGCTGTGTTTTTGCTACTCATCTTAAATTGATGGAAGTCAAAGCAAAAAAAACCCAAAACAATAGACTTTACTGTGCAGTGACTCTTAACATGACTTGAAAGAAATGGTTCACAACCTGGAGTCCAGGATCCCTTCGGAGGCACCTGCAAGAGCAATTTTGCAGATTTTGCTAATGAAATGCAGATATTGAAAATAAATTCAATAGTGAACAGAATTCGATGCATGCATTATGAAGTAATCCATCTTGCACATGGGCGCAGTGCAACAACCGCAGTGCACATGCAAATTAGTAGCATTTCAGAAAAATTCCATTTCCCATCACAGAAATAGTCAGAGCATTTTCTAAAAGTTCAGTTTTCAGTGAGTCTGAGCACCAAGGGAACAACGTGAACTGATGGATTCACTTGGATCACAGGTGAAATGTCTTCCAAGACACAAGTCCACTTAACATGATTAAACTGCTTATGAATATAAATGCATAGATGTAATATAAAGGAAAGGAAAAAAGTACAGCCATGGTTCTTTAAAAGAAAGAAAGTCCTGGAAAATTGTTGTTAAAACATGATGACGAAAACTGCTCCCTTGTGAAGGATTACCATAAAGGTTAGCTGATGAGCAAACAAGTTAATTAAAAAAAAAAAAAGAAAAAAGAAAGAAAATGATCATGCTTCTGTTATCAGAGGGAAAAACAAATACATTCTGTCAAGTCGCTTTTCTACCATAGGAGGGGAACAGAGACATATGTATTAAAAAGTTGGTGGCTTATTATTAAAAAATGTATCCTGAAATTTGTGTCTGCTTGTTGGTGAGTAATAACCGATTCATTACAAGAATAAACAATAATATGTACAACTAATCTTCATGCAAACCTCGAAGTTAAATTTTAAGAAGTCAAACTCCGCCTGGCACTGCAGTACTTATATGTTGTTATTCCCTCATTGTCGCTTTTGGCAGTTCCTTTACCAGGAAGGAAACTTTGTTGTCATACCTCAGAGCCTGTGAGCTGCCCCCAACCATGAAGCAAAGTCATAAAAAGACAGACAAAACTGCAGATTCTTTTTCCATTGTTATACCTTAATGCAACTTCAACTCCCATCTTCCCAGGCCTGTCCTACTCAGGTTGGTCAATTGCGACTCCAGGCTTCAGCCAAGTCTCTTACCATCCCTCATACTTGAGTTGCAGCAATATGGGCCTGAACTGCATCTTCTGGAGTGTTCTTCTTGCCATTGCAGCTGTCCTGTGATTCAGCTTCTGACTGTCTGCTCCATTTCGGCCACCGGACTGGCTGACCAGTCCTTTTCTTGCTCTCCCAAGTCTACACATCCTGGGATGTTTAGTCAAAATGTTCTTGTGTGAGCCTTGTTTTCCGTTCCGTTGTTCACTTGTAGCATTGGCATGAGTTATTGTTTCATTCACTTTGAAATGACGGAAACACTTGCATGAATGCAAGAATGAAGAATGCATGAAATGCATAAAGAAATGCATGAAAATCACAGTGCATCAGCTTCCAACCATCGCCCTCCCACTCTGTGAGCCACCTGTTTAAATGGTTGCCCTGCTGCCAGCTTTGTTTACTGAACGATTTACTGAACTGAAGATATTTTTATTAACTCAGAATTATATTCCCTGAGATTATGACATGCAGCCTGGTTGTAAAGAAACATTTCTGACAAATTGACGTCACTCAAATGAAGGTGTATGTTACTCGTCTTTCTGTGTTCGTGTCCGTACAAGCCTTTTGGGTCAAGACAAAAAGAAGCAGGGCTTGTTGTTGCTTTGCTGCAGTGGTGGGAATTTAGGCAAGCGTGGATGCACCACTGGGACTGTGATTGATGAAAACCCCTCTGAATGGCTGGGTAGCTGCCTCTTACCAGCAGCAATCTGCCAGCACTGCATCCTCATCAACACAAACCCACATCCGACACTCAGGATTTACGTTCTTTCGCAGACTCTCCATGCCACAGAGACAGTCGTTGTCATTTCTCTCGATACCCTTTTTAAGATTTCATGGTGCTTACAGCTGAAGCAAAATTTTCCTCTCATCACTTCCGTGCTATTTTTAAACCTTCGTGAAGAAAGAATCCAGGTGTGGTCTCATCTGGCCTCGTTTCAACTGACATGCTTTAAATTTGTTTCTTGGATGTCGTGATGGCAGGCATGACCAATGGACACGGCACAGGTTCAAAACTAGCCGAATACATTACAGCACGTTTTTGAGGTGTGCATGATGGCCTGTGCATAAATATGCTTGCCATAAAATACATAAATACAAGAATACATGGCTTCATAAAAACATGAAATGGAAATGTTATTCTGCATTGTGTTTACACTCATCAGTTTGATGTGTGTGGTATTTTTAGTATAGTTTAGCTGCACGATAAAACTTTGTAGAGTCAACATCAATCAAATAGCTCGATGTATGAATTAGTCATTATTCCTCTGGATCATAGAATGGCCCTTTTACCTCTTTTAAACTCCTACAAAAACAATAACAGCAGAAAGCTCTCAGTACACAATGTGGCAGGTTGTGTCAACGGGTCGCCAGGAGTTTCCGTCTTGCAGGATGAGAGCTGGGCACAACATGACGACGCAACCCATCCAAGGTTGTGAAGTCCTGTTCTGTACAACTGAGGCCTTTACAAAGAATCAGATCAGTTCTTAGTTTTGCTGATGTGGTGAAGGTCATTCATGCTTTCATTTCCTCTGGATTCGATTACCACAATTCCCTCTACTCTGGAATCGAGAAATGCAATATAGAAAGACGACAGCTCCTCTAAAACAGTACTATCAGACATCTCTTTGGTTACAAGAACTTTTAACTGCCTGAGATCTTCTGGTATCATGATAGTTCTTTTTTTTTGTTCCAAAAACAACACTTTTTGATGGAGTCCTTGCTGATCAGGCTCACTTGTGAACATTTCTGAATCCCCGGGTGGGATATTTAATTTCCTTTCTCATTTTAAAATCAATTGCATGGCTTCTACTGATGAATGTTTTGTTTTTTTTCCCGATTTCTCACATTTTGATATTTATAAAACCACAGCTGCCTCATTTAACCTTAATGCTGCAATTCATGTATTTTGGAAAATACTGTTGAATTCACAGGAGCTATATATTCACATCAAAGGTTGTTGTTGTTGTTGTTGGTAGTTTTTCTTTTACTTTATTACTTTATAATTTTATTTCCTTTATTCTTTTACTGATTAAATGCTAAAATGTTGTTTTACTTGCTTGTTTTTTCCCCCACTATTGTCCCCAAAGGTATTCTGGCTGGAGCGGGCCTAACCCTGTTCTCCAGACAAACCTTTGACCTCAAACCTGATGATTCCTCAAAGCAAATATCAAAACAAAGTCCTCATTTCTCACTCAGTGGACCAAACTAAAAGTCTAAAACAGTATGTTCATATTTAATTGTTTCACTTTTTTTTATCATGAATTTAATCACCTCGAAAAGTGCTTGTTTTCTGTTCAACAACATCACTTTATTAGTGCTGACATCCTCTGTGAAGCAATTTGGGCTCAGTGATCAGACATGAATACAATTTCTTCATTTGCTTTTAGCCCCACAAAGTGGCGTCCCACACCGGGAGTCCTGACTGATATCTGTATTAAACAGCGCCCGCTGGCATTTTAGTCATTAGCGCAGAATAATTTTCCTCCCACAATATCAAAAAACTTGCATGATTTTGTTTACTTCTCTGGAATATCCTGAAGCGGCTTATCTACTGTGATGCAACATGACCAATCGCTGACACAGAAATTAATTTTTAACTAAATCTTCCTCCACAAGCTTTTCATCTATGAAAAGACAGATCAGAAGTAACTCATGAATTCCAATTGTGTAGTTCTAAACCCGTCTTTCTTGTGACCCTACTTGTATGACAATCTGCTTGGAGCTTCACTGAACAAAATTGAGTAAAACAGTAAGGGTGCCAACGGAGGATCAGATAGGCAATAAGAGCTGTCATGAATCATTTCTGGTTAACAAAGCCAAAAGATTTGTAAATCTGGCACAGAGTCATTTCCTACCTGCTGCCGTCTACCTGTCAGCTATTTTGACACCTAAACTGCTAATATCCCTCAATTTATCTCCTTCAGCGACTATTTTGGACTGGCTGTTCATGTTGGGATGTTCAAACTGTCCTTTTCCCACTCTGTCACACCTTTCCATCGGCTCACTGACATGTGCTGCTTGCTGACAGATGGGTCTTTACACGAGAGACATGAGGTATCCTGTGAATGAATATGGATGGAGCTGTCCGTCTGTCCATCTGCCACAGGGCCTTACTGACGAGAGCACAACGAGGGGCTGGAAATAATCTGACAATGAGCTTGATATGAATGAATAAGAGGTGGGAATAGAGGAAATGCAATCAGTCTCAAAAAGGATCCTACTTATAAATCAGAGCGGAATAAGTGTTTAAAACTCGCTGTGAGCTGAAGAAAAAGAGTGTGATGGACATTTTTATTAAATGATGAAAGATGGACAGCTGTTTTTATTCACTTGTTGATTGTTGTTGTTAATCATATACAGTGCCATAGCTTGGTTATTAATTCCAAGTATCAAATCATGAGCTTTATGAAGCGGATAAAGATTGAGATTTAGATTAAGAAAAAGTAATGCACAACCTGTTCAACAGGCAGGTCTTAGGAATGTGCAGCTGAAGTACCCAGAGACAACAGAGAACATGCAAACTCCCCACGGAAAGACCAGTCATCCAGCAGATTCAGGCTGCAGTCTGTAGTCATTTTAGAAACTGTCACTCAACTCTCGTCAATATCTATGGAGTGTGGGAGGAAAGCAGAGAAGCCAGAGGAAGCTCAAGCTCGGGAATGACATGCAAATACCAAACAGAAAAACTCCAAGCCCAGAATTAAACCAAGTATGAGACAAGAGTGCAAACCTATAAATCAAAATGTCAACACATTTGAATTACACAAGCTGATTTCACTCAAGATCATTGTCTTCGTTGGTTAGAATAAATAAAAAGCACAGTAATAAACCGACTGTGTGAATTTGGTTTGTTTTGTAACTTAAACAAAAGAATGCACAAATTTAACACCTAAAAACCACACTGGATGTATACCTTCCATCATTTTGCAAATATCCAACAGTTTGCCTCACGTAAAATATATTTAGTCTCACAGACTTGTGTTTCATTTTAGCCTGAGCATAGCCCAACATGAAGAAGGCTAAAAAAAAAACAACAAAAAAAAACCCTGAAAGTGAGGCTGCAAGTCAAGAGACAGACGAGACCAGCAGGCAATTAGGAGTGTGCTTTCAACCTGACATTTCCAGATGTGTGGTGCGAGGCGAACTACATGAAGCACACCCGCTGAGCGACAGAAAAGTCTAATTAATGTGAGTCAAACTAAAACAAAGAAACGAAGTGTAAATTATACTACATCCGTTACGATTAAAAATAAAAATAAATCAAGTCACCTGCTCTATATCGGGCTAATGTGGGCCAATGTTTGGCTTGTTGAGTTTTGTTTTGCAGCATGACTTCCTATTTGTCAGTGGCATCATTACTTTGGTCAAATCATTCCTCCAGCTGAGTTTGGGACTGGATGTGTTTTTCAATCATCTTTAGAGTGATTCTTGTTTTTTCTATGGCGTTCTCATGATGTTCTTTTCCTGGTGTTTCCTGTTTGAATTGTTTTGTAGGTTATTCCAGTATTTGCCCTATCTTAATTCCCGCTTAAGATATAGTCCAGAGTGTTGTCAGGTGTTGGAACAATACCGAGTTTTATACATAGTTCACTAATAATGACGCCTACTACTCCTATATTATAAATCTAAAAGTGTGTCACACGTGTATACGAGTGTGGATATAAGTCTATTTTGTGTTTCATATGCTGTTCCGCAATGAAGCTTAGTTTTGTAGTGTTAATACTTTAAAACAAACTGTATAAAACTGCAAACTGTCAGTCTGCTGCCACTCGATATCTCAGAGTGTTTTTGAGTGTTTATTTTTAACATTCATTTCAATGTGAGTCCCGCCCTTGGTCCCTTCAATCTGCCTCCTTCTCTTTATTGCGTGTGAAGGCCAATGTCAATTCTCAGGTGCCTGTTTCGTGTTGTCATGATGTTCCAGCTGTTTTTAAAAGTCTTAGTGAGTTCAGTCGGATTTCATCATTTGGATCTCTTGTAATTTGTTCTGTTTGTTGTCGGATTGTCTTCGGAGCCCTGTAGCCTTTTTGGACCGTGAGTTTATAATGTAGCTTTCATTCCTGTGACATGAATTGTCTGTTTAATTCTGCTGTCTGTACAAACTGAGCAGAAAATAGATATCAATTTCTCTGTGAAGACCAGGTTGAATATTTAAAAGCCCTTTGAATTGAATTGAAAGGTTGATACTATTACTCCAAGATTCAGCATCAATTGTGTTTTGTCCTACTTTGACTGGTCAGGTTTCCAAGATGTATCACATTGCTGAGGAATTCAGATTGTGCGGCTGTTCAGCACCAATTCTTCTTCAGGATAAATGTGTGAAATTTTTGAGCAACTGTGTGTTCTTGTAAAATTACAAGCTCTACACAGCGTCTCAATTTACTTCTGAAATGTCCTCTTTCTTTCTCTTTCTCTCTGCTTCTCTCTCTATTCATTTGTATATTTAATAGCATCTGTTTAATAGCATCATATCAGGGTTTTTTTTTTTCCTGTTTGCCTTTGAAACATTTCACATGGCACCACATTTAATCAGATTACATTGCAAGAGTCTGCATCCTCATAAATATATCTAAATAATCTTGCAAAATATTTTGCTTTGATTCCTCTTATTTTAAATTATGAGGTGAATGAATCCTTTGAGGGGCTGAAATGTTAATTCCAAAGAGTATCTGGAGAAAACTCAAAGCTCACTACATCGCCTCCATATGTAGCTGCATGAATGCAAAATCAGTTGTGCAGTTTAATATCAGGGATTCGGTTATGGATACTTCAAAGTCAGTCGGAATAATACAGACATCAACAATAAAACTAATAATGATAATAATGAGAGGAAAAAAAAGTGCTGATGCTTATTATGCTGTGAGGGGTAGAAAGAACAAAGAGTCAGTTAATGATATAAACTGGTTGTATTTCTTTTGAAGACAGCATGTCAGAGCTGCTACAAAAAACATCAGCTGTTGGTGGTAATGCATTTATACTGTGAGGATCGTCTTCACGTCAGCGCACTCACATTCCACATTCTCTGACTGACGAAATCCATTGTACTTTTCTTTTTTCTTGAACTGCGTAAGTGTGCCGAGCGGAGACGTTGTGGAGGACAGGGCCATGGGACTGAGAGAGACGAGCAGAAGCTGTACCCCTTAGGAAATAATTATCTCTCTTATCGCCCCGTGGTCTCTAGTGGGAGAGCTATCCAATATGCTCGCCACTTTGCTGCGCGGCCGTCTCTAAACCAAAGGCTTTGTTTGTTCCTCTGTGAACAAAGTTGTTGACAACATTTTTTTCTCCACAACCAAACCAATAATTATATGGGAGATGAGCTCGGCCATTCACTGTCGGCACAATCGGATATCGTCTTCTGACAACCTACACAGTAAAGCATCCATCCTCTGTGTTGTATAATGAATACCGGTGCTTTAAAGCAGCAAGGAGCTCAGGAACTGACAAGTTCACAAAATCATACTTCCCCAGTTAGGAATGTTCACATAACAATGCTCATTGGCTAACAAGAGAGCTTTTCCAAGATTATTTGATAAATAACAAACATTGTCATTACTCCTATAATTATTCTTTTATGAATATTTACCATTATACACAGAAATGCTGGCGGCTTATTGACCGAGGCCCACATACACTGCAACTTCATACCCCCCGCTACATCATACCCCTTTATGTCAAATAGATCTGCAGCTGTCTTAATAGAAGGGGCACTGCAATTATTCAATGACTGATTCATCTTCCATTCATTTTTCATTCAATCAAACATTGCAATGGGGATCCTCGGTCCACACAAACACCCAATGACGTCTACAACCAATTTGTGGTGACCAATTAAATTATTAGGTGATTGTGAATATGATTACTTAATTCTCTAATTCGACAAAATCATTGTACTGCCTTTCACAATGTTTGAATGTACATAACTTGTGATAGAAGCACATTAGAGGCCTCTATAGTGACCACAGCAGTGGATTTTCCTGTGAAAAGAAGAACAATGTGTTTCACTTTACCTCCCAACAGACTCAGCTTGCAGCTGCACTGTTGGCGGCTGAAACGAAAAATATTGACCAAGCCACCATATTGGGTTGTTTTTCTAAGGATTGCTGTCCTTATACAGACATATGGCGTGAACCACGCAATGAAGCTGGTGAGTCATAACGCATTGCTGGGCATTTTGCTATTTTTATTACACATTTCTGTGAGATTTCAAACATTCCTCTGAAGTTCTGGTTTCACATTTCCTCTCTTTAAACTAGAAGTTTCACTATTTGATGTTTTTGTCTATGATGTGATTATCCAAAGTGTCCATTGTGTTAATTACAGGACATCGGCTTTCAAGAGGAATGAGGCGGTTGACTTGAAGAATGTTTTTATTGGTTTCCATTCGTGGTCAGGTGAATTCAGATAGAACAGATGGAGGGAAGGTAATTTATGGGTGCTCTTAGTGCCACTGCCCACAAAGCCAGCGAACATCAGTCTGGAGCTGATGGTCCATTTGAGGTGAAGCTGTTTTGCCTCAAAATTCAAAACAAAGCCATAAGAGCAAAGAACTACAATGACAGCAGTAAAACTGAAGTCACTTTCAAAGATTTAAAAACTGAATGAAAACTCATTTGCTTTGGCTTCTGCAAATGAATGGGGGAGGGAGTGGGAGGAAAGAGGGGTGACGAGGTCTTTGTGCTGGTGCTTCATCTTGAGTTTGACAAGACACTCTCCTTTCACTGGCGCCTGGAGGAGAGATGAAGACTGCGATGACTTCATCCTGCTGTGTGTGCTCAGCTTTTAGAGATGGATCAAGCACATTAGGATTAAAAAAAACCCAAAACAAAACAATAAGAAATGCGTGGAAAAGGTAAATTTTGAACATTGACAGTGTGTTAAGAGAGTAAGAGGGATTTCAAGTTAACCTTTTGGTAACCTACGTATTTCCACTTTTTCTGAATGAGAGTCATTCTCGCCCAATGCAGACTTCACAGCAGATGGCGATTCAGAGAGAAAATGCCAATGAGCATTTAAATCCTCTGCAGACATAGCTGAGGGTTTAACTGGGTTTATCTCCTTCTGAATTAAAGTTCAGGGTAAAAAAAAACTCAATGAAATGAATCTCCCGTTGAGGGTCTTTGACAGCAAAACAAACCATTATTACACAGCTTTGTGTCTATTTTTGTTTTTCCATTTCAGGTGTACAATTGATTGGTTTGAGGATAGTTTATATGTTTATTTAGTGAGTGAAACCTTTTAGTCAAATATTTATAGCACTGTCCAATATAGTGAGGTTGCTTTAATTTCACATGGGGATGTGAGGACATGATGTATAACCTCGGAGACGTGACTGAACTTATTGATGGTTTCTTGACCCCATTGTCTTCATATAGAGCCTAAAAATATCATCTTTATATTTTTGTTTAAATGTTAGCATTCCTTGATAAATATGTTTTAATTAAATTACCTTTGGGGCAGTGGTTCTCAATTATTTTCTGTCACGCCCCCCCTAGAGGACAGAATTTTTTTCAGGGCCCCCCCCCGAATTGTACTACCATTGAGAACTTGATAATATTTATTTATTTATCTGTATAAACCACTGTATCAGTTGCTGGCACCAGCATTCTGCATACAATCGCCTGATTATCAAAATAAATCTGCTATGGTGTGAGGTTTTTTGCACCTTGCGATGTGGTGGGCAACTTTGTAAGAGGCTAACAGTGCTTTTTTGTTTACTGATGCCGCGCTGACAAAATGACCGGCTTGTTGGCGATACTCATGGAGTTTACGATGAAAAAACTCCAGTGGCTTACTGACATAACGGGTGTATGGTCTCCAGGTGCCGTCTTAATTTATTTGGTTTCATGCTGTCCGCTGCCAGAGTTTTTAGGCATAAAACACAAACGGGTGTTTCCTCGTTTCCGACCGTGTTCACGGTAAACCCAAGGGCTATGTAGGCATCGCCCTGCTCTTACTAGGTTTATACCGGTTACTGTCACCTGTTTTCTTTTCCTCTGATGCCTCATCCTTTTTTCTTTTCACTCCTGTCTCCTCCTCCGCCGCCAGCTCTGTACACCGGTGTTCATGTGTAGTACTTCTTCTTCTCTACTGGGTTGAACAGGCAGCCTGTTGATTAGTTTGAGCACTGCTGCCACCTAGTGGCTGGAGGCCCTTTTTTTAATCGTTCAAGCATGAATAAAGACACTAATACTGAAAGTCGCGCCCGCCTCGCGCCCCCCCTGACACCCCACCACGCCCCCCCAGGGGGGCGCGCCCCACCATTTGAGAAGCACTGATTTGGGGAGACCTTCCTCATGTCTAATTTATACTATGATTTAAAAACCTAAAAGTTGATATGAAGTTGACGCCAATGCCTGCAGACGAAGTTCTGATGAAGTCTGAAAGCCTTGATCATTGAATCCGATTAACTTGGTGTGTGACATACCTGAATGGAAAGCATCCTTGTAGGTTGCATAACGGGCCGTTAACGCTGGAATTCAAGGATCTTTTCTTTGATTGCCAGTGGTTTCCATGGGAACAAGGATCATCACAACAAATCCCTGGGTACTCGATTGGCAGTGTTGTGAACTTCTCCATCACGACCACACAAAAGAGATTTCATCTTGACATTTGACTCATATCATGCAACCTCGAATGAAGAAAAAAAAAAAAAAAGCAAACTTGAGTGATACACTGATGTGAGTCTATCTATTTAAAGAATAACACAAATAACATGATATTGATGTAACCTCTAAACATATATAGCATCAAAATAACGACATTTTCTGGACTCACATCAACTGATTAAAAAGTAGATAAATAAAAAGTCAATCCAGTTTCAGCTAACAATTATTCCAGGTATGTGTTTTACTGTTGTTTGGTTGAATTGAATTCGAAAATATGACTTGTTTTTATCCTTGATTTTTGTCTTCTTTTTCATTTGCACTGTTCTTTTTGTCCATATCTATCACTACACATTTCTTGACATAAAGCACAATTAATGACCTTGTTGCATAAATGCTCTATGCAAATAAAAGTAAGATAAAAAAAAAAAAAAGTGGTGCATTAGGGGTAGTGGTGGCGGCAAAATCCAGCCACTGTAGCAATTTATGAAAACATAATATGTTGGAGCTGATCCCCGCTCAGAATATATACATATATTTAGGTGAAGATCTATCAGATTCAGTCCAGCGACAGTTTGAGTGGTTTGCAACTGGAAGCTGTCAAAAGCTTCATCCCTCATCATCAGCCAATGATTGAACCAGTTTCCTCTTTTTCTTTTTGTCGGACAAAGAATGAACTGGACACTACAGTGACTCAATATCTTATGGTAGAAAAAGTTTTTCAGAAGCAACAGAGCTGAAGATCAGCCCGTCGAACACCATGCCACTAATGATAATAGTTTCATCAAAATACATGTGGCGACTACAGAAATGACCAAACCTGTATACTGTGAACTAAATTTGAGAAAATTAATCGGCTACTAATTCATCATGTTGGACAGTAACTTTGATTTCAGTTCTGTTCTTCACTTGAATGATTTTTTTTAACAGCTTTTCACATTTACTTATCTCATTCAAATTAGGGACCTTCATACTTTGACATGCCCACGTCTCAAACCGATGATGCAGATTTTTTTTAGATTTTGATCCGAAAGGTATTGAAATTGTTCCACAACATAGCATGCCGTTTTCTACTGCACACATTGAGTGGTACAGCAGATGTCTGAAATGACATTGCTATTTATAGATAAAGGGTGAGAGGAGAAAAATAGCGTACTGTGCAAAGATCAAAACATGTTTCTAAAAATATTTGATTCAGTTTGAAGTTAACCGTGTGTGGTTTCAAAAAGACAAATTGTGGGAATAACTGAATGATGTGCATCTTCAAAGAGACATTGGAGCCATGACCTCCTTTGTCATCACGCAAGTTTAATTCCACACATATACAGTATATATCCTCGGAGTTACCAATACGGCGTCTCCATGACAACTTGACAACGTAATGATGAAGGTCAACAGATGTTTCATAAAGCAGTGGGAGAAAAAAAATGAGGAACGACACTGAGGGGTTTGTCAGGAATGAAGAAAGAAAAAAAAAACAGTGGAGCTGTGTTCGGTTTATCAGTTTATTCCAATTTTTGATTAAATTTGAAAGACTAAAAGACAGTCATCAATGAGAATGGTGGGGTCAAAGTCTATCTCTCTATCTATCTATTTATCCCCAATATATAAAATTCATGCATAACGTGCATGCTTAAGAGAGGGAGACAGAGAGCAGACGAGGTAACGTGTAAGAGATCCTGCTGGAGTCATGCTCTGGCTTCATTAGCTGTGATGTGTACCGTGCTGCAGTGGCCATAACTCATCCTCCACATCCACACAACACCTCCAGACTCATTAGAGAGGCCCCACCCAACGGGACATGGCAGGTTAGCCAGCTAGAGGTGTGGCACTGGAAAAGTTCGTCTTTCGGTGTGAACAAAGGAAATTCGGAGACGAATGGAAGGACAGGACTGGGTGTCCTTGATCACACAAAAGCAGAAAAGAAGCTACATCAATGTGTTGTCCAAATGGAAAACCTTAGAAAAACTTCTTAAAAAAAAAAAAAAAAATGGATAAGATATCCAAAATGGATTTTTATATCAAAGTATTTCTTTCATTAGGATTGGGGAACATTTTGTAACTCAGCTCGAAAGAGCATAAAGTAAATAAAAATAGAAATACTTTGATCATCCTTAAGACGCATGTTGTGCCAAAGATTACTCAAAAGGCAAGTTTAGAAAAAAAACAAAAAAAAAACCTCGAGTGTTGTTTATGTGATTGCAGTGTGGGAAGTTGGGTTAAGAACGGCTGCACAGAAATGCACTTTCATCTCTCCAAGTGCATCATCAGACTTGTGTTTCAACCTTAGTGAATGTGCCCAGACCCTAGGAAGAAATCAAAGGTCTCACATGCATGAAAAGTACAGATCAAAAGAAGCTTGTGAAGAAATATTTCAGAGCCGAATCATTATTAAAAGGAAAGAAGTAAAATAGTTGCAGGTGTCAGAGTTCAGTTATTGGTAGAGAGTGGAGGGGCGGCAATGAGGAGGTCAGGTTTTCCCGGGTCAGCTGAGTATCCGTGGAACTGTGGATTGACAATCAGCTTTTGCTGTTGTCTTGCGAGACGTCTGCTTGATCATCTGCAGGCGCCGCCAAAGTAAAATAGCTTGTGTGCTGAAATTTGAGCACTTCATTGCCCCAGCTGGTCCATCCAGGTTGAAGACTCCGTGCAAACAGCTCCAAGCACTTGGCTTCAGTGCCGACGTATGGTTTCAAGACGTCTGAGAAGAAAGCAAAGGAGGGAGAGAAATGTTTTTTTTTTTCAAAACTGAGGGTGTGTGTGTTCTGTCATATATTTATACATCTTAAATAAAGTTGGTACTTGCAACAACTGAGCTGGATCTTTCTAAAGTAAGTCCATTAAATCAACTAGCATGCATGTAATCAATCTGCATTAAACCTACTTAAAATGACGGCTCTTCTATAAAACCGGCCTTTAAAAACTATGTGCTTATTTCCAAAGATCTGCCCAGAAAGAATGAAAGTCTCAGGTTTTTCAGGTCTCAGCTAGAATGTCTCAAAACACCATCGATCAGGGACAAATGGGCGGTATGAGACATGATGGGGCTGTGACTTATTGATTATCGCAAGTCAACCTATGAGTCACCCTTTTTTTTTGTGGTTCATCTGGCAGATTAAGAAGCATCTAAAATATCATGCACCACTAGGTGACACTGTGCGACAATATAATGCTACTTGACTGAATTCGCAAGAAGTGCAAATGTTTAAATACGCTATATGTTTAAGACCTTGGAGTGTTTGACAAAACCTGCAAAGAATTGGCCAAAAGACAAAGACGAAGATAAACAAAGAAGGCCAATCGTGGGTTAAAAGCTGAATGACCAGAGCTGTGATTCACAGATGAGTTCTCAAACAGCTGCTGGCCAAAGTTTATCAAAGGCGCAGTTAGGTATGCTCTTGGGAAAATAAACACATCTTAAACATCATTTATATGTGCTTTTTTTTCCCTCTTTGCGGCATATTTTGTACTGTGACTTATATTCAAGTGGGAATTGTAATGCAAAAAAAAAACACAATAGGTGAATTATTTCAGTTACTGGCTATGCAGCAGGGAGGATAGACACTGCAGAGATGATTCATGATTCACACCCCCAGTTACACAATAACCACTTCAACACATATATATTCAGAAATTTCTTCTTTTTTTTTAAATACTAAAAACAGTTAAAATTTAAATGATTGAAATCATATTGATTTTAGTGAAGACATTTAGATCTTGCAGTGAGAAGTTTATTATACTATCAGTCTTACAACCTGAATCAATGTGTGTTTGACCTGCCTTTCATATAATAGGTTGGATAAAGCGGGTATAGAAAGGTGCGGCTCTTTGAACAACAACAAAAACACACTGAATGTTTAAACGGACTCAAAGTTAGGCTGTAGCATTATTCATCCAAGTCTTCAGCGAGCACTTGGCTTGCTACCCTGTAATAAGCAGAGAGACGGCGTTGGCAGCTGCCCAGCTCCTTCACACCACAGCAGAGATTTTTCTGTGTGGAGACTGGCAGTGACCTTGGCTTTATAAGTGATGATATTCCAGGAGAGGCCCACCTGACAAGGTACGTTTCACTTTCTCTGCCCTTCTGCTGCTCCATCTCTACTCTTGTGCGCGCTCAAGCCACCCTGACACTCGTCTCAGCCAACACTTGGAGATTTAATGAGCTCAAAAGCCTGCACCTCAAAACAATCCAACCTGCACAAACCCCCCCCCACTTTTTTTTTTTAATGTGAACGTCAGTGAGACACAGCCATGGTGTGGAAAGGCCAAACACGCATCTCTTCCACTAATTCAGTCCCAACTGGTGAGTCAGCTCTCAAAGTTGGATAGAGAATAAAAGGTCTAATTGTCTCCTTAACTTTGAAACGGGACAGCGAACCAGACTCCTGTCAAGAAACACTGGAGGCAAAGGAAGGTGCTATTTAACTACTCTCTGGACAAGTCACAGGCCCCGCTCGAGTCCCAGCCTTACAGGCTCTTCAGATTCTCTGCAGGTTTATTCAAGTCAGAGCAAACTCATTTGATTCCACCATCTCAATTACAGTTCAGCAAACAAATTAACATAGAAACTTTTTCATGACACACTCATCGGAATGCAACACTTCTGTATTAGTTTTCCATTTAAAATGGGCACTTTAACCACAAAGGACACGTTTATAGCTTTTGAATTACAGCACACCATATATCTCGGTAGAGTTGGTTCTATAAAACTATCTTATTTTGAATACTTATGGATACATGAACACTACTGCACTGATGCTATACACTTCTTAAGTGCAAATGTTTGCTTTTCACCTTGCGTCCTTAAATGTGCCAATTCTTAATTCCATTAAGTGAGAGTATAAAAAAAACCTATAGACGTTCTGAAATGTACTCAAATACAAAGGTGAAAAGTTCTAATAAATTACTCATGTCCAGGATGTACCCTGATTTCTCTTTTAATTAGACGGACTGGCTGCAGTGCCCTCCCACCCTAAGCGGCATGGTGCATGGATGGATGCATGATAGAAAGCATAATTTTTTCTAATTAAAGCAAACTTGCCTGGAGAATATGTATATATAAAAGAAAACACAAATTTTGCTCAAAACTTTACTCATTTAGAACTTTATAAAAACAGGAAGTCTTGGCATCAAATCACTATTGATTAAACTGTCACTGTGGAATTTCTCACCTTTTGCAGCTATTGGATCGATAACCGTTAACATCAGTTGCTTTGGGTCCTTTAGTCGAACTCTGACTCATCCTCATAAAGGTAAATACTCAGGTACGATATGGAGACCTTAAAAAGTCCTTTGACAAAGTACACCATGTGAACGTAAAGGAGGATTTAGCAGCAAGGGGATTTATTTTCCTCAAAACAACATAACCACTGCAAATTTTGCAGAATAAGGTGTTTATCTGATGATCCTGCTGAGTTAGCTGGTCTTCCTTATTATTTATACACAACAGGTGAACATATTAATAATTTTTTTTTAAAAGACACTGTGACAATTTTTCAATTAGCCTGCAACAATTACATCATTTTTAGACCATCCTTAAATGTGGAGTTGATCCTGAGAGTTCAAACAATCCACAAGCAGCCTCTAGTGGCTGTGCTGCAACTTGCACCCAAATACAATTGAAACAAAAGGCTAAAAACAAAAGGTAGCTCCACCAATGATGATCCAGAGAAAACACTTCTGTTTTAAAGCGCTAAAACTTTATTGCATCTGCAAGCGACAATCTCTGTAAGGACCCAAGTATCTGCTATATGGAGACCCTTTATCCTTCCATAGCAACCAAGCATGTCAGTGACAGGAGCCCCATCTGAGAGAGGAAGTGAAGTGGGTCAGAGTTCACTGCTGCCGTGGGCTTGAGGGCTGCAGCTTCACGCCACCGTGGCTGCCCACTGACTCGAGAAGCCCTGACACGTTCAATAAGAAAAAAACAAAAAAACAAAAAGAAAGAAAGTAGCTTCACGCTTAAAAGGGATGATGGCTTGGAATGAAAGAAAGAAACGTCAGGATGGATGATGCCAAAGGTCTCGGGGAAACATTTGAAATTCCCATCAGTTGCATCTATTACTGGATTGAAGTAGCAGTTGCAAAACTCACAGAAGGAGAGGAGGAAAAGAAAAGCACATCCTCCAGGTATTAAATCATCATCTGAAATGAATTGTTGTGAATTTATGACATCTCTGCAAGAGTTGTGTCAGTGGCCTCTAATATGTCACGACAGACTGCGGTTTATACAGCAGTCAAACGACAAATAAATACTTAATGTGTGCATTGTAAGCAAATTGTAGACAAAACTCCAAGTCCAAAGTCTTTTGTTTGAATAAACCAGTTCAGGTTAAACCAACTACGAGGATTTAATGTGGACAAAAGAGTCACATACGACAACTGCACATGATCTGCATCTTAATCTGCTTCATCTCTATAGTATCACAGCTCTGCAATGGAGGCATTACGATTTCAATCAATGTATCCTGCTTCTTCCATATTCTTCACACCAACAAACACTGGCTGCGTTTCGCTCCCCATACTGCACAATAAATCGCGTTCCCCTGAGAGCAAGTGAAATGACGTCAAGACTCTCTTCTTCATAGTCCCTGCATATTCATTGTCAGTGTCTTACACTGATTCAAGAAGCGGAGTGGATGTTGGGAGTCAAGGCTTGTTAAACTGCAATCAGTGCAAATAGGACAAATTTGACATTTGAGCAAAACTGGTCTCTAGTCTGACAACTTAAACTCATTATGGTTTGAGGATTCAGCTCCTTCTATTATAAAGAGAAATAGAACTGATGCATGTTGTACTTAAGCAGTTTCTTTTGTCTTCAAAAAATCATTTATATGTGTGAAATAAGTAAAGTATGTTTAATGAATTCACACGACTATTTCAGTGCTTAATCTTGAACTAAAACAAAGTATAGTCATATATATCAGATAAATGAACCGTCATCTTCCATAAGATCAGGGCAAAGCTGTTAAGACCGTCATTCATATAAACTTCAGAAACTTCAACACCATAATGCCTTTGACAGCAGAATGTGAGACGATTTCAAGGTTGTCAGCCAAAGTTTGACAAGATAAAAATCTCTAGTGTTGCAGCATTGCCCTCTGGTGGCAGATTATAACACTGCTCTCAATGTTTACCTGACAGTGAAGGCTTCTGGGAGTGCAGTGCTGAAGGGACGCTGACGATCAAACGCTGGTCCTCCACAAATACCTCTGATGTCCCCGATGGGCTGGAAACCGTTGGGATGAAGGAGTCAAAAGATTCAGTCACGTGCATTATTTTTCCTTTGATCTAGTCCTTTATTTAGTTAATTTATTTCGAACAAGCTAGATAATATTCTCTTTATCTCTAACACACACACACACACACACACACACACACACACACACACACACACACACACACACACACACACACACACACACACACACACACACACACACACACACACACACACACACACACACACACACACACACACGGGACAGAATGCAGTGAAAATAAATAGAAAATCTAGAATAGTTGGTTAAAGTCCTTTAAGGCAAGGGTGTAAAACATATGTGGCCCAACAGGCCAAAACCCACCTCCTACTGGGTCTAATCCAACCTGCTGCATAATCTGTTCAACATGTAAAAATATCAAAGACATCAAACTGAATTTTTCTTCTCATAAAATTAACGGTGTTTCCTGATTTGTGAACTTGAAGATGGACCATTGAATTAACAGTGGTGATTGCAAGACATGACTTAAACAGACCTGACCAGCAGATGGCAGC
This sequence comes from Blennius ocellaris, assembly GCF_963422515.1. Taxonomy (NCBI): domain Eukaryota; kingdom Metazoa; phylum Chordata; class Actinopteri; order Blenniiformes; family Blenniidae; genus Blennius; species Blennius ocellaris. The sequence goes on from NC_137668.1 coordinate 17,464,921, forward strand.
ACTGCTTGTAAACAAAACGATCAATCCTTTTAGTGTTTTCAAATAGTACTACTTCAAGTGTGATTGTTCTCACATTTTAATGCTCAGGCCCAGCTGAGACTGAATTTTGCTCCTAAATGTGTTTGACACCCCGGCGTTAAGGGCTCGCTCACGAAGGGTGTGCATAGTGGCACATGGAGAACTGAAACAACCCCTACCTTGCTGGGGTACCTGCAGTGGAACGATATCGGCCAAGCACGAGCACTTCATACGGCTTCTTGTGCTGTGAATCCAGTGGAAACACAAACTGCCCAGATGTGGTGACCTGGGAGGGGCAAAGAGCAAACCTGTGAAAAGTCTGAAACGAACACAGCAGGTGACGCTCCTGGACAAGTTCTTCACCTTGACCCAGAACCATTCGGCCAACACTTCCACCCCCCAGTGTGGATAGAGCTCGTCGCGGACGAAACGCCGATGGCTGGGCCGGTTCGTTACCCAGGTGACCACTAAACAGTTTGGAGATGCCAGGAGGGGCACTGGCAGTCGTTTCAGCTGGGATGATGGCAATGAACTGTACCTTCATTGGGGAAACATTTGATTAGCATGAATGCAATAACGATCAATCTTTTTACTGTTATCAAATAGTTCTGAAAGTGTTGATTGTTCATAGTGAATTATCTGAATGCCCAGAGGAGAAAATCTAATATGGATACTCAGGATAAACAGAGGAGAATAAAATGAATCTCCCTGATTGAACTACTTCAACAGATCAGATCTAAATTCCTCAAATCGTATCTTAAGAAACAATATAGAGCAATGATGTCTCCTCTCACACATTCAAAAGAGTTTCAGTTTTCACACTTGGAAAACCTTTAATCAAATTATTCTATGTATGAAATTCAAAAGCAATAGCAGATAGGTGAAAGCACCTGGACCACAATGATAAGACACTCCCTATCCTGAACAGTTAGAAGGACACAGAGACACAATTCAAAATATTACATTAAGTCTATTGTGCAACACTGCTCAGGGTAAACTTGGTCTTTTAATATCCGACATGTTACATATTATCTGCTGTTAATGGAGATTACGAGTGATCCAAAATACAACTTATTGCATCCTGTTATTCATAACTTGTACTTTTTGTAGTTTACCTGCGACTCCTTTTCACAGACTTGTTTTCCCACGGTGGATCCAGAACTATGAGATCAAACGTTGCTCCACCTGGGTGAGAAATAAAACAAACATTTCAGGTCAATCAAAACAAATGAGCACGTTCAAACTTGCTTTTATAAAAGTTGTGACAGAGTCATGCTTGAACAGCACCAAGTCCAGGGAGGGACACCATGTTAATGTCAATTCAAGGCCTATTGTTATCACAAACCAGTTTTACCATGAATGAATTGAACAGCAACGTATCTGGGACATCGCTTCCTCCTATCTGAATTCAGATCTTTGGTCCATGCTTCCCCAATTTGTTCTGAGGACACTAAAATTGAAAAAACATTTACAAAATGTGTTGCCAATTGCGTGGAATCTGGAGAGAGCAGGAGATTCTCAATAAAAGAGTGAATAGTGGGTGAGGCCTCATAATGTGGACAATTTTGTTTAACATAGTGTCAAGCCTGAAGGTAACAATAAAAATGTGACTTATGGATATTAAACTTAGCGCTTAACTGCTGAAATGAGACAAACTGGCCATTAATGTACAAGTCTACAAAGGTTTTAATGCCACTCTCTCTCCAGACTGTGAACACTGCATCTGAATGTCCAGGTTTGAATTGATTGTTTTGACAGATGGGAGCATAAACAGAAATGCTAAGGGTCTGGCAAGCAGTTTTTATCTGGTTTAATATTTTTAAGGAATTCTTTAATGTTTCTGAATTGACTTATCTATTGAGGCAGGACTGGAAAACAAGAGGGTTTCTAATTGTAGCAATGAGGTGCTGTCAGTCGTTGCTGTCTCTCCAGTAGACAAGATCCCTGGAGTTCGCCGCCCAATAAAAATGTTTTACGACAGGTAGTCCAAGAACGTCTTTTTTCAGGGGTTTGTGTATGTGAGCTTTAGCCATTCTATGAGATTTATAGCCCCACACAAATGGTAACCTTATGGAATCCAACCATAAATTTAAAAATAGGGGCAGGTTTTGCAGAAGATATAAAAACTTGAGCACAGCCACCATTTTGATAGCATTAACTTGTCCAATCATAGATAAGGGTAGCGTCTTCCAGGATTCAATGTTGGCCTTCAGTTTTTTTAACTGCCTCTATGAAGTTGCATTTAAACAGATGCTTCGAGTTCCTTGTTCATTTTGATCCAAGATGGATAAAACAGTCCGTCACCACTTTGAAAGGTAAATGTTTCAGAAAAGTATCTGGGAATTGATCCACGAGTGGCATGAATTCACTTTTTCCCCAATTTATAACATGGCTAGAGGATTTTGCTAAATAATTTATGTAATTCAGTAGAATTGGGACAGAGACTGTTGGGTCTGCTAAACAGACCAGAAGGTCGTCCACATAAAGAGCCAAACTTGTCTCCACACCACCGAGCCTGATACCTTTAATTTCTGGGTACTTCCTGATACCAATTGCCAAAGGTTCTAATTCGATGTTAAAAAGCAAAGGAGACAATGGGTGCCCTTGGTGAACGCCACACCACCGAGGAAATGGGCTGGATTGATCTCCATACATAATATAAAGGACTGTGGGTCAGTATATAATATTTGAATCCATTCTATGAATTTGTCACCGAAGCCAAACTGTTGAAGTGTCGCAAATAGATAAGGCCATTTAGTCATATCAAATGCCTTCAATGGGCATCCAGAGATAATATAGCAGGTGTTTCCCCTTTGCCATTTTCAGCATAAAGAACATTGAGAATTTTGCCAACATTACAAAAAGGAATGTTTTCCTCGGATAAATCCAGTTTGGTCTCAATGGATAACAGCTGCTTTCCTGGCATGTTTACCAGTACTCTGGTTAGACATTTTTATTGCTTTTAAAGCTTTCATTTCTGGTTCAGTTGCAGCACGGTGACGGTAAAATGTTTCATATCTACTCCACATTACTTACATTCACTTTTAGATCATCTTTGAATGGTGTTGTACTCACATTGAACGAGCGGTTGTATTCGTGTGAAGTCGGAGAGCAAGAAAGCTGTGTGAGGTGGTATAACATACTCCCCTCCCATCAGTGTGACCACTGAAGCCCGGCCTGAGCGGTTCTCCGTCACGCGAGAGAACAAGTCGACGTGCGACGGGCAGCCGTCTTTGGTGACAAGTGGCTGAGTGGCCTGCTCCTCACCGGCCACTAACGGGAGTTCTTTAGCCATTCCGCAAAGAGCCACAAGGTTGCACTCATGGGAAGGAAGAGGCTCTTTTGATGGGTCTGCTTCCCCAGTCAGGTATCCGAGTGATCGGGCCGAATCCACCAAGGAACGGGTTCCCTCCAGAATAACTGACCGGATCTGCATTAAAGTACATTAAAGAGTTACTCTGTATGTATGAATGAAAGCATGGATGCATGGATGGATGATTAAATTTACCTTCTCGTGAAAGATTTGAGAATCAATTTCACCCTGGTTGAGTTCACTGTGCTTCCGTTTCCTTTTCTGAAAGTCAAAGTGATAACATCAATATTCCTGTTTGTGCGGAAGTGGAATCTGCATTATTTCATTGCTGAACATGGCTGAATGCTACATACAGAGTTAAAATAGACGTTTACAGCTACTCAACTTTACCAACTTTGAACAAACGTTATAAAGTAAACATCAGAATACTTTAATTCCACTGGGTGACATTGTAGGGTGGTGCTCCATCCATCCAATTCATTTGAAATTATATTTCAAGTTATGTCAATCTCAAATCAAAGTACAGATGTGTGATGTTTCAAAATTTAGGGGCTTTTACTGACTTGCTGACGATCACGGGGTGGTTTTCTGTAAAAGTTCATCTGCAATGAGTCTGAGTGGAATCTGAGAAGTTTCAAGTAATTTCTTTTTGGAATGAGCGTGGGATGTTGGTTCATGGTTCATAAATTAGATTGAGTTTATTTGAAAAACACCACAATGCCTTCATAGGGTGTCGTTCTGTTATGTGAACAATATGTAAACAATTGTACAAATACTGTAAATTGATTCTCACAGTTTACTAAAAATGCATTAATTGACCTTTTAAACCATACAATTTTATTGAATCACAATGCACTCATCAGATCATTTTCACCTAAAAGTGTTTAGTTTTACAATGTTTAGGGGATGATTGGAATGAATATTGGATGCATGTGGTCAATTGATCATATTTTTTTTTTGAAATTGTCCCATGCCTATATTGTGTTGCCCCATGTATGTTATGTATTATTATAATGTAGTTTCTGAATTATTTTGCTGGTCTCGTCTGTGAAGACGTGACAACTTTTGCATTTATTTAAAGGCTAGGTGACTAGTGCCTGTGAGCTAATATCACACAGTTGTACTTATGCAAAGTAAAGAAAATATACTAGTTTGCCTTGTAAAACTGGATTGCATATATTAAAATCCTATCTTCATACGATCCCCATTTTATACCACTGGAAGTAAAATTAAAGTTAATGACCAGTGGCATCTTAAAGTTACGTTTAAGAGGGTTATTTGTTAGGTGTAGCTGAATTTATCTCTATTTATTACTGGCACATTACTGTTGGATCATGGTTCATAAATTAGATTGAGTTTATTTGAAAAACACCACAATGCCTTCATAGGGTGTCATTCTTTGTTGTACGTTTTTATACGAGTGTGGGACATAAAGGAACATTTTATATTAGTTCATAGTTCCTTCTGCTCCCTTGCATTCATAACTTTGGAAACTTAGGTTTCACATTGTATCCATTTGTTTTATTTTGTTAATGGATGTAAACAAACTAAACTTTTAACAAACTAAAGAAATATAGGGTAATCTCCAACAAAAATGGAAATCACTGATGTTTTTGGAATTGTTGCTCTATAAGCCGTTTCAAGTAACTTTTAGTCATAATTTCTAATGTCCTGGTAGGTCATATTCGGGGGTAGCTCTATCTATCTGTGTTTTTATTATAATCTAAAAAGCCTAATGTTTTGAAAATGCCAATCAAATTAGTTTAGGGAGATGTTGTAACTCATGGGAAATCGAAACTTAGTAACTTTCCGAGTTCCCGTCTGAACTCATAGTGAATGTGCTTGTGTGCGCTGGAATGCGTCAGCTTTGTTTACCTTTGAGGGTTTGACTGTTTCTTGCAACATGTTCGTGTTTCCTCCGTCCACAGTGGCATTCGCACTAAAATGACTTTTGGAAACCTGGAAACACTTGAAACGACAGTCCACATGAGACTTCTGTGCATCTCTCCATCGGACGCATCGCGAATACGCGTCGAGGAGCGGCGGCCGTGCGTCCAGGACGCAGCCTCGGCCGCTCTGCAGCACCACAGACATGACGGGGTGGAAGCTTGCAGATACGTTTGCACGCGCAGTCCAAACAACACCGATTCCGGGAAAACGAAAGTAGCAATGTTCCTTCCCCTGAGGCGTTCGCTGAAGAGGCGGCGCCCGCTGGCTTTAAAAGCCAGCGGAGAGATAGTGGCGGGACATCTCCGGCAGGGAGAGAAGAGAAAGCTCACGTGTTTCAGACGGTGAAAGTGTGCAGCGATGCACAGCCCTGACTCTCAGCGTTTCCCTGCAGGCGCTGCGAGCCGCAGACGGATCAAAGTGTACGATCGCCGCTCCGACGCGCGCCCGAGTGAGCCGAAGATCCTCGAAACAGCTGGACTGGACATCAATGGCTTTCGTCGACTTCTTCGCAGGGTGACGCTACTTTATTCTGCTCCAGACCGCGTTTCTAATGCTTTACTTGAAGCTGCTAATTCAAACTTGACGCCTAGAGCAAACTGAAGAGCTGTGAATTTATTTTATCGGTTAACTCTGATAAGGATTAAAAGTTGGACAGCTGTAATTTGTATTTCTGTTCTTTTTCTTCTTCTTTTCGTTTTAAGGTCGTTTGCATCCATAGGTGCTGCATTACCGCCATCTACTGGTTCTATTACTCTGTCATCCCCACTGCTCTATATTTTCCACATTAAACCCATTTAAGAACCCGTTCAGACATTTCCTGCCCCTTCCTCTTTTTCCCCACATCACTATCTCTCTCGCTCCTCTTCCTTCCATTCCTTCTCTCCATCATATTCCTTCTTTCACCCCCATACTTTCAGCAGTTCACCAGCACATGCTCCACTATTCCTGGCTCCTGCCATAGATTACGATGGCCTGTTAGATGTTTCCCATTATGTAATTAGTGATGTAGCAGTTCCCCATTGCTTTCCTAGTGGGATGCGCCTCCCCGTGCGACAGTTATTGTCGGTGAAAGTCAATTTACTTCAGTTCAAACTCTCCAGTCGCTTGACAACACTTCCTGATTACATACTACGTCATCAATCACGTGTTTCGGTTGACCAATGAACAGGTATATCTGAGGCAAACGTATCTGAAATTTAAGGAGGCAGATTCAACCAACCAGTTAGCGCTTTTCAGTGTATATATGTAAATATATCACAACATAAATATGTGAACAATTTTACAAATACCGTAAATTGTCCCAGTTTACTAAAAATGCATTAATTGACCTCTTAAACCATACAATTTTATTGAATCACAATGCACTCATCTGATAATTTCCACCGAAAAGTGTGTTTAGTTTTACAATGTTTAGGGGATGATTGGAATGAATATTGGATGCATGTGGTTAATTGATCATATTTTTTAGAAATTGTCCCATGCCTGTATTGTGTTGCCCCATGTATGATATGTATTGTTGTAGTGTAGTTTTTTTAATTATTTTGCTGGTCTCGCCTGTGAAGACGTGACGACTTTTGCATTTATTTAAAGGCGAGGTGACTAGTGCCTGTGAGCTAGTATCACACAGTTGCACTTATGTAAAGTAAAGAAAATAGACTAGTTTGCCTTTTAAAACTGGATTGCATATACTAAAATCCTATTTTCATACAAGCCCCATTTTATACCACTGGGCGTAAACTTAAAGTTAATGCCCAGTGGCATCTTAAAGTTGCATTTAAGAGGGTTAATTGTTAGGTGTAGCTGAATTTATCTCTTGTTTGCTTCCAGGAAATGAAGAAAGTAAGGTGAGTTCTTAGAAACTCGCTTTATGCACAGACGGACAAGAAAACAGCAAGAAACAAAGGATTATATTTTCTATTACATGGGAAACCTCACCCAGATTTCTTCTAATAAACATTCCTGACCATCTTGAAAGTACAGCACCTGTGTGTTTTAATGAGATGTGACAGCTTCATAACTGTTACATTCACTTTGATTGCATAACAACAGAATGTTGTGCTGACAAACAACATGTAGGCAACTGCCTCGGACTTTGATTTCTTACTATGCCCTACTGGTGATAAATGGCATGCCAGAACATGTTATATTAAAGAATGTGTACAGTGGGTGTAGAAGTTTATTAAAAGTGAGTCATCTTCTAATCCCGAGGATGGTGGGTTGAGTTTATTTTTCAAATACCCTTGAGCAAGACACTGAACCTCAGGTTGCTCCCCGTTTTGCTCTATTGGCGAATGAATGTGTGTGCAAATGAGTGAATGTGACAGATTGTTGGGATTGCTGCAAATTGCACCTGAAAAATAAGGTAAATTTGCAGTAAGATCACAATATTGAGTGGCATTGGATATCTATCTACCTCTGACAAACCTTTCGTGATGATGGTCGTAGATATTGGATGTTTCTCTTAATTTTTGAACATTTTTGAACAAAGAATGACACAATGTCTTTCATTTGTTTTAACAGGAATTTTCACACAATGGAAACGAGATGTATGAATTGGTCACGACTGACAGGATAATTGTGGACTTTGACAAATTTAGTAAGTACAACTCATCAGAATAGAAGAGAAGAGAAAGGGCAATGATTAACTGAACAGAGATGGCTTCAGTGTTCCTCACCCAGTCCAGTTTATTGTCAGCATATACCCCCGATATTTATACCCCTCCACAGTGTCCAGATTGGACCTCTGGATTGAAACAGGAGACACAGTCACCCTATTCTTGGTCTTTTTCCCACTGAGCTTCAGATAGTTCTGCTCACACCAAGTAGTGAAGTTGTGCACAGCCAGGATGTAAACAAGGTGAAAAAGTGGTTCAGCTACTGTTCGGCATGCTAACAAAAGGCATGTTGGTTTGAGCAGAGTAAAGCTCATCAACACACAGGGGAAGAAAGAGACCAAAAGTGATGAAAAAAAAAAGTTTAAATAAGGCAAAAGGAGAGAATGAATTCAAGAGCGAATGCGACAAGCAGCATGTTTCCAATAATGATCTGTGAATAATTACTCATGAGAAAACTTAAGCACTGATGCAATTACATACTTAAATGGCCAGGTTTTCTATGCAGTTTTTTTTTTTAATGAAATCCATATAATTTTATTAGATTTACAAGCTTTTGAGATTTCAACTATATTGTTTTTGTGCATGTGATTAGTATTATATCACCCAGATAACATTTTCTTATTTTTTTTAACTATTGTAGATGAACTTCAGGACGGCAGCACACTCTACTTGGTGCGAGACAGGCACCAGCAGCTACCAGGTACAACAGAGGAGTACATCACGTATACACCTCATTATCATACGCTGACCGAGGCTGGCACATACGAGTACCACGCGAGTGCAGGAAACAGAGCGTTGTGTAAGTGGTTGCCAAATGAAAGTAGTGTACTCGGACTGAAAAAACATAAAGTTCACTTACAGCTTTTAATTGTGTTTGTTTGTTCAGCTGGTGCGCTTGCTGAGCTGATTGACAATGCTCTTTCAGCTACAGCTAAAAACAAGGGAGAGAGGACAATCGAGATACGAATGGTTCGTTTTACTAATTATTGTCATGTGAAACCTGTCAACAGCGAACGTGAGCCTTATTCTATTATTTATTTGTTAGATGTTTGATAAAACTATTGGGAGACATGCACTGATTGTCATGGATAATGGGTGCGGGATGACAACCAAGAAGCTTAAAAACTGGGCAGTGTACAAGTTGTCCAAATTTACGAGGGAAGATTCCGCCTTTTCAAGGTTGGTGGTTATTACTTCAAGGCCTGATCGATCCATTGTACATGTGTTTATTAAGGTTAAACATCAGTGTGAAAATAATTGGATCATGCATATCTTTTCGCCACAGTCAACAGGAGCACTACGTTCGGCCTGATCCTGTCCGACACAGTCTCAACAGTGACATATCCTACTTTGGGGTTGGTGGAAAACAGGCCATTTTCTTCATTGGCAACTCAGTCAGAGTGAGTTACACTGCAGCATTACTAAAGTAATGAGGAAAGTCTGAAGAAAAATGCAGATAAAAAAAACATCCATTGCCCGAATCATCAGATGATCACCAGATCAACAGGCTCTCCAGATGTTCACGAGCTGATTCTATCAGAAGAAGAATTTAAGACAAAAGAGGCAAACAAAGAGGATATTTTCAGTGGCTTCATCATAAACAGAGCGGTAAATACTATTTTCTTTTCCAAAACTGTTTTGATCTGGATTGGTTACAGTAACCAATGTTGTCTGTCGCAGCCTGGTGAGTCCTCGCATGTGACACGAAGTGATGAACAATTCCTTCATAATGTCATTGCTGAGGAACATGAGAAGGAAAGCTTCACAGCCGTGATCATCACAGGACTCCAGGCAGACCACATCGACTTCATGATAAACGAGTTTGATGTGCTGACCAGAGAGCTGGCGTGAGTCCACTCATTCCACTGATGATCCAAACTTTTGACACCACGCGTATTAGTTGTGTTTATTGGTTTTACGTCTTGACTCCAGGCACATATATCACTATTACATTCATGGGACTAATGGAAATGATCTGCGTCGCCAGTCAACATGTTCAGACCAGCACAATAAACTAGAAATTCAGGTGAGGGGGTTTGTTTTTAAATATGGCATACTGTATCTGTGATTAGTTTTGTTTCATTTTTTAATCTGTTTTTAGTTCCACTCGGCTTCAAGGTGACTGAACTTCTCAATTTCAATCAGGTCACTCTGCGGGACAAGTCTCCAAAGTTGCCCCGTGCAATAAATCTCAGAGAAGTTGACAAGGACATGCAGACTCTGTACATTAACAGTGCTGCAGACACGTTTGAGTTCAAGGCCACGGTACCAGATGAGGCAACGCTGGAGGGACTCATTCGATATCATCCTTTCCGCTATTACAAAGAGACTTACCCTCAAGACCCAAATGCAGAGCAAGGTTATTCAGACTCACCATGAAATGAATAAACCCAATTACATGTCACAATGTCAGACTTTAATGAACATCTTGTTTTGGTCTTTTTCCAATCAGAATCAACTTCTGATGAAGATGATTTTGATAATCATCAAGAGAATATTGGACGAGGAAAGAAAGCAATCTTCGAATGTTTCTGGAATGGACGCCTCATACCCTATACCACAGTGTCTGAGTAAATACTTTCAAATATTGTTTTAAATATAGATACTTTGAGATATCATTTTATATTGTATATTATTTCTTCAGAAAAGGTTGTTTTTCTATGTTGAAATGTAATGCCCTGCTTTAACTTTTTTTTTTAAATCAGCAGTAAATGACTGTTGTATGTGGGGCTATATGAATAAAGTTGAATTTAATTTAATTTAATTGGATTGATGGATGCTGATGATTAGCAATGCTTTACTGATGGGCTGATCAATCTGTCAGTCACATTTCAACAATTTCAGAAAATATATATGAATCCACAGAGTTTGTTTGATACAACATGTTTGCAAGAAAAGAGGCAAACCTTTTCAAAATGTCAAGCTTTAATTCTTTCTCATTTTTTATTTTGGTTTCTGCTCATTGCAGGTTCGATTGGTGCACTTGTTCCAGAAGATCTGATGGGCCGCCTGCAGAGTGTTACAACCGGCTTTCAGGGGTGCTCTTCACTGACGATGGATTCAAAGTGACCCAAAATAAGCTCACCTTCATGGACCTGGAGCAGAAATTGAAGAATCAGGACACACTTTTCACAGCTGTTTCCAATGGACAGGTGGTCATTTGGATTCTCCCAAGTTCATAATGATTAGAACAAATTTCAGCTTCATTTGCTATTGGTTGGATGGATGAATAGTAAACGCCCTCGAGTGTGAAGTGAGGTCATCTGATATTTGACAATTAGGAAGATGAAACAACATTTTTGATTCTCCAATAATAATTAAACAATACTACACAGAGCAACAGATCAATAGACAGAGGACACAAAATTAAAAAGGAATATATTTCCCTTCATTTGGTTTTCATGATGTGTCAGGAGAGTTTTGATATTCACCAGTATACAAACTGACTCATTACTCTTGTTGCTGAACAAGAAATTAATCTTTATGGAATCTTTATTTGCCCCGAGTGTCAACATTGTCTCGACTGAGGTTATTTCTTAAAATGAAAATCTGAAGTTCCTTGTCAAGCCTCTGTGAAACTTTTTCTTTTCAATTTCCAACAGAGTACACCAAGGCGACGAGATATTAAGAGTCACTTCAATCAGTGGCTTTTAAATTGCCACGAGCTTTATGACAAGCAAGTGAAGTTTATGGGCCGCAAGGAGACGGTAGAACGGCAGGACAACAGGAAGAAGATGGACACCTGGACAGCCTTCTCCAAAATCAAATGGGAGCCGAAATCATTCAAAGCGGGCGATCTTGTAAGCTTTTTCTTTCAAAACACAATGCAAATGCTGTCAGTGTTTTACATTTGACTCTGAATAATTTGTCTGCTTGCAGGTGAAATCTCACAAAACACAGTCCATCATTTATGGTACTGTGGTTCATTTCTTGCTTCATGGAAATCACAACAAAGACGTCTTTGGCGCTGGAGGACTGGTGGTAATCACTCGTGTAAGAAAGAATCATGACGCCCCGCTTTGCTATGTTGCAGCCTTTTTCCAAAATTCTTTTTTTCCCTCCTCAAAATTGTACTGGCAGTACCCCATAATGACAATGTGAAAAGAAGGCTGTTGGAATGTTTGCAAGTTTTTTAAGAAATGAAACTGAAGACATCAACAATTCCTTTAATAATTTGACAAAAGACAATTCCGATAACTTGGCCTGTGGTTTGTGCTTTGACCAGCACTGTGGCCATGAGTTCTAAGTTTGATTGTATTCTACAAAGTTTCTAAATAAACCAATGATAGTAACTGATAGATACTTTGAGAATGACGTATCTCAAAAGCAAGAACATAAAAATGAATAGTGACATTATTAAATTCACATTATTTTCCTGTCACTGCAACAACCTTTTTCCTATTTATTTATTGAGAGGATCAATGTATAATCAAATCTGTTTTCCAGGAGCCGAAAGCTCTCTATGATGAGACCAAGACCATTGCAATTTCCAAGATTGACAAGAATGCCACTGATCATGCCATCCAAACAAAAATCAACAGTGATCTTCTCAAGTGAGTGAGCAGTTCAAAGAAATGCTGCTGCAGTTTAGTGTTCCCTAAATCCTTTTCCTTTATAGGTTGATTCATTGTTACTTTAAGGTTTAGGGGTGGCATTTTGTATGTTCCAGAGTTCCAAAGAAGCTGAAAGTGGAGTGGCCTGAAGGGAACCAATGGCCCAACAGTGATCCTCTCCCCGCTGGGAGTGTTTTAGGTCAAATACTAGTTTGATGATTGTTTTCACAACAAACAAGCTCACACAGCTTCTCATTGATGTTAGTGCTCATCCCACATGTATTGTATTATTTCAGGGCCACTCAAAGTCACCATCCTGAATGGTAAAGAAGAGTCAATATCCTGTATACCTTCAGGATCCGTGGGGGGCAGGACAACAATGAATGTCAAATTCAGTCTGTTCCACCAGAGTAAGACTACCCATTTTACTAAAGATAGACAAAGCTGCTTAGATTCACAAATATTGAATCAAATATCCAATCATAACTATATGCATATTTAGAATATACATGTAACAGAGCTGACAAGATTGAATATGCATGACACAATCAATCTCAATGTTTTGTTTAAAGCACAAACATTCTCTCAAAGCTAATGAAATATGAGAAAGTGTATCTTTTTTCTGATTGAAATGGTAAACATACAGTTAAAACAATGGTTATTGTATTGATTGTATGTGTATGTGTGTGTAGTTGGGTGTGGGTGTGTACGTGTTTCTATTTTTCTTTCTCTTTTATGTGAAGCACTTTGCATTGCATGTATGTATAAAAAGTGCTCTATAAATAAAGTTTGATTTGATTTGATCATGCAGGAGGCAAAAGTAGTGCGATTATCGCAATAAAATGATTTGTGCCCGTGCACCTATTATTCTGTTTTATATGTGTGAGTCTATAATGAGATTTGTTGGCATGTATGTAGATTAGAATTACAATTTATACATGTGTACGTGTTTAGTGCTCTTTGCATGTATGTGATTTGTCTGTTGTCTCAGTGTGTGTACTGGTACCAGTAACTATTGTTCTCGGGTTGCACGTTATTGAATATGTGTCAATATCGGCACATATACGTATCGGCATTGTTGCAAGAATGGTGAAGCAAAGCAGGCTCAGCAATAAGCAAAAGGCTTCACAAGTTTGAGACTTTGTCTGTTTACAAGCCATATTTTAGTTGTCACTGAGTAAAGTCTATTTGTAAAACTGCAGGAAAGGCTTGTCTAAGTAAAGATGGAGCAATTTACTGCTCCTTTAGAGACACAACAAAGGTATTGCCCATGTATAAAATGTATTGTGTACAAATGAATCTTTTTTTCACACACCAATGATTATGATATACACACACATAAACAGTTTTTACCCACACTATACTTGAATTGATTATAAAGTATATACAACAATGAGTATATGAGCAATGAGGCAACAATTTACCAATTTCACTGAATAAATAATTTTGGGTATTTCATTCATAGGTCCTGGAGGAAAGAAAACAGAACATATTGCTCAATATTCAGCAAAGAATGGTTTCTGGTTCAAAAAACATGGTACATATAATTTGTATTTACCATTTTTTCATAGTATTTACCCTTCTCTTGATTTATGTATTCACTTTCATGTTCTATGCCCCTCGTCTGACACAGACATGGTCAATCTGGGAAAGTACACACTGTCACTGAATGCCATAGTCAGTGACACTCAATCCACTATCTTTGGAGGTACAGAGCTTCCAAGCTACACACTCAAGTTCAGTATCACAGGTAAGACGAACCGTAGCTCAGAGTGTTTTATTCTCACATTTAAACTTTAAAATTTCCAAATAATACGCTGGTTTGTCCACCTGTTCTAGCTGGATTTGGAGAGGCCTTCACCATAGATGAAAAAAACCATTCTGTTCGTGTTGGCGTGCCGTTTGACATCCCTCTACGGATAACAGACTGCTTTGGCCATGCAGCAGAACCTCCTTTCCAGCCCCAACCTGTACTCACCTGCAGGTTGGTCTTTTACTTGTTAAACATCGTCCTATGGTTGTGTATACCTTTTTCTTTTTCTTCAGTTGATGAATAATTACATACTTTGCAAGCTTTAGGATGCATACAGTTGCACACCGGTGATTCACCCAACCTCCCTTTAGTTCCTCGTAATACGATTAGACTTGCTTCTTCAAATCAACAGTTGCTTCTCCTTCGTTCCCTTTAGTGAATTTAGTCTGAATGGTCAGGGTGTGTGTGTGTGTGCGTGCGTGTGTGTGTGTGTGTGTGTGTGTGTGTGTGTGTGTGTGTGTGTGTGTGTGTGTGTGTGTGTGTGTGTGTGTGTGTGTGTGTGTGTGTGTGTGTGTGTGTGTGTGTGTGTGTGAGCTGAGAAGGTAGGAATGCAGTAAGATAAGATGTTCCCCCGGCCCCACGGCCAGAGACCTCGCAGACATCTCCGAGTGGTACTGCCGATAAGTCTTCCCGAGAATACAAAGTATAATGACTCGCGGCAGGTGTAAAAACAGCAAACAGTGATTAACATAGACATGCGATATGCAACGATAACTTCAATATTATGGGTTTGATGGGTTTTTTTTTCACTAGTGTCACTTTAATTTTACACATGTATATACATTTTCTATTGTTGTTTTTACCTTTTCTCCTGTACAGCACTTTGTGATTTTTATCTGTGAAAAGCACTTTATAAATACATTTTACTTACTTACTTACTTACCAACTTCAACTATACTAAGCAATAACGAATAATAAAAGTACAGTTTTTGCCTATCACACCCATCCTCCCATGGACTCTCAATTCAATGAGGATGATCTTCTTTGCCTCGTTGGACCACAGTGCCACATCTGGCCTGAGAGTAGCCTGGATAACCTGGGGAAACAGCAGCTCTCTTTCCATGACCACATTCATTTGCCAAGATTGGGCCTTATGTAGCATTCTGCTTCTTGTTGTGTTCATTAGCTTCTGTCCCTCTTTTATGAAGCTAATCAGTGCTGGTGTTTTCCCTTGTGGTTGGCATTTCTTGCATGTCTCTCACTCTCGAGGGTGTGTGAGCTGTTTTACACCCTGATGAGATGTGTGCCAGGAATAAGATCTGGAAAAGCTCCAACTTGCATAAGTCTCTCCATGTGATGCTCCTCTTGGGGAGGTCACATTTGGCCCAGGCTCCATGGGATGCTCCCTCTACAGCCCTTGGTCTTCTCCATTCTTGTAGGTGGGAGGTTCCAAAATCCTGCCTTCGAATGCATGCCATTCCTGTTATGTCCTGTAGCTTCAAAATACTTTCAGCTTGTGCGACACACAGTTTTATAATCAGTCTTCAGTGTCTTCATCCTATTACCCCCATAGATCTGCGTTACCCGTTTCTCACCTGCTATCATTGTTGCCATGATTCAGTTCTGTTGCTGTTCAGTGCTGTCGTTATGCAGAAATGGGTATACTACTGGAAGCGGAATAACAGGTCCTGAATATAGGAGGACCTCACTTTTTCAGGATAAAAAGACTTTTATTTTCCAACCTGGGATCAACCATTCACCGACTAGTCTATTGGAATGTTTAGCTTACCTTCAAATATTTATTTGCTCTGGAATGTCAGATAAATTGTAGTTCTTATTGTCATTCCTCTTGTTATTCTTATATTTCTTGTTATGATTGTTTAGTGACCTGGAACTGAGTTACATGACAGTGGACAGCAACAAGAGCACAGTCACCATCCGAGGTGTCAAAGCAATTGGAAGAGTCCTGAATCACCAGGAAATGAAGGTTAGAAAACATGATCTATACAGGAAAAGTTAATGTGTATACTCAGGTTGAAATACATGAAAAAATACATATGTTATTAAAGAAGCAAAGCAACACTTTTCCAGGTTCTCAGATTTTTGTCAATATACCGTAACTTTTCAGATTAAAGTGACCCTCCCCGGACTGAAAAAAGACACTCAGTCAAAAAAGATCAACCTAAATGCTGGTGAGATTGCATTTATTTTTTTCCTGAAATTTCTCTTTCACACAGCCAAAAGTATTGTACACACAGCACAAGTAATGTGATCAAATCTTTTTTAATCAGTATTTGCAGTTTTGTTTCAAACAGACATCATTTAACCTCATAGAATTATTTTAGCACTGTTGCAGTCTTTAAGCTGCAATGCACTTTGTGACACTTCTCTCTTCCAATAAATTAAACAGGCTCCACTAACAGTGCTTTTAAAGAAATGTGTATTCATCATCAGATGAGTAGATCTTCAAAAGGCCACCAATCTACACTCCCAAACAATCTTTTTTATTTCACTTCAGGGAAAATACATGTAAACTTGCATATAGCAACAAGGCAGCGATTGTTGGATTTGCTTTATAAAATAAATAGGCCACTGACTTTTGTCAACCATGACATTTTAGTTGAAGCCAACTCATCATATCCCCTACTCAGCAGTTATGTGGAAGGATTTGTTTGCAAACATAGGTTTTTGTTTTTGCACACGAGTCAAGAGTCAGTTTGAAACCGATATAAAGACAAGACACATACCAATATTGCACTAGCTGTGTTTCTTAAGAGTCCTCTTTCACAAGTGAGGCAAATATGTTCATAATCATTGCAGCTTTCTTTCAGGTCTTCCACATTCCATCTTTGTGACACCAAAAGAAGACCCAATCAGAGTGGAGAATAGAACCCCGGTCACATTTCATGTGGAAGTTCATGATGAAGCTGGAAATGTTACAGCTAATCCCAGACAGACAGTTCGGTGTCGGGTATGGATGACAAGTTCCTTTTCTTCTTTGAGTTCCTGAACTTTTCTGCTAGTAATTGACTGTTCACAACAAACACCATGTTCAAACACAAGGGAGCTCATGAGTATCCTCGGTACCAGAGATCAACTTTGCTGTTGTTATTTGGAAGAAATCTAAATTAGCCATTGTGCTCTTGCATGTGTCAGGTTCCAGGTTTTCCACAGCAGATGACTGACTGCAGCAGCGCGGGAGCTGGCCAGCTTGTGACGAAGCCCATAAACCTGAAAATAACCAAAGGAGAAACACAAATCCTCCAAGTTTTATTTGAGATGCCGGTACATTTATATATATATATATATATATATATATATATTATTTTATTTTATTTATTTATTTTTGCATATCACTGGATTTTAAGTTTATTCATACTATTTCAAAATGTTTTTGTGTTATTCTGCTAGACTCATAAGGCTGTAAATCCGGTGACGCGGGACCTGCTGGTGCTTCCCAGCACACAGGTCGCAGCAATCGAGCTCAGTGTCAACGACGAATGGAATCTGATACTGAAGCCCAATGAAAAGATCGAATGGCTGGCGGGAGGCTTGTTGGAAAACTTGTTTTACAAACTGTTTGACGAAGCTGGAAGAGAAGTGGCACTGACAGATGAAATAGCATCCAAGATCAAGGTATATCTCAGTTATTTAATGTATTCTGTTTGAAAACCTTTTTATTGAGGGAATAAAAATTCAAACCAGTCAAATGTTTCATTAAATAAGACAAGGGTTTCTGAGTTTTGATTTTTTTTCTCTTTGCTGTGCCAAAGGTTAGCTGGACAGGTGTAAACGTGGGAGATTTGGTGCAGGGGAAGCTGCCGGTTATACCTGTGGCCAAGCAGGTGCAGGACGAGCACTTCTACGAGGTGTCCTATCAGGAACAGAATGTGTCTTTCTCCTTCAGGATCATGTAAGCCAAACTCTCCACACCAAATCTCCAATCTCTGAAAATCTCTTGCAAATGATCTGGTATTTTGAGAAAATGACCTTCCTATTGAATCTTTAAGAAAATGCAGTCCATGTTTCACTTTTGCAAATATAAGCAGAACTGGACTGAGCAAGTGACAAAATGAATGATGTTTCTTGATTAAATACACCAAACATGTCAAGTTTTCTTACTCGTGTTTCCAAAGTGTACTACTTTACATATTTTTTAATACCATGTTTCTTTTGAATGAAATTTTAAAACACGCTCTGAAAAGTGACATGTCTCATGGCATTTCTCCTCTTGGAATATTTCTTCTGGAAACTATATTTTTGAAATCTGTCTCATTTCTTGTTTCGTCTTGTGTTTATTTGCAGGCCTCGTCCAGATGAACCCCACAAGCTAAAAGTAACTTTCATGCAGAGAACACTGAAGCTTGGAGAAACTCTGTCTGAACACATCAGTTAGTATGACCCTGGTTAAATATTTCAATGTCTCCGTATTTTTTTATGGACCCAGGCATAACTTTTTCTTCCTAAGGTTTGGAGCTTGTAGACAAGTTTGACAATGCAACCAAAAGCCTGACCCCGAACTGCTTGAACCAAATGAATGTGGAAGCTGAAGGTTTGGACAAATCAGCAGTCACCTTTGCATATCAGGTGGGACAAAGAGTCACACTTAACTTACTTAGCACTTAACTCCTTAAGTTTTTAGACTTATTTATAAAAATCAAAATCAGGCAAATAAAATTGGTCAATTTTGCTGAGGAAGCAACTGGTGAATCGGTTTCATTTTTACATTGCATTTTATCCACTGCTTCAGCAGTTCCAAAGTCACACACACACACACCCTTTCACACACCAATCATAACAGCTGCCCTGTAAGTCGCTCAAGGACACTTTGACATAAGTACAAGAAAAATTGCCACACCCAAGACACACATTCAACAATGCAAAGAGTTATTGAATACAAGTCACCGAATCACCTTTTTGAATGGATCTTAAACATTAAATTCTAATTCTTGTTCCCACTAAACATTCAAATACTCCTGTCAAGATTTTGGATTGGGGATTGTAATCCTTTTGTTCAATGTTGAACCAAACCGTGTTGTGATTCCTTTCTGATATTGATGAGCCACTAAATCACTGCTTTGTGTGTTGTGTCAGGAGTCCAGCAGCTCTGTTGTCGTGACCGGCGTATGTTTCAAAGCCGGCACTCTTGGCCCCAGAGAGATGAGTTTCACCTACCAAAGCTTCATGGAGCAGGTCATAGTCAAAGTGACTGCTGGAGTCCCTACAAAGCTGACACTGGTCAGCTCACCTGGGCAGGTAGAAGGAAAGCCATACCAATAGGTGTTGTTGCTTGTACCAAAATAGTTGTGACAGCATGTTTATATATATATATATATATATCTTTTCAAGCATTTGCAGTTTTTAAATGGTACGGGGAGCTCCACACCGTTTGTGATCCAGCTGTCTGATGCGTGGGGAAACCCCTCCGACGACCAGACAGCTGAAGTAAGAATAACATCCTTTCCTCCTGGCCTGACGGTAAGTTTGACAAAGAACTCAAACAAGCTGAACAAACCACTTGGGAGCAGATCAGAATACAAAACTGAATTATTGTTTTTATTTTAGGTGACGACATCGGGGAATTCCCATCATGTGAATCCAGAAGGAAAAGCCTCTTTCCTAGTTAATAGTGTGTCCGGCCCAAAGTAAGTTACATGATCTATTCAATCAATTTGAAGTAATCAAAGTAATTGGCAGACAAAAAAAATACTTTTAAAATCTGGAATCTGGGTAAAGCAATGCTATCTCCATTAAGAGTGCAGAATTAAATCAGAACTCTGGCTTTTGTTTGCTTCATGTCAAGTAGTACATTGTCAAGCTTAATTGAATAAAAATATAGGCGAAAGTAGTAAAAGGTGAAACAAGTGGCTTAATCTCAAAGAAGCATTTCTTCAGTGCACCTTATTTGTTATTGTTTTATATCAATGCCTGCATAGCATTCATTCTCATTCTTATTAAAAATGTGTATTAAATAATTTCCTGCACAGAGGAAGAATATGACACTATCAGTGTGTCTCATCACTACATGTTTCCATCATATCATCAACCTGAATTCAAACTCTTGAACTCATCTTTATTGCGCTGTTCTTCCACCAGGGGGTACTATCAGCTGACGTTTGGAGGTTCCTTCAACAACAGACTCATCCCCGGTCCATCGGTGAACCTCACTGTCATCCCTGATCCCAACAAGCCTGTCAAGCTGTTGGTAGAATACGACAAAAGTGCCAAGCTCCCCGCTGGACGAGTCTTCCCAGGTTTTAATCCGAATCCTCACATTTTCATGAGCTCAGTGTCCGTCCAATAAGCTGAGGTCTCCTCTTTCTTTCTATGTGTGTTCAGTTTTTTCTGTGACCGTGGTGTCTGATGAAGGAAGCCCAATTACTACTTTTGAGCCCTCTGCTGTGTCCATGCTGCTGTGGAAGAGTGAATCCTCTAGAAATGCACCTCCAGACGATGTTGAGTGACCAACTGAGCTTAATTTTTTATTTATATGTTATTCTCTGAACTGTTATTTACACACTTGTATTCTTCTCTGTCTCCCATTCAGGCAACTCAGATGATGTGTAGCATGCCTTTGAAAAATGAGAAAAAGGAACGTTTTTACTTCAGGTAAAATATGTTCACGTCCAGAGTGTTTCTGCTTTCACCGACTTGATTTGAGATGTTGTAAATGGGAAATCTTTATGTTTTGAGAAATGGTCTAATCAAGGATTAGTTGACTTCATTGCAACAATGAGGACCTCTGATGGTACCTGCAGTATGTGGTGCTCAGCCCCATATGACTGAAACAATCTCCCCCTCAACATTAGAGTCTCTTCATCATTCTTTATGTTTAAGTAGCTTCTGGCTTGTTGATTCAATTCAACTTTATCTATATTGCAATATGAATAGAACTATCCTGTGCCAGTTATACACAGAAAAACCCAACAACCCCCCCCATGGATGGCAAGTATAGGTGACAGAATAAATGAAACACTTTCTGCTGCAGCAGTTGGGAGTTGGTAGGAGAGAGGTGAGAAAGGTATGGGATGGAGATAAATAAGTTGTTAGGCAGCAACTCAATTAATCAATCCACTTGCTGCAGATGGGGTCAGTCGGCATACATCACAAACTCTCAGTTCCAATGTCAGATATCCTGCAGGAAGGTAAAGAGAAAGAGTCTTACACCGACAAACTACTCACAGTCTGCACTTATCAGTTATTGAACTTATTGGTAATCTGAAGTACTGCCACTGTATATTATGTACCTTTGGTGTCTCACAGTGTAATTGACTTTCACTAGTTCATTAAATTTAAATAATGTACTGTTTCTGTGCCTCATTGCAGAGACAAAGAAATCCCAACGCTTCTCGGAGGATATATTATCCAATTTTCTCTGCACATCAACAACGATGAACTCCTGTTCAGTGATCAGGTCGGTTTGATACAATGAAAGCTCCACCAGACCCCCACAAAGTACAGGTTGTAATTGGAGCTGATTGGTGGAGGGGACACACCTTCACCACTGTTTGATGTTTGTAGATTCCTGTAAATGTAGTGAGTGACGAGCCAATCAAACTGGGACCTGTATCTCCACCACCAAACCCGGTTGTTTCCTACAGTGAGGACAGTGCTCACCGAACACTGCTGGAGCACATGACGCTGGCGATCATGGTGAGAGTTAATACTGATAGTCTTTTCTTTTTTATGTTTTTCTTCAAAAGCCATTTTAAAGTTTACGTTTTCTCTGCAATTCAAGTGAACTGAGTTGATTTAATTGATTCCAGGATCGTCATGAAAACCCAGCCGGGCAAAACCTGGATGGAAAGGTGGTAGCTTCCATCATATGTGCACATGCAGAACAAAAGCAAAACATCCCTCTGTTTGAAGGGAGGATCAACACAATCCCGTTTGATTTGGTCCAGGGAAAGGTCCACATCTCTGTGAGTTACAAACTCTCATGGGGCATTGGGGCATTGGTCTATTACCAATACATACACATATGATCATTTTATGCTTAATCGTCTCCAGAGACTGGCTATTATGAAGAATAGTCCCGGAGAGAACGGCAGCTCGTACATCCTCCTGTTCAAACCTGAAGTGGTTTCGACTTCGCTGGCTCCTTATAAGCTGTCTTTCCAATTCTTCAGTGGTATGCTACAGTAACCTATTCATTATTGAACATCTTCTGCTGACATCAAATTGGTTCATCAATTTAAAAAAAACATCTGCGGACAAACAGTGGAAGTTAATATGAAGGTTATTACAGATATCACATCAATAGAAGTACAGTGATGTAGAAGTCAACATTAGTTTCTCACAAATAGGTTTTATTGGGAACCATTTTCAAATCATATTACTGTATACATATGTTTGTTTTTTGTTGTACCTTACTACTATTGTTCAAGCTGCATTTACCAGCCCATGGCCACGTCTGTCTGAAACAAACAGTGTGAGACCCATTATGGTTCAAAGGCCACATAAAAACTAATTTGCTGTTTATTTGGCCATAAAAAAAGAATCAGAACATGAAAATGTCCTCATCAAAATCAGTACAATCAAAAATCTGCTGTGTGTTTCAGATATCCAAGGTAAAAACCACTGCTTTACCAATTATTGTACATTAAATTGAAGGTTTAGTACCTCACCAGCATCATCTGCCTGGCAGTATGGAAAAATCAACTCCCTGTGAGATGTCTCTGGTTATAATTCACTATATGCAATCATATCAATGTTACAGTTCAACTCTGTAAACAATCAAAATTAAAATTATTGGGATTTCAAGAATGTCAAAAATCTGACCAAAACATCAATACAATCCTGCTTAAACTGAGGTTTTGTTTTCAATTCAGATGCAGAGAAGCAACGGAAGGTGTTGGAGCTGACCAAGAAAAAGACTGAACTCACCACTGCTCTTATCACATATACTGACCTTTTCTCTGCTTTTACTGAACTCCTCAAAATGCTTACAAGTAAGATTTGTTTGTTAATTAAATTATATGATGTGGCATGTAAATGTCGGTGTTTCTAGAAAATGTCGCACAACTTCTGTTGAATTCCAATACAACTCTTACTAAAAGCAGTAATTGGATAGGAAACCCTTGATTGTACTTCAGTCAAATTCCACAACATCCAATGTTTCACTTTCGTAATACAAGTACTAAAATGCTTGTTTGAAAATGTGATTTTTCTGAATCATCAGTTCAGAGAGATGATGCAAGTCAGAAAGAGGCCAAAGTCCGAGATGAGCTGACAAGGAAGAACATAACAATTCCCCAGCCAGTGTCTGTAAGATATTATTTTATAACTAGTTTCCCTTTGCATATACAATCTAGGTTATATGTACAGTATGTTTCCAGAAGTGATATTTGTGAATTTAACTTAGTTTTTTATAGATTTCAGCCGTTGACACTCTGATCAAGGAGAAGACTGACGAAGCTGAGCGCATTGAAAGAATGCAAAGAAGGACCTGCAACATCTCTGACCATTTCAAAGGGCGGCAGGATGTTTTGGGAAAGGTACATTTCAAAATCACCCCAGAACTGTAAAGGCAGGATCTGTTTTTTTTTTTGTTTTATTTTATCATTTGTCTTCTGAATGCAGGTAGGCCATTTGGCCCAGCTGCAGGACGACGATGCTGCGAGGGTCATCTCCTGGACCCTCGGTGGCAATTTGGACTGTGTTGTCACCAGAACCACAGAAGCTGCACAGATGATATACAGCGATACACGGGGCCAGCAGCAGGTCATGCCGCTTGACAGCATTCATGTGTCACCAGGTAACAGGTACGACAGCGAGTTTTCAAAACTTCAAGGCTTTTTTGTGACAATTTAGTGACTTTTCAGTTTCTGCAGCGGGAAGGAATTTTTTTTTGTTATTCAAACCTCACATGTGGGTGTACATTACTTTCTGTGTGTGTGTGTGTGTGTGTGTGTGTGTGTGTGTGTGTGTGTGTGTGTGTGTGTGTGTGTGTGTGTGTGTGTGTGTGTGTGTGTGTGTGTGTGTGTGTGTGTGTGTGTGTGTGTGTGTGTGTGTGTGTGTGTGTGTGTGTGTGTGTCCATCTATTATAGTCTTTCATT
The DNA here is from genome assembly GCF_963422515.1 of Blennius ocellaris. Lineage (NCBI taxonomy): Eukaryota > Metazoa > Chordata > Actinopteri > Blenniiformes > Blenniidae > Blennius > Blennius ocellaris. The sequence goes on from NC_137668.1 coordinate 17,489,181, forward strand.
TATAAGCCCTCTCCCAGCCTAACATTTACAGAAACAGTAATTTAAATACCTTTTGGCAGCTCCTTGTATGACACTCTGGAATCTAAAAAAGAAAACATGAACACTTTTAACACTTGAATAAAGTGCAGAAATAGAACATCCTTCATTATGACAAGCCACATTATCTACACTGTCTTTCATTGTGGCCTGCTTCACAAATAATGACTATCTATGTATAGAGCCTCCTTCACCGCTTTATTGTTTGTGTGCTGATTACCTTGGCTTAAAGCAGGTCATTTCAACCCAAACCCCAGAAATCAATCACAATGTGAGAAGCCATTTTTAACACCTTCAAATCTTGAAAGGAAAATGGAGAGAGAAATTCTCAATATGATGACTCATCACACAAATGTGTCTGTGTGTATAATGCAAAGTTGAGAAGTGAGCATGCATGGTTTCATTGTGCTACCTCAGGAGCGAAATCTCAGATAATGGATCTGAATTGTTTGCAGACCGCTGCCACACATACAAAGAGGCCGGGCGCTCTTTGATCCCCCCGGGAACCCGGTGCTCGCCAGAGAGCTGCTGATTTACCCCCAACATGAGGAGAGCTGTAAAATCGGTGAGCTACCTTTAAAAAGATTTTGTCTCCTTCTCAATGGAACGTTGCTTAGCTTTTATCCTGTTATTGCAGGATTATACTTAGTCCATGTTTCCAAGGTTTCCAAGGTTGATTTTTTTTTTTTTTTTTTGGGGGGGGGGTCCTTGTCGCCCCCACCTCTCCTGTAGAGTTTCTGTAAGTATTTCCACCTGGCACACAACCTGAGAAGATGAAGGGGGTCTCCTCACTTGAAACACTGTGTCAGAAGCTGCTCATTTTAAAAATGTATGAATTGATAGGTTGTTTTTTTTTCCATGAAGCTAAAGTTTGTTGCAAATGTTCATGTCCTTTATTGATTGTTACATGCAGTGTATGTCAAACTGATCAATGCGTATGGTGCAATGAAGGGATGTCATATAAGATATAAATAAAAAATAAAAAAAAGTGAAGGTTTGTATTTGTTACAAATATCATGAAGTTCCCAGCTTATGTTTCTCTTGTAGTGTTTCAAAACCTCCTTGGAGATACGATCCTGATCAATGACCTCGACTCTGCAAACCAATACAGAAGAAAGGTAAATGATGCTCAGATGCAGCCAGGACTGCGCTATGTCAATAATCACAATAAACACATTGCAAAAGGCTTACTGAACTGCATCAACTCATGCTTCCTTGCATTTTGTATTCATAGTAAATCATACAATCCTGAAGTCAGAAGAACAAAAAAATGCTTCTAGTCGTGACTTTAAAAAGAGGACCTGGTTAACATTACTTCTAAAGACATGCAATAAAACCATATACTGCTCTCTTAATATATTTGCACTGTGGGTCTGAGAGGACCGGAATTTCATCTGGGCTGTATGTCACACATATCAGCACATTTGACAAATAAAGCTGACTGACTTTTTTTGACTTTGATATACATGTTTGTTTGTTCAATGTTTAACTGTGTTGTAGTGGCAGCACAGTAAACTCACTGCCCTCTAAATGAGCTGTTGCTTCCAGGTAGTGCAGAATAAGATCTTCTGTTCCACCATCCTGACCAGGCAGGGGGAAAGGGTCAGTGCTAAGGGTATCTTTGGAGGTGCACAGAATAAAGCCCCACAGATGGACAGGCTAAAACTGCTTGCAGCCCCACTTCCAGAGAATTACCACACTCTTATAGAGCAAAAAGGTAAGTGGTCGATTTTCACAGCTTTTCCGAGGGTGCAGGTATTTTAGAATTTGCTTTAATTTCTGCTTTGCTTTGTTGGACAGAGCTGCTCACTCGCTACCGCTCAGTTTTGCTGCTGAAGGAGGAAGCAGAAAGGGATCGACAACAGCAGTTGGATGGAGGAAAAGACATTGAAAGGCAAAAACAAGAGGTGGATGACATAAAACAGCAGCTGAAAAAAATTGACAGTCAACTTGGTATGTTCGTTGACCACGCTAAGCTTTTTGCTTTGTTTCTGTATTTTATTTTATTTTTTATTTATTAATTTTCGTTTCTTCTAGCATCCCTCCAAGCAAAAACAGCAAGACGAAGTGTCCAACACGCCCCTGGCACATCAGGCATCGCTACAAAAAGAGCAAAGATGTAATCGTGTCCACTTTTTTTTAAAGAAATTGGATTGTTGAGTGTAATTTCATGTATTTTTTTACTTTGTAATACTTAGTATTTTAGGACCAAAACTACAGATTGATATTTTTCTTCCATATTGTCCATCACCGAACGTCATGCAAAGCACAAAATGAAATAAAACGCTTTGCCGTGGATCTCTTTTTGGCTGTGTTATTAAACCTACCCAGGTATGAAACTTGAAAAATGTTGTGACGTATGTGGAGACGCATAACTGGAGCAGTTTCACGCATGAAAAAAAACCGACACCCTCTGATATGTAGACACTCATCACTTAAATGTAGCTAGATAGAATTAATGGCAGAATTTGTGTGCTGAAAGAGAACAGATGTCAGACCCTCAAGTGTGTGTACGAGAGAGAGAGAGAGAGAGAGAGAGAGAGAGAGAGAGAGAGAGAGAGAGAGAGAGAGAGCGCACGGCGCTTATTTAGATCTGCGCTCCAGACAAAAGGAGCAACTAGAGGAGCTCTGACTGTTCTGCACACCACACGCACCCTCATCAGGATTAAATTCTCTCTAAGGATTTAAACAACATTCACCAAGATGAGCGGACTGCAACTTCTTCTCTTATTCACAACTTTCCCTCTGACCATCGGGTCACCATATCATTACAACATATTTCAGGGAAATGCATATTCTGGCGGGGACACAAGACAAAGAAACAAGTAAGTCAATTGGAACTTAGTGATTTATTCGTTGATGTGGGTTTTTGGAAGCTTACAATCAACCGTTTAGCTTTCTCCTTTTTTTTTCTTCTGTGCGTAATTGTAAGCATTCAGCCGCCCATGCAGTAATTGCGCACCCAGAACATTAGAGGCGATTAACGACTACATTTCTGCAGAAACTGGTGCGCCTATGTTGTGCACAAGAACGTGAGCTGTGCCGTGGTGGGAGGCACGGAGAGTTACCCCCAGCCGGAGCTTTTACCTTGTCCGCCGGAGATGCCAAACTGTGCGCAACAAGTCATGTAAGTTCAAGAAAAACCTATCCTTTTGTACTATTAATACAGAAATATAGTCATTGTCGTAGAATCAGCACTAATCAGTAAAAACGTGCCAGCAATCTCAACTGTGGTTAAGTTACTTAAAATATACAAAAGTTCAAAAAGCTTAAAGTAACGTCTTAAGCAATTTTAGTCGCATTGTTGATGGCAGGAACTCTGAATTTACTGGGATGTAATATAAATGTTAAAGCACATCTATCAGACAGGGTTTAAAGATATTACACTATAGTGCTTTAATTTGTAAAGAAAATTAAAAGAACTCGTGTCTAAAAGTTCAAATCTAAAGATCTGCTTCTTATTCAAAGTGGGAGTTCATATGCATTTGAAAGAAGCATAACGGTTCGTAAAATGTCAAATGAAGTTGGTATGACTTCAATTACACACCTAAAAAAGAACAAGTGCACGATTACAAGTGCACGATTACACATGTATATTGGTAAAAAAGTACAACTGATTAAATATATTATTCAAAAGTTAAAGAATTAACAAAGGGATTTAAAAAAAACCATTTCATAAGTACTAATCCAACTGTGATCGATATGTGGCTGGATCTAAAGAACTTGGTTGAAAATGACTTGATATGTGGCTGGATCTAAAGAACTTGGTTGAAAATGACTTGTTCTCAATTGCTGAAAGAGACCAGCATCAACTGGCAGGGCTCACACTTTCCTTTTTTGTTGCCTTAGTGCTCATTGAGCAACAAATAGACTCCTGACATGTCATGAATCATTTGGCTGGCAGAAACCAGCAAGCTGACAGTCCTCATGATTGGAAGCTGTGGAAAGTATTAGACCACTTCCTGCCAACTGCTCCATAAATTAATTACAAATGTGACCAACGTTTATTTGGGTTTGGTTGTCAGCAAACACATTTCATTGTAGTTTTACATTTCACATCATACTGCTGGGAGAGATAACTGTGTAAAACCCTTCTTTATATGTAGAAAACATCAATATTTTTCTACAGGTATTTCGTGTTGATATCCAATATAACATTATTGAATGCAGTTGTGTGTTTGATCTGTGTGTTCATAGATACAGAACACACTTCAGGCCTACGTACAAGATTGGCTACAAGACTGTAACAGAGCTGGAGTGGAGGTGCTGCCCAGGCTATCAGGGCAATGACTGCAGGGAGGTGAAAGACATTAGGCTTCACCAAGTGGACCGTTTTCCTCATGCCCCTTCAACCTCTAGACATTTTCCCGTCCCTCAAGGTAAAATATGATAAAACAAGAAATGTATGAAGATATACCAAATTCAATCAATCAAGTGAAATTATGTCAATTAAAAGTTCCCTTTCTTTGTAATTTCTAGGTTCAAACCAGCAGACACAAGGTCATAGAAACCATCCAGTGGGAGGGGAGGGACAGTTCAGAGGTCACGCAGGTCACAGACCTCTCGAGGTTGTCGGAGGATCACAACACCTGGAGGAGGAGGTGCAGCGGCTGTCCCAGATGGTTCTCGACATGCAGGCACGCATGACAGACATGTCATCCAATCTGAGACTGGACTTCCAGGAGGACGCCAGTAAAATGCTGATCTCGCTACTGAATGACCACAAACAGCCCGCCAGCGCTCATGCTGCAGAGGCTCAAACCGCCCAGGTGCAGAGTTTCTCGTTGGACCACGGGACAGCTTCAGTGGATGAGGTCATGAACAAAATCAATCACTTCACATATGACTTGGAGTCTAAAGGCAATACACTGGATGACCTGCTGGAGCGCGTCAACCACCACGATGAAAGAATCCGTCTGTTAATGGAAGCAGCTCAGACTCCACTTTCTTCACCCCTGCCAGCGACTCCAACAGATGACACAGACCTGCGCGCCTACCTAGATGACAAAATCCACGCTCTGAGAGAGGAGTTAATGGAGGGTATTGAGATCAAAATGGCAGATTTAAAGAGTTCTTGTGATTATAAAATCGTGTCAGTTCAGGAACACTGTGAAGATCAGGAAGTCAACTACCTCAGTTTGGCTGAGCTCATGGACTCGAAGGAAACTGACCTCCGAAAGGAGATCCAGGACCTTGAGACAAAACTGACTAGAACACCAAAAGATGACGTTAATGTACTCGACTCCATTCTGGCTCGTGTGGAACGCATTGAAACTTGTCACAACTCTTCTGAAAAGACATTGGTGGCACAGTGCCTTTCTCTAGAAGAGAAGCTGCGTAAAGAAAGAGCAGAGGCCGTCAAAGACCTGAGGAAATATCTGGAAGACAGCCTGAGCTCCACAGAGAACAGGCTCACAACCATGTGGATAGACACAAGCTCTAACACTCCATCCGGTGGTTATCCAGACAGATCGGATGCTCTATGGAAAGATATGGAGTCTCTGAAAGGCTCTGATCAAACTCAGGAGGAAAGACTGAATACTTTGGAACATTTGTGCCTAAAAGACTGCAAAGCTAATTTGACTGTTGTCGAAAAGCTTCATCAAGACTTCCAGAGCTGTCGAACAAAGGTAGAGGCAGTGGAGGCTACCTTAAAAGAACACATAAGTAACACTAGACCGATAGATGGGAAACCCCATCTCAGTGGCAGTACTGAGATCATACATGAGGAGTTAAGTGACCTCAAAGGTCGTGTGGGTGAACTAGAGGACTCTCTATCAAATATCGTCCACCAGCAACCTCAGATACAGAAGAGTCTTAACTCAACATCAGGAGAAGTTAAAACAGGCACTGATGGGGAGGTTAAAGACCTTCTGGAGCTCTACAGAACGCAACATGAGGACCAGAGACGTCAGCTGAACCAGCTGGGCAGGGAGGTGATAGCCAACGTCGACCGCTGCAAAGAGAAAACACAGGTTGTCAGGGAAGACATTTCCAACATGGACCGCCGCGTCATCAACGTGGAAACTCTGTGCAGCAAGTTGGATCCGATCTCCAGTAGCCTCCAGAGGATCAAAGAGGGGCTGAATAAGCATGTCACTGCATTGTGGACCTGTGTGAACCAGCTGAATGGCACAGTGAGATCGCACGCCCAGGACATTGGCGGACTGAGGGGAACCTCTCAAACCCTCCAGAACGCCGTTTCAGATATAACCAGAGACCTTGAAGCACTGATGAACAACTCTCCTGGTAATGAAGGTAAGGACTATTGGTTGCTATCCAAATAGAAACTACATTTTCATTGCTCGCCAAAAAAAAAGAAGGGCAGAAGGACACACATCCTTGTCATCCGCAGTACAGATATTACATCTTTAAGGTGTATTTGCTGTTCTTTGAGCCGATCAGTTAAAATCAATCCATTTGTCTTCTGAATCATTTTGTCCAACTTGAGGGTCACAAGTTGCCTGTTCATCTCCAGGCCAACACAGAGACAGACAACTGTCATACACATTTTGAGTCAACTCATACCCTCAATAATTCCACATTAATGTGCTGATGACTGGACAACCAACTGTAATATTTATCAAATGTAGGTTAGAGATGTAGAATGATAATGTTGATATTACTATCATACTCTTCCGCCGAGTTAGCCCCCCCCCCCCGAAAAAAATGTTTTTTTTTCCACTTAATACACTCAGACGCCTTGTTCTTACATCCCTACTTGGTCTGGTACCATACCTGCGCTCTACTTTTAGCTTTGCCATCACCCTGTAAAACCTACTATTTATAGTTACATCATCTTGATCTAATTCCATTTGTTTAATTTTTTTTTTTTTTTCATCAGGTTAGATTTATTGCCCACCAAGGGCTCACCACTGAACACACAAAATAGTTGTAATATTTCCCAGCCCTTTAGATCACGGCCTGAGCTGGAGCATATTACTTTATAGCAGAGTGACTGTGTTGTTTTTCAAGCTCCGATATTGGGAGTGTTTGAGAAACAGGAAGTTGGATTTTCATCTCAGTTTAACCAGGCAGGGTTGATTGAAGACACATGCTCGACTTTATAAAACCCTGATCATGTTGAGCAATGTCTTGGCATCAACAAATATTTTTTCACAAGCTTTATTTGTCCATCCAAGTGTTCATTTTTGTGTGTTTGTCTATAAACTACATACCTGTGTTTACTTCAGGGTTGAATTTGGGTGTGAAATCTTTACTTGATAGTAAGAACAACAATTTAATTTTTTTTTATCATAACACTTGGCTTTATTTCCCAGAGCAGCTTGAGCACAGATTATATATTGGCTTATATTAGTGCATATGTTGAGTCTGCTCAGTAATGGCATGTACAGTATGTGATCAAGCTGGACTTCACCCACTCTCACAGTTGTAAATGTGAACTCGAAGCACGCCCATGATGTTTACGAGCCCAGGTTCTTCCTCTGGAAGCAGCTCGTTTCAGTTATTGCTTTATGGGGCAGGTGATGTTGCTTGTAGTTTTTGTCCACAGATATCAAGACGGGTGAGCTGAAAATAAATGGTTCTTGTTTGAGATTAGTTTTGCGGTTCTTGAAAACTAAGACACATCGTCACTCCACTCTATTATATTTGCCTTAACATGGCATTTATTTAATCATTGTGTCATTGCAAAATCCTGCCAATGGGATCACAGCTATTCATGGTTTCCACTCAGAGTGTGATTGGCTCCTGGTTTGTCTTTGCTGTGCGAGCTACCTCATCCCATTGTCTCCTGCAGTTTATCAAGTGAAACTGGAAAATTCTGCATGTAGGAGCCCATCACAGATAAATCTGAAACAAAGCTTATTAACCCTCTCCATGGGCCAACTTCTAATTTCAGAGCTGCCGTTTTAGCTTTTAAATTGCTTCACCAGTGCTGTTATGAGTTGTGCTCACTCACTTTCCCTGAGTCCCATTTGCACTTTTCTTACTTCCATGACTGAATTCTTGTTCTACTGAGATAAACACTGCAAACACTCAAAGCTGCTCTGAGGTCCCAAAGGCCCTCCGTCAATATATTCACCATGATGTCATAGCAGTTGCTGACCTTCTTAAAGAGGAGGGCCAGGAAAAGGACCAAAGGAGCTATAACGGGTGCTTACCGCACAAACAATGTCTTTCTTGTATCAATGTATTTAGGAAAAAAAAACATAGTGATCTCATAGTTGGATTAAGAAGGACTGCGTGGAGCTCCACTTGTTAGTTTGGTCTCAGTTTTATATTGATAACATCTGCAAAAGAGCATGCGATTCTGTGGCAGAAGAGGTTACATTTCCTGTGTTAAAACAATAATATAAGTGGGGAAAAACATTCTTAATAACCATTTCATGTTTCCTTTTTTTAGTTTAGCTATTTTTTTTACATTCCTTTGGCCTGTTTATACATTACTAGAATTAATCCTGAAATTAATCTTTATTAATCTCTTTTGTGATGCAACAAATTAATCTAAAACAAAGTAAAGATCAAGCAATTTAACAGATCAATAAACCCTCTTTTTTCTTCAAAGATTTAAAGTATACATCAAAATTACTCTACCATTGTACAAGATGACAATTATAATTTTTTAACTTCATTCTTCTGTTTAGTTTAATGTAAAAGCATTTTCTACCAACTTTCAACAATTGACTGACTTCTCAAATAATTGAAGGTACCCAAAGGAGCTTTGGACCACCAGTAGCACTGCTGAGCAATGTTTTTCCAAGAGGGCCTCTCCAAACAAGGACAATCTGTATCAATACAACTTTTTTGACCTTTTTTATTATTTTTACTATGCTCCATATAAACTTTAAAAGGAAGCGATAAAGACGGCAAGTGAACCTACGATGACGTTTATTTTTGTGAGCACATAATCAGACGATTGTCTTTTTAGTCTACATGATTGATATGCAGCTCATTTGAGTTATATTGGGGGTTTAGTGGAGCTGTTGTTTGTCTCGTTGAGCCAGTTTACATTAATCTCTCTGTACATCATGTGTTCACATTTGATTTTAGTAATTGTTTTGAAGCTTTTAACATGTATGTTGTTTGGGCTCCGGATAACGTGTGGAGTTCCTCAGTTTGTCAGTGTTTGTCTTTAACCCGTATGTGTTTCCTTAATCCCATCACGTGCGTCAAAGCACATCACTCTCATTATGTTTGACAAGGAGGCCTCATCTCGCTTAAAACAACTCTGAAGAGGTCTTTTCCGGAAACCTTTTGAGATAAGGAGACGTGCTCTTCTGCCTCTGACAATGCTCGCTGCTGAGGCTCATACGCTAATGGCTTGTGAGAGATAATGCTGACACGCTCTGGTCTTTGGTCAAACATGATAACCCCCGTGGACCACAAACAAGATGAGACCTGACGGAAAGCCTTCAGAGCAAAAGAGCCTTCAGCATTCTTCTGCTCACCTATAGTCTGCTCTCCATTTGTTATCTATTTTTATCTGGATTTATAGACTCCAAACTTCCTATGCGAAGATATTTTCTTTTGTTTTTGTGATTCATAAGGTGAACTTTCACCAATGTATGTGATATATAATCCAGAAAATTGACAGTTTTTTTTTTAACACAAAGGTCCGTCACCTATTGGAGTTGCAGTGTCAGTGACTCACGACAAAGAGTTTTTCCTATGCCTGCTTCATGGAAGAATGCATATGTGTGGTCGACAGCGGATCCAGCTGCATTTGTTTACGGCTCACCTCTTTCATCGGGACAGACCCTCTCGCATGCCGACATACATCCTGCATGGCCTTCTTTTCATCCCCATTGCACTACATCTGAAATCGGGTTGGAATAATCACATCAAAGACAGCACTATGGACGACATACCTTGCTTTTTTTTTTTCCTATGTGGAGTGACACAGCTGAGAAAGTCAGAGCAGTAAAACCTGTGTGAAGTCGCAGACTTACCCCCTGTGCTGTTTTACTACTACACACCGGCCGCTCTGCACATGTTGCATTTAACAGGCTTCTAAACTAAGTGACCCTTTTCCCCTGGGTGAATGGGGGTGGATTGGGGGGGGGGGGGGGGGGGGGGGGGGGGGGGGGGGGGGGGGGGATTGAACATGTGGCCGTGCCTCAATATGCTGCTGGTATGCCTTTTATGTGCTGGTTTCCCTTTAGGAACGGTTAAGTTAGTGCCTGTTTTGTTGTTGCAGACCAGAAAATAACAGCCACAATGTCCTCTCGGCCCGAGGACAAGATTTGTTGATAGATTGCGGGTTGGGTCTCAGCTGTGGCTTTCAAGAATGCAGTAGTCTGGGAATCGTAACTCTATGTGGGCGGATGGAGGAACAACCTGTGATCTTCTCCATTTATATCCATGAGAGCAGGTTTATGTAATTGCCCTCCGTTAGGCTGTTAATGAGATTCAACAGTAGTCATGCTATTAAGTTGCATGTTTCTCCTCAAAGTTCGTCACTTGATTTGGGGAAAAAAACCCAACACATTTTCAGTTAAAACATTCCAGCACACTTTAATTTGGCCAAATGTGGAATGCAGATGGACAAAAGGAATAAAACAGCACCATCCATCCATCCATCCATAAGCAAGTAATATAATAAACTGGCCAAATAGGTTTTCACAAAAAACATAAATGCATTCTCTGCATTCCATTCTATTCATTTCCAGATGCAGAGAATATTGTTTCATCTTATTTGAGAGGAGTGACACTGCCGAGCGTGACCAGTTTCCTTTTGCTCTTCTTTAAAAATTCTTTATATATCAATCTGTCAACTTTTTGTCACTGAGCACTTGACAAATAATTCAAGGATTGAAGGATTTTTATTGTCATACTTTTACACATTACATGTCCTGGTACAAAATTCTATTCCTGAGGTTCCTTACTCTTCTTTAAGACTGTAACCAACATCCCGACTGATGATCAGCTAATCAAGTGTATCGTCCTCAATGTTGTGAATGCAACAATAATGTTTTTAGAATTTTTAATTTACATTTCATCTCTGGTGGTGCATCGAGAGTTTACCTTGATTGTTGGTTACCAGGTTTTGAATCTGGGTGCAATGATTTGCTTTGTGAACCCTTGTAAACAGGAGCAGCCAAACAGACCCTTATTTTCTTGGTAATAAGCAGCATTTTTTTAATATATATTAAAAAGTGACTTCCAGCCATCCATCTTCTGTACCACTTTGTGATTTAGATGGACATCTTTTCGTTGAGATGTAAGAAGTGGAAAGTACAGATTTGTCTTGATAATTGTGCATCATAAATAAGTAAATTATAGATGCACAAATCATCAAACATGAAAATACTGTTCACGGCTACCAAAAATACAATTTGCTGAAGAAGTAATGTGAGATGAAAATTACAAAGTTTGACAGAACTCAGTCTCACTATATCATTAGGTGTGTGTGGGTGTGTGCACATTTGCACTATAAGAAATACCATTATTTGGATCAACAGTGGCATTCTGGCATGTCAATCTGTCTTTTCGTACTGTCTGTATTGACATTAGAAAGCTGCATTCCACTCATTGTGTCAGTTTCTGTGGTCTCAGTTGCATAACCATGTCAAAATGAATGTCGTGAGATTGATTTACTGAAGAAAAAAACAGTTCAATTACAGCCACCGCAGCATTGAAAAGGAGTTAAACATAGTGACCTCAAGCCTCATTTTTAAAATTACAGTCACATCTTTATTCCCAGATGTGATGAGAATCAAGGCATTGAAAACCAAAGGTTTAATAAAAACAACTAACACATTTGCTTCCTATTTTTAGAAGCTGGAAAAATGCTGAGGGTAGCAAGAACTTTTAGTGTTCGTAAGCACCTGGTTTTCTAACCTTTGTAACCCACATGGCATTTGTCTCCCTCCGACCTGAAGCCTCACGCTCATCACTCACATCTTATCTCAGGTGTTCAGGTTAGAGCGGAGGACGTGACGCTTCCTCAGGGCCCGAGAACGAGCCTCACAGTGCCGCTTGGCCCCGTGGCTCCACCACTCCCAGGGCTGCCTGTGATGGAGGCCGGAGAGGCCGGCCCCCCCGGTAAGAGGACCACCTCCAAGTTGCCTAGAGGGACTGACGGCAGCACGATGCCGGTTAAAGGTTTTGCCGGCGCTCCCGGTGAGACACGTCTGCGTGCGACACGCACTCTTTTCCTCCATTTCCAGCGTGCTTTTAAATATCTAAATGTTATATTTCACTTCATAGCTTCGTCACACAAACCCTCTGACCCCATGAAGACCAGCATGCCCGTCATCTTGGGTAAATGTTCCTTCAGCTTTTCTGTGGCGTGTCCTCGGAGCTCTCTGATCCTAACAAAACTATTTATAACTGATCAACAGATATGAACATTCCCCACAGGCCTCCACCACAGAAACCTGCCATGGCTTTAGGTAAAGAGTTAAATCATGAGGGTGTCGCTTCTCTTTTAGCCCCGTTTGCTCATGCGTGATGTTTCGTCTTCAGGTGAGAAGGTGTCGTTCTCAGCCGGCCTGACTCTCCCGCCGTTCGAAGGAGACGTGGGAATCATTCGATTCAACAAAGTGCTGATTAATGACGGAGGACATTATGACCCTCACACAGGTAAATGTAACGGCTATCTCAAAGGCCCAAGCACTTCCTGGGATATACACGGGGACCGGGGGCTAAATGGCTCATACTACATGTAAAGAGAGTAATTTTTGTCTGCTGAACAACCAGTTATCCATTTTTAGATTTGCTAGGATGTGATGAGTTCTCTTTTGGCATCACTTTTGTGACATGTCATCACTGTATATGACTCAGTCTTTTGGAACAACCCTGCAGTTACTAAGAACACATCAAGGATACGTGTTTGGATCTTCTCTGGTGTACACCCTTTCGAGCTGCTTGTTGGACACCCCTGGTTGGAAGATACTCTGCTCATCACTCCTTTTAAAATGTTAACAATTTGCTTTATTGCTGTAGAATTGACAATCTAGTAACTATGGAAATGTTTGAGTCCAGACCAATAGCTATGCTGATCTCTACCAGATCTATTACAACATGAAATTAACACACAATTTGACTTTTTTTTAGGTATTTTCACGGCTCCCTCCGATGGTCGCTATCTGGTGATGGCCGTGCTCACAGCCCAACGAGGAGCGACGGTCGAGGCGGTCCTGTCGGTGTCAAACCGCAGCATCCAGAGGCTGAACTCTGCAGGTTTCCTGTCCGGAGTGGCAGAGCCGCCCTCACACGAGCAGTGCAGCTGCAGCACCTCCACCTCGCTCAGCCTGGTGGTCTCGCTGAGGCGAGGGGATCGGGCGGGACTCGTTATGACCGCCGGAAAGCTCGCCATCTCCGCCTCGCCCGAGATCCTGTCATCGTTCAGCATCGTGCTTCTTTACCCGAGCCCTTCCAAACGGTAGCTTCTTTACTTTTAGAGACACTCGCTGAATAAGTGGACTTTAATCGACATTGCTGGTGATAAATTAAAGCTCCCTTGATGTTATGTCATAAGAAAAAAATACGATAAGAGAGTATCGCTATCATGAGCACTAATATATAGTTTCATTTCAATATTCTTTTTAAGGTTGTTCCCCCTTCCCTTGTTTCAAATATTTGCTTCAACACACACGCATGTGCTTTCACTGTGTTCTTTTTATTAAAACATTCACCATATATCTTTTTTCAACTCTTCATCAATACAATGCTTTACATACATTAAATGTTCTATGCATTGTATATGTACAGTAGATCTGTAGTTTTGACACTATAAAGTTCAAAGTATTCATTGAAACCATTTCTGAAAAAGCAATCCATTGTGCTTACATGAATACATCCTCATGTAAACTGGATTGCCACGAGGGAATCGCAACAATTTGCGGAAAAGACCTGAAGCAGCAGGAAAAGGTTCACAAAACTGGGAAAACACTATGTGTTCTGCTCAAACAAAGTCTCACTTTCATAGAAAGGATGCGGTAAAGTGTGTCGACTGCTGTTATTGAGTGAGTAAAAAAACAAAAAGGCTTAATATACTGCTGTTCTCGCAACAGCAACATTTGCAGCGGCTCAAAAATAGTTGTGTGCTCACTAAATCTCTATCCTGAAAAAATACTTAATAAATAGCAGCCGCACTTATATTTCAGTCTTTTTTTCTTGCTAAACTAAGCATTTTAAGTATTAACAAATCTATGACATTTCTCCTAACTTTAATCTTTGAGAAAATATAAGTTGAATAAGTCTCATAAACAAATAAGGCCTTAAAGAGACAATGACGTCGATCTTTTAAATACACCATGTAGCTGGATAATTGGTCTTGAATAAGACAAAGGAGCACAGCAGCCAGTATTCTTGTCTAATATTGAATGTTTCTGCACAGTTCAAAAAACTCCATCACTCAAATACGTGCATAGGCAACATTTATCTTATTTTAACAAAATAAAACTGTGCAAATGTTAAGATTAATAATGATATATAACACCGAACGACTCTGCATACAAAAACTAAACCAGGAGACTACGAAACAAAGAGACTCAGTAAAGTCACTGAGCGAAGCGGATTTCAAGTACGTGATTGGAAATTATTGTATTTAAAGCAGCTCCTGAAAACACACCTGAGCGATCGGCTCCCTCCAGTAACAGAAGGAGCTGAACTCCGGGAAGCAGAAAGTGGCGCTGTTTTGTGTGCTTCGTAAAGGAAAGACATGCTCCACCAGCTCACTCAGCCGACTGTATCTGCACAACAACAACAGTGGGAATAGTAAACATTTGTGGGAGAAATTAAAAGGGCACGGCTGGAAAGTGATGCGCCATTACTCACGACGTCTTATTGCCTTTGGCTTGCTCCAGGATCAGCTCCCCTCTGGGATTCACTGTGAATATCCGACACACGGGCACACCCACTTGCTTGTAGGAAGACACGTCCTTAAATACAGGAAAGAAAAACAGCAATAAGGATCACAGCTCTGCCATGGGTTAGGTTTTTGTTTTTTGTTTTTTATGAAAAACCACAAATACAGAAAGAAAGACGTCACACTCACACTCTCTCTGTTTCCAAAGGCGGCGTAGAAAGGATTTGTGTTTGGGAAGAACAGGTTCTTGATGTCTGTGAGACATTCAATCTTGAACTTCTCGGGCTTCTTCTCTATGACCTCTCTGACAAGAGGATTTGAAGACAAGAGGATTACAATACGACCTCTGGCCCGCTGCTGCTACCGCGAGAGTCGCTTCCTTCTAATTAAGCTAATTTGTTCTGACTGTTCATGTCATTCATGACCAACACACCTCATAACGAGAAGCCGAGATGAACAGCATCACCATCAATGTGATATTTTACTGATTTGCGTGAGACAGAAAGAAGGAGCAGCACTACTGTTTCATGTTTCATACTTACTGTTTTTTTTGGTTACAGTCAACTTATTTAAAAAGTAGTGGATTTACCTTACAGGTTGCTGAGAATATTAATAATTAACTCATTTGTTTTTAATTGTGTTTCTTTTTTAAGGCACCTTAATAGTGTTGTATTATTATACTGTTGAAGTTCTGATGAAGTTTGTTGTAAGTCCAATGATGGCATTGCTGTAAGGGGAACACAATTTCCAGCATTTATGCAGAACTTTGCATAACACCTACTGTTCAAACATAGCTAGTAATGAACTATTGATGACATGAAAAACAGTGGAGATGAATTCCCGACATGCAGACGGGTAATTTAATGGGAATCTCATGGTTATCTCTGGCTTACAGCAAAAAGCAACGGTCACCTCAGTGAGGAGGATGGAGAGAAGAAGCAACAAACTGACGGGAAACTTCAGTAATTGTGGATTACTTTATTTTCGTTGAGATCTTTGCATGTTGCCAAAAAAAAGTAGTGCCGTTTCTGTGATTCCCACTAATATTTTATCTCAAGTAAGATAAGCCAGTCTACTGAAATTGACATCATAATGAATGGCTTCCTCCAAGTTCCTGTTTCATTCGCACTGTAATTTTCTGGAAGTGATGTATCCGAGTACACAGCTAATGGCATAGCTCCAGCAAAGCTTCTGCAAATCTCCCAAAACATTCATTACTAAGAGATTGTGGGGGTAATAAAAAAAAAAAAAGTCAGCCATAGTGTGTCTCACCTTCACGCCGCTGTAGACTAAAGAAGCAGAGCAGTGGGGCAGGGAGCAGGGGATTACCTCACCTGTGGAAAGCAGAGAAAAGGCTACTTGGTGAGAGCATGAGGGGTCCCTGAGGCAGGAGGGTCCCTCTGTCGTTCACCCAGTGCAGATACCCGCGGGTCATGTCGGCCATGCCGATGGCTCGGGCCGAGCAGTACAGGAACTTGTAACCGTTCCTGTGGAGAGCAGACGGAGGAATATTTCATTTTTCAAGCAAAACATTTTTTTTTTTTTGCTTGATGTGTTTGAGTGTACAGAGAACCTGATGTTGATCTATGTCTTACTCGTGTACTGAGTGGTACAGCTTAGCGATCCCCCGGTGTGTCCAGTCTTTACCGAGCTGAGGCAGAATGTGGCCAAACACGTCGGACCTGAGTTAGGAAAGACAGGGGAGGGTGTATAAAAAAAAAAACATTTATTTCTTTTCTTTTTTAAAGCTCAATAACTTTGTGGGGGGAAAAAAAAATCAGATTTATTTTGCTGCATATTGATCTTTTTTGCAGAAAATTTTAAATCTTCCTTTAACTACTGCCTCCGTAAAATGAGTCATGTAATCACTTGCTGTGAGAATAAACATCTGGCAAAAACAGCTGAAAAGGCTTCCTTTTTTTGTTTACTTTTATTTTAAGAGGTGCTCAACATTGTCGCAAAAACCTCGCTTCAACAGCTCTTATCTCACCATCTGAACTCAGACATTGACAGACTTCTTCTATACTTCTGGAGGACTACTGCCTCAAAAAGAATTCTAATCAGAAATATTAGGTTTTCCTCACCCTCCACCCCCCCCCCCTCCCCCCCAAAAAACAACAACAACAAAAAACTTGAGGAATTACTATGTCCTGTTGTTCAAGGTTATTTTTCTAAATAGACGAAAACCTGTCATAAAAACCTGTGATTGACGGTCTTGAGTTCTGTAAACTACTGAAACCACAAAATTTTGATTTTATGGATAAACTGAAAACTGTGGCATTGCATTTCACTGACGTGATCAAACAGTTCAATGTTCATGAGAAAGTATAAATAAGAATGCAAAAGTTTGCAGCGCTCCTTCACTGAGTCACACAGTACTTGTGTAGCAAAATAAAAACCATCTGTTGAACATGCAAGATGTTCAAAAACGATTTTAAATACATCTACAAAGTCAAAACAAGAATCATCTTGACTGAATTCCCTTCAACTGGAGAAAATTAACCACAGTTCCATGTCGTTACCGTGGAAACAGGCTCATGAAAACAAACTGCAACACATCATACAAAAGTCCTCCCAAATAACAGTCTGCACTACGATGGGGAAAATTCACTCCCATGCTAAACTCACACATGACAAAATAATGTGTTTTGTTATTTTCTCGTACTTGGTGATGGTGCCGTCGATGTCGGAGATGATGACCTTGTCATCCCAGTTCCACAGGTAGATGGTGCCCTCGCAGCGGCACGTTCCCTGGTACTGAGTGGTGATGCTGAAGGAGACGTCGTTGGGGCCGTCTCTCAGCTTCAGGCTGGCCTGTCAGAAACATACAACGCATCTAATTGAGGAATTTAAGCTCCGTGTAATGGTTATCTGAAAATATTCACTGAGAGCACCTGGTAACAAACACCTTTAAGAAAAAATGAGAATATCATTGGAAATTGCATTGTTTTGCCAGTTTTCTTACACTCAGAACATAAAAAGGTCATATAATTATCGTTGTGACCTCGCACTGAAAAATAGGACAAACAACTTGACGTTGTGGAATATTCAGATATTTTAAAATAAAGTACAAATTTTTACACAATTATAAGGAGTAACTCAAAAAAGCTTGAGAAATTTCAGTTAAACATAAAATATAAAAATGTTTTATTGTACATTTCCACAGTGGTTAATTTTTTTATACATTATCAAAGATCTTAAAAAGGGTGAACTTCATATTTCTCCATTAAGTCATGGCAATCTGCTTGAGAGTTCTGAGATACATCCTGAAGCAACAAGATGTCACCAGATCAGATTATTGAAAAATTTAAACCTTTCACTCGTTACTCGTGATCACTGTGACATTGGAATTCTTTCTAAATCAAATGACTATAGAGGTTTAAGAAATACTCCTCAGTTTGTTTGTTCTCATTCACATCCTGACATGCAGGTTTGCATGTTCATACTGTGTTTATGATAGAGATATTTGTGATCTGAAATGCAGGGAAACACTGATGTTTTGTGAATAAAATTTGTAAAAACTTTCCTCCTGACTGTTCAGCTTTTTGTCAATAAGAAGCTGTAATGATAAAACTGGCTCCTTACGATCTGTTCAGACGACAGGCGGAGGGACTTCTTGTAAGAGTGACACGGGGCAGGGGGCGGGTCTTCTGTCTGCACGCGCTCAGAAGGCACCAGAGCAGACGCAACTGCATTCAATTCTCTCGTCTCATCATCACTGGACCACTCTGCCGCTTTCTGCCTACAGAGGAGAGAATATAGCACCAGCATTTCCGTAGTTTAAAAAGGTTGTTACTGAAGGAATGTGCAAACTGAAAGTGGCAATGTAAAAGTTGAGTTGCAGAATTTGTATGTCATAAATGATTTTTCATACACAAACTACAAAAAACCTTACATTTCCTTAAAAAAAAAAAAAAATCCATATTTGTGCCTTATTACATCAATAGCTGCAGTGAGAAATTATTCTTTTAATGCTACTTTAATCACATGTCATGAGCATTATCACTTGGAAAAATGCCAAAATACATTATTATCTGTTATGGTGGTTGCAGAGTTCACTTTCTACATTGAATAAACCGAGCATGCAGTTCTTGACTGTCACCAGAGGGCAGCACACTTCCTTCTCTCCAACACAATATGTTTTATTTCTTCATTTACACAAACAAATAAGCACCACCACTGATTTCTAAAAGTGAAAAACGATTGTCTCCTTGTGAAAATAGTGGTGAAAGTATAACCCTGTGGTTCTTAATGAGTTTATGAGTCATGAAATGAGAGCACTGCTTGCTGACTAACATGCTAATCCAGCCTCTGTGGAACATGTTTACCCAACACCGATCGTGTTGGTGTGCGAGTGCGTCGTGTTGTGAGGAAGCCGGAGCGCTGCTGCTGACTCACTGTGTTTCTGGGGCCCGGCGGAGGGCAGGGCTCTCACTGGTCAGAGACTCCTGCCTCTCCAACTTGGTCTCCAGTGACAACTAAGAAGAGGAAGGAACATTATTAACCTGTTTATAGCAGCATGTCAATATTTACAAAGAGAAGTGGTACCATTAGTACAGAAAATGTTTTGGTTTGGTGTGAGGAGTACTTATGTAATAATAAAACGATCTGGCTGCGGATGCATTTAGAATAACCTGTTTACATTCCCTAAACTCATTTACAATGCAAAGTTACTCAAACTGTGAAGTAGTCCCCCAAAGCGTCACACCTGTTTCACGCTGCTTTTTCTCCAGAACCACCAACGTCCAGACTTCTTTGGCATTTTCTCCTTCACCCAGGCCTCTTCTGTAGCCTGATATTGAGAGATTACATGAAATTGAATACTCAAGCTTAACATGCAGAGTACGGAGCTTGGGCATGTTAATGTTTATCAAGAAAATACCTTTGGCAAGTTCTTCTGGAAAGCCTGCATACTAAGTATCAACGGCGCTGCCAGTGTCCAGTTGTAATACCTTGAAAATATATAATTTTGGGGGAGTTATGAGCAAATTATACAAAGTTTCAAACCAATAAAACGTCATAAGAAAGAAGCTATTTTGTTGGAGAGGACGACGACTTGCCTGTTTGCGATTCTGACCACCAAATTTGGATTGTCAATGAGTGCTGGATTCTCTGCAAATTCATTGTAAGTGATGATGTGCTCCATGAATTTCTCTGCAGGAAAGTTGGAAAAAAAAAAGCATCCTGATTATTTAATCGTCAGATTATAGAAAGAAATGACACAAGCAGTAAAATACACAGTGATGTGCATCGAACCAAAAAGATATGTACTGAAATAATCAGCAATATAAATACCAAATTAAATGTAAATGTGTCAACATGCAAACTTAAACTGAAAGTAACCATTCTGTAAAAATCAATGTACACCCATCAGCCATAACATTCTACTTCTCATTATCTCTTGATCATAGCTGCCCATTGTAGTACAGACAAATGATTTACAAAGGAGAGTGAACCACCTTTCGAGATCTCAGAGTTCTCCCCCACGCCTCCACACAGAGAGAGTGTGACATCAGGCAGGTCACCAGCAGAGTCGGACAGACACTCGGTGCCGCTATCTGCTGCTGCGCTGCCCACCGACTGGGGCGACTGGGATTCAGACCGATGCCCCGTCTCCACCCAGTGTTTCGGAACTTGCTCAGACTCACTGAAATACAGACATGAGGTGGGGTAAACAAATTCTGTCAGATTCATCTGAGCCCGAATTATATATTACTACTACTTCTGAGGCCCAGTTTACATGGAGTGCTTGTGAATAAACAATCTTATATGCATTAGAATGTCTTTATTCTGACACGACCTGCAGCCTTTTACCTTTTTGGGAAGTAACGGGCAGCAACGTCAGGCTCAAGGGCAGTCAGGTCTTCCAGATAAATATCTTCAGGACCCTGATGTTGGCTCCTTTTTCTCACACCTTAATAAGAGCAAAATAAGAGACACCCTCAAAGAAAATGCTGATGTCTCTTTTCACACTTCCCAGTTTCTCTCTTTTTTTTCTTATTATTTTTTAACTTCTGCTTGTGAACACAGAACAACTCTCAGACACAAGAGCATCAAGCCAGGCACAAACAGAAACCACATCCTTCCTGTTAAGATTCACACATTGGCACTGAACTACCATGACTGATAGAAATACAGATAAACACACACAAAAAGAAACTATTTTACTGGCACCACCCCCCCCCCCCCCCCCCTTTTCTTTTGCATGCACTACGTATTATCCTCGAGAATAAGGGAAAGTGAGGGAGGACCTCGCTTTGTAACACATCTGTTGGAGGAGCTGTATTTTGGAGAAACTAACGTGTTTGAAGACACATTTGAAGAGACTTTTTGGCTGTACAACGAGAAACGAATGACTGGTTAAGAAAGATATTTTCAGGAGGTCTCGTTACCCCTCCTCTTGTTTGAGGAGTCGGTGGTCTTGGAGGAGCCCCTCGCATCCGGACCAACAGCTGCATCATCTTCGGCCTCGTTCGGAGCAGCTCCCTCTGCAGAGCCGCTGTCCCTGCGGTTGGGTGGTGAAGAGGTCCATCTGGTCTTGCGTACATTTTGTGTGTTGACGTCAGAGTTACTGGGACACGACTCAGAGCCAAAGCTGCCCGACAGTACATTTGAAAGTGTTGGCTCCGCTTTGGTAGGGTCGTGTTTGATTGTCCGAGGTTCTGGTTTTACAATACTACGGACGGCGTCTGCCGTTTGCTCGCCTCTTGAATCTTCCTCCATGGCTTCAGAGCTCAAGATGACCCTGAAATGTGTGTTCTCGGAGGGGGTGATGGTCAGTGTCTTTAGCCCTGATTTTTCTTTTCTGCTGACCTGGAAACAAAACAAACCTATTACATACCTAACGACTCTGGCAAGCCTGCAAATGCCACCTGCCTGTGTTTATGAGCCAATACATACCCTGGTGGGTTCTGGAAACTCCCCCCAAGTCCACTGCATGTGCGACTCGGCCCTGAGCATGCTCTCAGCCGGCTTCACCATCAGCTCCGAGTCACTCTTTGGCGACATGGGTTCAGACACGTCCCTGGTGTAAAGCAGAAAACCCACTTGAGTCAGCTCTCTCAAACACTGCGGGAGTGCTTCCCCCAGCCCTGTCTGTTTTGATGAAGTGGTTTTTGCCTTAGTGTGTCTCTCTGCTGGTATGAGCAACGTAAATATTTGACATACATGGGGCAGGGTGACCAGTCTCCGTCAGAGAAAGGGTAGCTGTCCCATTCAAGGGTGGTGAGTGGGGAATGCTGCCTATGGTCCATGCTGTCCTTCAATAGTGATAGCACAGATGCTCTGAAGGAAACAACCAAAACGTCGATCAAATGAAGACAATATTATGATTGAGTCTTTAAACGCTTCCTCTTACCGTCCATTGTGTGTGTTTGGCTCTTCATCTGAACTGAGCTCACACAACTCCAGCTCCCCACAGGCGGAAGCTGCCGTTTGGTCCTCCTTGCGTTGCTCGGCTTTGTGCTTCCTCCTGCGTCTCTTCTTCTTTTTGCCGGCGGGGTTGGAGCAGAGATGGAGGTTTCCAGAAATCTGCTCTTCAGGACTGAGAGACTGACTCGCCTCTGCTGTTGATGGTCCATTCCTGGGGTCTCTGCTCCTGAACAGAGCCTCTTCTGTGGGGATGGGCGAGGTCACGAGATGGGCTGGGACAATCTCCTACGTTAAATAAAAGCATTTTTATAACAGAGCAGTGAAAACCGGTAATGTTTGGGCAAATATAACTATCTCTATAGCTATCAGAGGCTGTCAGGTTGGTTTTCTTTTATTTTAAGATCAGAATCTGCTTTAATTTTTTCTCATTTCAGTGTTCAAAACTCACATTGAGCTGCTCCGTCTCCTGAACAAAAAAGGCCTCTCCGTTGTCTCCGAGCTTCATGTGGAGCTCCACGGGCTCTCCATTGATCTCGATGTCAATCTGCAGAGTCAAACAATTTTCACACTGTAGAGAGGTTTACCGTGTACCAGGTCACTACGTTCTCCTCCGATGGCCTCGGGTTTTAAACAGGCACTAATGAGGCTTAACAGAAAAGTACAATATGCATGTTTACAAAACAGCTCATGAAACCTGTGCTTCAGATTTACCTCAAGCATTAAGAGTTCAGCTACACAGAGAAAGACCTCATTTGGTTTAAAAATCCAACAAAATCGACCCTGTGTACACCATGCTGATATTTAACGGGGGAGGAAGAAAACTTTTTACAGCTTTTTTATTGCCAGCACTTTATTGTCCACATGATTTACAGAATGATTGAAGCCGTCTTCTCCGTCAACCGCAGACGACTTCCTGCAGTGCACAGTGCTCCTGTATGTCTGCAGTAGACGCCACCTGCTTTATGAACAGGATTCAACTTCACAGCTATTGAATGACGCTGAGCGAGGGCTCAACTGACTGCTACCCTGCTTGTGAATAGCAAGAAAGTGCAAGAAGGGTTTGTAAAATAATGGATTGTGTGGTATCAGAGAAGGAGAGCGTATCTTGACAAGCACACAATGCATTGTGCAGCTTTGCGATTACACAAGTTCAATCTGCAAACACAGAAATCAAGCATTTTTCAAATAGTTGGTGTTTAGGTCATAAAAACCGTGATACATTGCAGTGAATTTCCCTGTTTTCTTTTCATTTTAAGATGAACAACAATTTTATTCTTTCACTAATGTTGAATGTTGTAGTTTTTTTTTCAAAAGAAGCACATTATCACAAGTACAAGGCTGCAGTTTCAATTTGCTTCTTGTTTCTCTGTTCTTAAAGGTACAGTACATAAAATGTAAGGCACTTTTGTTTTTGCTTTGTCAGTTTGATTTTCAGAGATTTACATGAGCTCCACTTTCTTTTATGTTGACTGCTAAATCTAACTACAGTATCCATACAACACAGAGAAATGAAATGACCTAAAACCTGTTCATTTGTTTTTATAGCTTATTTTTAAGCATATCAGAATAAGATGGGATTAAGAACTATTAAACCACTTGGATAAGAGGCGAAACATCTTCCAAGACAAATGACAAAATCCAACTGACCTGATTCAAATGTATTGAAATATCTCTCATCTGGACAAAATAACATATACACAGGCACATTTCTGGAAGTTTGAGGATGCTCATCCTTGAAATGTCAAAGACAAAAATCTGAATATATACAGAGCCTTTAGAATGATACTCACCACTTTCTCCCTGGAGCGCAGCACCCCAAGTTTTCCGAAGCGAACATGGAAAGGGGAGCACTGGAAAGTCCCGTCAGGTTGTCGGACAACAATCACGTCGATGCAGCCGGACAGCGTGGCCTGATTGATCCCTTTATACAGCTCCTTCACTGTCACCAGCACCTGGCCAGCCAACTGCCCCACATAGTTCATGGTGTCCGCCTGCCAGTGAACACACCACACATTGTGTTATGAACACCACTTTTATGTGATGTAAAAACACACCGAGCTTCTGACCTGGCCAAAATTATCTGAAGATCTCTTACTAGGCCACCGTCCCTGCGGTAAGGCTCCTGTTGTTCAGAATAGTCTGCAAAGGAAATGCAAGCTGGTCCCTAAACACAGTGGCTCTGTCCCATTTTCCTCAAAAGAGACCTGAGCTGATCAAGACTTAATCAGGGCCTCGAGTGCAGCAACACGGCAGCAGCAAACCGGGAGATGGTGTGTTTCTGTCTTCACAAGAAACATCCGCCATCGTCAATGGGGACAAAAGTGACCCACTTATAGTCAGATAAGTACTCTAGCTTTATTGCTTTAATTTTTTCAATGTCCCATTCATGTACAATAAATCTTTGTATTTTGTGGCCATAGCACTTAGAGATAAAAGGATAAAAGAAGAGAAAATATCTCAATCACCATCATTGATGTCAGTTTGGCTCTGCTGCATGTCTGCTTCAGGAGTTTAATAAATGTGACAATTAATTCCACTACTCCCAATTTCTTCTCCATCTTCTTATCTGTCTGCACTTAGTACTCAGAAACCATAGCATCACCTTCTGTAGCCTAGAATAACATCCTTTCTATTCAATATGCGTCATGTGCTGTTCATAACTCCAAATAACTTAAGAGGAGAAGATGCTTTTTCTTCACCTTGATGGCTCAAGAATAGCTTCACACTTGATAGCCGCTCTATTCTGACAACTCCAACACCACTATGCTAACATAAGGCGGTTGAAATGTGCATCTTTCAGTGAAGTTGTGCAGATAAAATCAATCAGTTTCTGTACACTGAAATTATATTACAAAAGGAATATCATTTTCAACTCGGGCTATAACCAATAACCAAATCCTCAGTCAGTGTTTGTCGAACTGGGTCAATTATGAGCCAGATGGTTTAGATCTACTGTGCGGTCATCAAAATGATCACAAGGATAACAAACAGTCGGGAAACAATAAACTTGTGATGTACCCAACTTCAAGTTAAGAGTCCAATGGGACCCACAACCAAATCTCTTTAATTACAAACAATGAACAGACTGCACAGAGGAGCTAAACAGTCAAGTGATTTGTCATTTCTCTGTTTATGTGTGAAATCTACCGAACGTGTGTAAAGTAAGTAAGTAAGTAAGTAAAACTTTATTTATAGAGCGCCTTTCTCAGACCGAGGTCACAAAGCGCTTTACATTTTTAGTAAAAAATAAAAGATAAAATAAAACAGGAATAAAATGCAAATACAGATTTAAAAGGCCAAGACAACACATTGATATACATAACATCCCTAAAATGACTAAGCGAAAGCCCGAAGAAATAAATAGGTCTTTAGTTGACCCTTAAAGGAATCAACAGACTCCAGAGAACGCAGAGAGAGTGGGAGATCGTTCCAAAGTTTAGGAGCAACAGCCTGGAAGGACCTGTCTCCTCTGGTCTTGAACAGAGTGCGCGGAACCATCAAGAGGTTTTGATCCACAGACCTCAGAGCCCTGGCTGGGGCGTAAGGCTGGATCAGGTCTCTAATATAAGAAGGAGCCTGACCATGCAAAGCTCTAAAGGTAAAAATTAGAATTTTGTAATTGGTCCTGTAGGACACCGGCAGCCAATGAAGAGCTTTAAGGACAGGAGTGATGTGCGTCCTCCTGTTTGTGCGGGTCAGGATTCTCGCTGCAGAGTTCTGCACTAACTGCAGGCGAGACAACTCCTTCTTGTTAAGACATGAGAATAGACTGTTACAGTAGTCTAAACGCGAAGACACAAACGCATGGATAATCACCTCCAAATCATTTTGTGAGACCATTTTCCTGACTTTGGAGATTCTCCTCAGTTGGAAAAAGCAGTTCCTAGTCAGCTGTTTACAGTGTTGCACCAGTGACATGTCTTTGTCAAGAAAAACACCAAGGTTCCTTAGGCTCAGTTTAACAGACTGGCCTAAGTCACCTAAGTGCTGGGTTATCCCTGGAATTAAATCGTCAGGGGCTATAACCAATGTTTCTGTTTTGTCTATATTTAATTGCAGAGTGTTTTCACTCAGCCATTGCTTGATTCCAGCTAAGCAATGGACCAAGGAATCAAGCCTGTGGAGCTCAGTTGGCTTAAAAGTGCAGTAGAGCTGGATATCATCGGCAAAGATGTGGTAGGAAACATGACAAAAACTCTGGATGATTTTCCCTAACGGAAGCAAATACAACAAAAATAATACCGGACCTAAAACAGAACCTTGAGGGACTCCACATAACACGTCTGCTGATTCAGACCTGATCTGGTTAGCTGTCACACTGAAGCTGCGACCAGAAAGGTAAGAAGTGAACCACTGAAGAACTGATCCTGACAGTCCTACTTCGTCCCTCAGTCTTCTCAGCAGGATCTGGTGGTCGACAGTGTCAAAGGCTGAGGACAGATCCAGGAGAACAAGAACAGTGCACTTTCCGGAGTCAGCAGACATCATGATGTCGCTGGACACTTTCAGTAGGGCCGTCTCTGTAGAGTGATGTTTACGAAAGCCAGACTGAAATGTCTCGTGCATGTTGTTTAGATCCAGGAATATTGACAGCTGTTCCGAGACCACCTTCTCAAGGATCTTGGACAAAAAAGGGAGCTTGGAAATAGGCCTGAAATTACTGAGCTCAGTCGGGTTTAAGCCTGCCTTCTTAAGTAGTGGCTCTACTATGGCATGTTTAAAGGCATTAGGAAACACGCCTGAGGAAAGCGAGAGGTTCACCATTTTGGTGACCCAGGGGCCAATTACCTCAAAAACTTTACCAAAAAGCCTGGATGGGAGGATGTCAGATGAGCAAGAGGATGGCTTCATTTTTGTCACCAATGTTGAAATGTCAGCAAGAGACACAGACTTAAAGGAAGACCACAAGCTAGGGGCCGGCTCAGTGACAGTAGGGGGACCCCTCAAGACGGGAGGGATATTCTCCTTGATCAACTTAATTTTCTCAGTGAAAAATCTCAAGAAGGAATTACTGTCCTCCTCTTATACCGTCAATTCAACATGTCGCCAAGCAAACTTTAAAATAGACAGATAATGCATCGAGACAAGTTACACAGAAACAGTGAAAAGTGATTCTTTATTATTATTGAGAATCCATAAAAAAAAAAAAAAAAAAGGATGAGGAGGTCTTTGGCATGTTGTTATTTAAATCTAAATAAGAGGTGGGACACTTACTGCTTTCGGTTATCATTTTCCAGGTGACCCTTAGGTTATCAAACATTTTCTCAGCTGACAGCACTGTTTTCACCACTCCGTCTGGAGGCCGCTTGTCTTTTACCACTCGTCTTGACTGCTCCTCGTTTCGTCCTCACAGGACGTCAACAGCAGCCATGTGAGGGTCATTATGAGCTTTCACCTTGATCAGCAGCTGTAATTACACATGCTGACAAAAACACTGTGTGCGTCCATATGTGTTAGCATTCTAAACCACATCCATCATACAATGAGAGATTTTCCATGTGTGTATGGCCAGAGCGGGGAGAGCGTAGAGTTGTGTTGCAGGACAACAGTTTATTGTGCTTGAATCAAAGCTGCATACCAGCTGGATGGACTCTGACACCATTGAGCCTCTGAAAGTGGCAGCCACTGTGCCAACTCACCTCCAACACATGCTGACAGTAGAAGAAAAATGTGCTTATCACAATCTTCTGATAAATTAATAATAAAAAAAAAAAGAATGAATAAGCAACAATGATAAAAAAAACATTTCTCATGTCTCTACAGTTTATCAACCACCGATTCAGTATCAGGTGACACTCTTGATGGTACAATAAAACGTATGCATTAAGAATTTCATGTTAAAGCCAATAAAATAGTATTCTTTTACAGTATGAATACTAAAATCATTGAGCTGACCAGATTTTTTTTTTACAGATTCTGGATTTTTAACTAAAAACATGAATATTGCAATTCTCTGGAATTAATGAACTGAACTTCCAACAAGGTCATATCACTGACTTTTAGACTTTATAATCGTGATAGCTAATCACAGCAGATACTAAATAAATATACTTTTACATGCACATCACATTTACAATGCAGACAATCTGTGTGAAGGTGGTTTGCAGATCACACTATAAACTGGAGTTATTATGAGGTCAGGAGTGGTTTACCAGACCAGAGATACTCACAGTTGGTTCGACTGAAAGAAAATGAAGAACCTGAATCAACAGTTCCTGGTAACAACTTCCTCTGTTTGAAGATTTGCCGTTTTCTCACTCATACATACCAAAGTAAACTAAAATAATTGTAATTTTAGGTAAATTATTCATCTTTTGTACCATTTATAGAACTTGGGGTCGCAGGGTGGCAACGGGCGAAGGCAGGCGACCAGCCAATCACAGGGCAACCACAGAGAAAGAGACAATCGCAAAGAAAAGCCAACTCACCAGAGTCCAGGGGGACTTCAGGTAGAGCCGCCGGTCCTGCTGTTGTTTTACAGGTAACCTCCCTGAGAGCACCATGTTACTTCCACAACATACTCAAGCTGAGCTGCAGACTTTTTCTCCCCCACCCCCTCGTCCCCGGTCAGCTGGCTGCTGGACTGTGCCATGCACCACAGCTCCTGTGACCTTTCCACAAGTACTTTGAGAAAAAAAAGCAAAAAAAAAACACATAACCCTCCAGCCTGAGCTCTGATGTGCTTACGTAAGCCATCTTAACACCAGCCCCCCTGCTACCACCATTCTGTGCTCAAAAATATTGATAAATACTGAAAATAGCTTGAAGGGAACAAGTGAATTTATGAGTTATGATACAAATGTTCATGTCCAAGCATGATAGATTGAGTTTGACTTGCTGGCTGTACTTGACTGGCTGATTTTCTTTTTTTAAACCTGAATGAAATGTCACACGAGTCCATCCAGAAGTTGATTAAATGTTTACTGTGATGCAGTGTTTCCTGCAACACGCTGTTGCGTTCCCTTCAGCCAAGTCCTGCACGTTGTAGACTGAAAGTGCAGTGCTCATTAAATGGACAAAGCAGAAGAGTCTGGATGATAGTCATCAGGACGTGACGGCAACGCTGCACAGCCAGATCTCCCCAGCGAGCAGGCGACCCGCTATCTGCATGACCTACACACAACTAAATTTAGCATGGGTTTCTGTCTTCTTCTCTTTTTTTTTTTTAATCCCACCAAAAAAAAAAAAAAACCCTCTTCATTCAGAAGCCTCTGTTAAGAACATGAGTGGACATGAAGCACAGCGATGATGTTCAGTTTAGTTTGGTGACACGAGCATGACTGTAACTACTCTGTGTTGTTCAGAAAAGAATCAAGATCAGATTACCAACAATGTTCCCAGTAATTTCCCATAAATGAACTAATCACAAACTGTTTCAAGCTCTGATTATAAAGAACCAAGGAGAACACGAGGCAGGAGAGCTGGAGAACAAGTGAGTAAACAAAACATCAGAGTACATTGTTTTGTCAGCTCCTGTATCCAATGTAAACAACATCTTGTGGCCAGTTTTAAACAAGTTACACAAGAGAAACAAAGGCCTTTTGAATGAAGCCCTACAATGTTTTGAACTTCTTTTCTCATTTCTGGCTCAGAGTTTGGATGTTGTTGTTTTTTTTGGGGGGGAAACTTTGTTTCAAGGGGGTTTCTTCACTGTATTTCAAGACGCCCATCCACTTCTCATCCATGGCGTTCTCTCCTTGCTGCTGGGTGACAACACCTTAAGAAGTGTTAATCCTCTTTACAAGATTAAAAACAAATCTAGCTTTCCCTGTCTCTGCACGTTTGTCCCGCTCATTACGTCTGAGGGTCCAACGTGATCCTGTGTCCGCCAGCATTGTTTTGACCACCAGGCTGTGGCAGATTATATACTAAACTCGATGATCCAACTTTGGCTTCCTGTAAGGTTACAGTTATGCCAGAGTTCAAGATGATGCAGTGGTGTCTTTGGTTTATTGACAAAAAAATATAAAAATCAGAATGTTGGGCATTTACACTAATATGTAATTAAATCAAAGAGTATTATGACATCAATGAAATCAGCAAGTCTAACCTTATTTACAATGTTGTTGTTTTTTAACAGTTTACCAATCTTACTGTGCATGACAAATAAGATCAGGCAAGTACATAATTGAAATCAACACCACAGTTGCATGGATTAATGTTAACCGTGTTTGGGAGGGTATCCACCTGTTGATCATTCTGCAGCATTGTTCTGAACAATAAGTGTTGCTGCGTAGCAGTAAGGCACAAAACACTGTGGATTTTAATTTCACCGGAAACGTATATAGGTAACCTTTTAAATAGCAGCACGTGTTCCGTTTTTAATAGACACAAACTGAGAGAAAGTCCGTGTTTATCATTCATTTTCTGCACCGCAACACTTGAAAGGCGACATTCGGTATCAAACGAGACTCACGCGTTTACAGCCACGTGGCTCCTCAAGGGCGAGACATTTCAACACATATTTCTGCCTTAGTTTTTCTAAATGAATAAGAAACAAGCGTGGAGAAACCATCCTACCTGCAGCAGCAGCCTCAGCCGGATCCTGCGCTGAGACTCACTGTCGCGTCTCTCGTCAGCTGCGCGCTGAAGCCCGACGCGTCACGTGACCCCTGCGGCTCGCACACGCGGCTTGTTGTCCCCGAGATGTACGAGGAAGGAAGTTCACGCAAATTATTAGGGGACCTGCTTGAAGAGCATATGGAGATAAATGCTAAAAGACGATAAACTCACAATAGATCTCATCACGGCATGTCAAAACTATTATCTATGAGTTTTATGTTTAAGGGTTATCGTTGATGATAATTTGTTCTGAATGCAATGAAGAATAAGAAAAAAAAATAGTATCCAAACAAGCATGAAATACCTCGAGACACAAATGACAAAAATACCACAAAATAAACCAATAACATAAACAAGCATTAATTCTTCTAATCCTGTACAGCAGGTGTGTCAAACATAAGGCCTGTGGGCCAAAACCGTCTGCCAGAGGCTCAAATACAGCCTGTTAAACCACTATGCAAACTGTAGAAATTTCAAAGAAAACATAGATTATTTAACTAATCTCCTAAGCGAAGCCAACACAACACAACACTGAGACCCAGAACTGAAATATCAGTGATGCTGTCATGAGAGATAGCTGCCTTGTTGCTATGAAACTAGCCTCAAAGTCATGCTGTCAGGGTGAGTTTATTTAAACCAGAAATTGCACCAGAGGTTTTCCATCTGTATGTTGACATTTTAGGGCAATGGGACTTTGAGAGACAACCCATGCAATCTACACAGAAAGGCCCTGACCTGTATTTGAACCCACAACTTTCTCACTATCAGGTGACAGCACTAACCATGAGGAACATAAAATGGCTACAGAGAGACACTGAAGGGCTACACGGACAGGAACAAGTTAAACTCTCCTCTCTTGTATAGCTGTAATGATTACATTGTTGACTCTTTCTGCAATAAAACGTCTGCTGACTATGGCCACGTCTTGGCACGATGCTGATAACGGGCTTTGTAACTCCCTGTTTCCTAAAAAGCATCTACCCACCTTGTTCTTGAGGTATGAACTCATGTGAGCTCAAATAATTAACCTATCTCTAGAAAATGACCCCATTGTGATATTTCTTCAGTCGTCTCTGTACTGTCTTGGCTTTAAGTAAAACTCAAACTTAAACCTTAACATTTTTAAAGTGAAAATTCTTCTAACAACAAATACCAAAGAAATACAAAAACACCAGAAACAGACCCGATTCACATTGAAAAAGAGATTCCCACTGAGACACAAAATTATCACAAAATTAGAAAAGATTACCACAAATAGAAGAACACTGAAGACAAAAACAAAATGATAACAGATACAAACATTAGATACTGACTGACAACACAATGATAACAAGAAGACAAAGAACAATCACGACAATAAAAGGTCACAAATAAACCACCACATAACCCAGAAACAAACAATTAACGCAAATAACAAGTGACAGAAAAATTATTAACCATAATGACAACAAGGACAAATAAACTGGCCAGAGAGAGAGGCAGACACAGAAACACAAAATGATCACATTGGTAAAGACACATATCACAAACAGACAATACCAAATCATAAAGCAAAATAAAACAAATGAGAAAAGAAAGAAATATATAACAGTGAGAAGCGTCACAACAACAAACAACAGACACACAACAGACAGACAAAAAAAAAGACAATAGAGACACCAAAAGACCACAAAGATATCGAGCCTCCGACCAAATCGTCCAAATCATTTGGACGATTGGTCTCCGACCCAGTGAAACGATTCAAGTTCAAATCAATTGGTAAATTAAAACTCTAAAAGTGACTCATATGTGTGCATGTAAAGAGCTGCAGTTCTGAGTGCGTCATCTTCACTGGACCCCTTCAACATTTACACTTGTTGATTTAAATTCATTCTGCTCTGTTTCACCCCAAGAATTTCTCATGTTTGCTTTGTTCTTCTCTCCAGCAGGAGAGCGCTCGGCCTCTTTAAGCCTTTAAGCCTACGTCAGTCTGTATTCCTGAATCTTCCAACACAATGCACTGTGCAAAGACACTCACAAATTAAATCAGCAGATATTACAGCAGCTGTTTTATTCAAACAGGTATGATCAAAATGATACACAGATAACATCCAAATCCAGAAAGGCAAACAGTAAAAACAGTGAGTTATTGTTATCGATACTATCATGATTGTTAATGAAAAAACTAAGTTGTGTCCACAGCATACCTATTGGATAATAAATGCAGTTCTCTGTTTATTCAGGCTGTATCTCTGCCTGTGGCTCAGGTTCCTCTGCAGGGTCTTCAAGCTGCTCAGGAACTTCCAGTTCAGTCGAATCTTCTGTTGCATCTTCTGTTTTCTCAGGATCTGACATTGTGGATTCTGGTGTAGCAGCATCTGTGATATCACCATCATGTCTATCCTCTTCCAACTCATTGCTCTGGTCCTCCATCTTTTCTACAGGAAGTGTCTTTGCAACTGAATCTGCAAGATGAAATGGGTTTTTTTTTAGCTGTCCTATAAATAATTTGGATAAAACACTGTTTGCAGAACTTTAATTTTCATATTTTTTACTTTTTGGTTTCTGCGTTTGCGTTCCTGTGACTGAAGCCTTCATCCTTTCCTTCGGTGTGTTTGGATCAAATACCACATTTCCTTCCGTGTCCGTCCAATATGAAGTCACCCCCATGTCAGGTGTCCCCTCTGTCGTCTCCAGCTGAGAGCAAACAAGTTGATGTTATTATTTCAACATGAAATAAAGCTCTGAAATCAGAATCAGTATATTCAGTACTTACCACAGAGGTTCAGTGATGTCACACAGGCACCATTGTGCAAATTATTATGTTATATAATTATTCTTATTTAGTTTATTTGCAAGTATATTTGTGTCTGTGATCAATTTATTGGATAAAACATATAAAAAATTTCCAAGTAATATATTTTTTTAATAATACCCAGCAAAGCTTTGAACATAATGTGATGATCACATCAACATAAATGGGATTTGAAATTATATTACATCCAATCTGCTGTGTTTGAAATGTAATTTGCTAAAGGGAAATATTTTCCATCTTATTCACTGTTTAAATAATGAACTGATTTTTTTCACTGCAGTCGTGGCCATGAAGACTTTTCAGATTTCTTATAATCTTGTTTTATTAAACCAACGTTCTTGTCCTCATGCAGAACCTATGGTGGCCATAAAACATGATCAAAAAAGGTGCTGTATCATGATAATACTAAATCCATGGCGACATGGACAAAAACATTTGCCATGTTAATATTCAGGATTCATTCTAAGGTTATATTAAAAAAATGGCGCTGGCATTATTATGCACCAACATGCACGAACTCAATGAAATAATTAATTACTCTCAGTGGATCTCTCAAATCCTGCTCATTAGCTTCTTATCAAATAAAAACAGTCCTTTAACATACTAGTGCAGTACTTACCAGACACGAGGCCTTCAAATAATGTTTGTATCAGTGGAACCAAGATAGAAAGCAAACATTGACATAATCTGAACTATCAAGTCAGCAGGTTGATATAAAAGAAAACTTAACAAACATTTGTCCTCTTAAATTTCTGTGTGTGGATATGTAAATAAAATGACGTGTTCCTTTATATTTTGGGGTGCTCATAACAGTCGTGTAAGTCAGTTATGTTTAAAAGTTATCCTACTATGTATCTCTGAAATATTCCTTCCACAGGATGGATGATGAACAAGCAAGGAAAAGCCTCATTGCTTGTTTAACTTCGGTATGTGTCACGTGTGATTGTTTTTGTTGCTGTTAGTGCGGCATCATGTGAAAGTCACATTGTCTTTGGTTTCAGAGTACCAGGGGGTCGAGCACACCTTCAGCAGCTATTCAGATCAGGGTTGGGTTACATTACAGGGAGGTGGGATTGTCTTCATGCTGGATGTTGATCTTCAAGCTTTCCAACACGACAGAAAAGTGCAACTGGGAGTGAAAAGGGTGAA
Source organism: Blennius ocellaris (assembly GCF_963422515.1). Lineage (NCBI taxonomy): Eukaryota > Metazoa > Chordata > Actinopteri > Blenniiformes > Blenniidae > Blennius > Blennius ocellaris. Next base: position 17,523,869 of record NC_137668.1, read on the forward strand.
AAAGAAACTGAAACAACAGAGGTGAAAGGTGAGGTTTGAACCGAGGTAAGAGACCTTATAAAAGAGAAGAAGGAGGAGGAAGTGGGGGAAGTACATGCTATTTTTTTATTAGTCTCATCACATAACAGGGGAATTGAGAGTGAAGCAATCATCTATACTGCTGGTGATATCACAGTTTTCATTGCATTGGCACCAACATCATAAATAAAGAAGACAGTCATTAATGGTAGATTGTGGAGGAGGTGTCTTAAAGTGGTGAATGACATCAAAAACAACGACACGCTGGGCTAACATTCAGTGTTCACTACAGGCAGTGAGACAAAGTGACGCCACAAAGTGAATTTAATGGAACAAAATGATGAAATATCATCTGTTTTAAAGCATTTGCTACCAATTCTGTTTACTTCTAAAGCAGCAGCCCAAAGCTAAACAGGTCTGTACTCACTTTTTTCAGTTTAGGCATTTTGATATATAATATACTTTTATGCAATTAATTTATTGACAATTTAACAACTAAAAAAAGTGATTCATCTTTTGTTTTGTTTAGTTTAAAGTCAGGGCCAACATAATTTGTAGCAAATGTTAAAACATTTGTATTTTGAATAGACAATGCAGTCGACATCAAGGCTTTGTTTTCCAGTGAGTTGAAGTTGCATCAACATACATTTCAGTGTTTTGCCTTTCAATGTTAAATAGGTTTGATTTCCTTTTCTGAAACTTTTCTACATGCCACAACTTTACACAAACAAAAAGTGCACCAGTATTACTGAGTTTATACGTTGTTACATGTAACCTGAACCATATGTATAGTGAGATTTATTACTCGATCCAAGGTGTGTATATATAATTATATAATTCAAGTTACAAATCCAGATTTATGGATGTTGTGTGTTTGAACTCAGCACCTCTAAGGTAAATTTCATATTCTACATAAAACATTCAACATATCCTCAGAGCCTTCGTCTTAAACTTTATACCGTTTCCATTGTGTGTCATTTGTACATATTTACGACAAGATTTGGACCGCTTCATTTTTTCTTGCCGGCCACCTCTTCGTGGATGAAGACACTTACGGTGAAGTCTCCGCTCTCTGTGCCGTACTTGTTCTTCACCAGGATGCTGTACTTTCCGGTGTCTGACGTGTTCACGCCCGTGATGGTGAAGCTGGCAAACTTTCCTGACTCGAACTTCAGGATGCAGTGCTCGTCGGAGGTGATCTCCTTGTTCTCCTTCAGCCAGGTGACCTCTGGCACAGGGTTGCCCGAAATGTTGCAGGTCAGATTGAGGGCCTGAAAGGAGAGAAACACACACACACACACAGCAATAATATTTGACATTTCATATTAATATCCCAACTTAGGGTGTTTGGGGGGCTCGAGAAAGTTCTATGCTTTGAGGTGAGAGTACAAACCATAACACCTCCATGAGATCCTGATTGTCCAGAATTGATACACAAGAAAAAAACTAATATGTGAAGATGTCTAATATGCTGTTTACATATTAAATAATTCAAAACATTTAATTTCTTAAATGTCTGCAGGAATAATGTCTGTTTCTCATGAGTATCATCATTGCAAAACTCTGATGATCGCGTCATCTGTTTTGGGATCATCAACCACCAGAATGTCATTTACCTTCCCCTCCTGTATGGTGACCACATCAGGCAGACCTCCTGCTACTCGGGCACGATCTAAGAGAAACAATAGGCAGTTTAAATAGTTTAATAATTTACCAAAACAAATGGATCTCAAACATCTTAGGGGGGGATTTCAGGGTTATAATAAAACGAACTGCAAGACTTATGTCAACCCTTCATGATACTTTTTCTAAGAAATTTAAAACTAAAAGACACTCTAAACTGTAAAAACGTACTTCTCTCAGCAGTAGCAGCAGCTCTGGGGAAGTAAAAAAAAAAAAGATGAACAAATCAGATCAAAATTCATCCACCTTTAAATCATAAATGGCAAAGAGAGATTTTCCACAGTGTGAAATGTGCTGAAAGCACAATTATTTTTTGTGAAGTCACAAACTCACTTGAGTCGCTGGAATTCTGCAAAAGCGTCATCAAACGCTGCAAAACAAAAACACGTCTTGAGAATTTGAGGAACAATAAATGTATCAAGGGCCAAACGGTCGTCTATGTAGACATTAGAACCTGGGTGATTGTATACGTCATTGGTTTTACCTTGACCAGAGAGTTCCACAGTCCTCCTCAGACCGCCCTTCCCGTCGTTGAACTCAATGGCGTATTTCCCCATGTCCTTCTCGGTAGGCTCTGTGATCTGAAGCCACAGCTGCTCTCCCACCACACCACTTTTTATACGGTCAGAGAAAGCGATGGCTGCATCCCTGTGCGAGAAAAAAGACATTATTATTAATGCAACATTAGAATTACATTTCAAGGTCAAAACACTCTTGTAATTTATCTTAATCCTGCTGTACATATAAATTATGATCGGATCTTCAGTTATAAGTGTCAGTAAAATGTATTGAGTTAATTTAAAACCTGTTGCGCTATTACATGAAAGCATTATTGGTTAGCTTTCTTATTCATTCACACATATATTTGCAGAAGACATTATGTCCATGAGTTCGGTAAAATTAACTCACTTGTAGTGCCACGTCACTTGGAGTAAATCATTATAGAAGCTGACGAAAGTGTAGAGTCGAATGCCCTCATCCGTGCTTGTGATCTTTAGTGGAGTGGAGGAATTGGCTGCAAAGATAAAAACAAAAACAAAGTTAAAATGCCATTTCATTTTTGTTTACTGTGAATCAGGTTCATTATTATCTGTGAGCATCTGTTCTTACCGATAAAACTGAAAACTTCGTTCATCAAGTCTTTGAAACCTTTAAAAGAACACATTTTTATAATTTTAGATGATTTAAAGTGTTCTGTTTCAAAACCCTTTTAGTGCGTGATGCTGTGAAGTTACCTTGATCTGTCAGGTTCAATTTGGAAGTGTCTTTTCCTCTGTCATCCTTCAGAACAACTTCATACACGCCTGAATCTTTCTTTGTAATCTGACAGAAAGTATATACAACTTTGTAAAAACAAAAATAGTTTGTATCCATGTGAAAATGTGAACTTTTGCTTTCCGCTTCAGCTGCTGAAGAAAACACGAATATGACATGAACCAAAAAGAAATGCAACAAAAACAGAAACCCTTAATAAATATACATGTTACTCACTAAAACTAAATGCAAAAAAATGATGCCTCGAGTCCTCGAATTTCATGATGGGTCTATACATAAAAAGACACTCACAGTCATATGTGCTAATGAATTCAGTGATACATTCCAGAAATATGCAAGTATATGTGTGTGTGTGTGTGTGTCTATATATATATATATATATATATTTATATATATATATATATATATATATATATATAAATTCTCACACCACTAGTCACACATTCTCACCTGAGCAATTTCCAGTTTCAGCACTCCCTCCGTGAAGCTCAAGCTCTGATCTGATTTGATTTCATGTCCGTCTTTGTACCATATAGCAGAAGTGTCCTTCTTTATGTTGCCGACCTGAAAAACAACATAGCAGGAGGACGGTTTCAGGACGGTTTCAGCGCCAAGATGCACAAAGATGTGTCCAGAAGGCTCCGGGGTTCAGGCTCACCTTGCACTTGAGGATAACGCAGCACTCTGGTGTCACTTCGTAACTCAAGTACTCAATGAAGTGGGGACCTGGCACAAATACAGTGGTCGCAGTGAGAAGAGAGAAAAACTTACAATGCAGTCAAACAACACTAAACTCTAGAAAAGTTGAACCATCTGTGTTATTCTTGGGGGCAAAAAGCCAATGTTTCCAGCTTGTCATGGCTGATTTTCTCATTATGTGCTGTTGCTTTTTAAATAGAGAACAAATGAATCTTTGATATAATGTTTAACAATAAATACACGTCATACCTTGTTTTCTGACCCATTCTTTACTCTGAAACTCTGATTCCTTCTGCAGCTGCTTGAACACTGGAGATTAAAACAGCAAAACACATATTTAGCAGTTGATACGTGTTGGTATTCATTAAATTCTTACAAAACTAAATGTACTTTGTGCTGCCGAGTTGCAACATAACTTCTTTACTGTTATTACTGCCCTCTCGTGCTGAAACAGAGCTTGTTCGGTTTGTCAGGCTGATAACATAAGCACGACTTTCATTTTTGGTAGCCACCTAGGAATCCCGGCCTGAATCAACACCCACGCTCTAAACCATCTTTCAGTCCATGAAAACGTACTCTAACAATCATGTTTTTAGTTATGAGGTCCTTCATAATTACAGTTTCTCTTCAAAGCTGTAAACAACGCTGTAATTTCTGCAGAGGTAGAAGCACCAGAGCAGTTCAGGTGAAAAGCAGTCTTTTAAATAAGAAATAACTTATTATTATTAATAATATTTTCAATTTAAAAAATAGAACTCAGTTTATATTAATGACTAATTTAACAGACAAAACAGCTTCTTGTGTCAAAACAGAACGTGTGACAGTTGCAGATGATACACAAAGACTTACTAGACCTTTTCATTTCAAAGCATCAAACAAGAGAAATCAGTGTTATTACCTACGAATCCCAACAGACATCATCCATCAAATGTTACGTGAGTCCCTGTCGTCCAAAAACTCCCTCTTGAAATTTGTGATTTTTGTTTTTCAATTTTATTGTGACATTGGTTTCTGAATGTAATTAGTTTAAGATGTACTTTACATTTCTATATAATTATTTTACTTAACATAATTTAGCTTTTATTTTACCTTCATTTTACCAGGTGAGTTAGTTTAGAGTTAGTTCTCATTTTTAATAATGATTTGATTAAGACGCAACATACAAAAAGATAGACAACAAATCATACCATCCCCAATGAGCACCAAGCTGGACTGGTTAGTAGCTTTTCCATCCTGCAGCTGGAAGCTGTATGTTCCCTCATCTGCCGGGGTCAGAGAGTCCATGATCATCTCAATCACACCAGTGTTCTTGTCGAAATTCATCTTATATTTCTGCAAAACATGGACGGTCATTAGTACAGAGTCGGATTCATTTGAAAGTTACCTTGAAACCCCTGCCGGAGCACAAAAATGAAACCAAACAGTAATGTCTGGATCCGGATTGTCACTGACCTCCCCTTGAGAGACGGCATTATCGTTGAAGATGTAATCAATTTTGCCATTAGCTGACATATTCTCGGCCTGCAGCCAAAAGCGAACTCTGCCCTTCTCAAGCATCTCCACGGCCAAGTCTGACTTCAGGGGAATAACTACAGTAGAAAAAAAGTGGATGTGGAAAGAATGAGAGCCAGCTCAGGAAAACTCCATCCAGTCATTTAAAAAAAAAAAAAAACAGGGAAAAAAAAAAAGACTTTTGAGTCACTCACTGGGGAATTTGTGGTCATGGCTGATTTCCAGCAGCTTCTTCAACTCTGACAAAGATTAGATCCAGAAATAGACATGAATGAGCAACAACTAAATTTCATTAGGAAGCTTGATAATTGTACATAAACACATGTTTTTTTCGTTGCTCGCTGGACTTGAAGAAGCCGACCTTCATCAGAGAGATTGAAGCTGGACGAAGCACCATCAGAGTGGGTGACGATGCAAGAGTAAATGCCAATGTCCTCTTCGCCAGGAGTGTTGAAAATAATCTTAGACCTGCCGGGGGGGGGAAAAAATGTGATCAGGAAGCATTTCCACTGATACGGACTCAGTGTAAAATGTTTCTGTTGCCTCACTTGTTTCCTTTGGTCTCTTGAGTCACGCGGGCGCTGTCGGAGAAATCCTCGTAGTTCTTGGACCACACAAACTTGGAGTCAGGGCTCATTTCGCCACATTCAAAATTCAGAGAGATGACACCGTCGTCATCGACGTCCACAACAATCTCCTTGGTGCCTGAAAACATGAGAAAGTGAACCATGGAATACGGTGTCGCTGCTGTAATAAGCAGGACGGTGTCCATCCTCAGTCGGTCCCACCTGGTTTGGTCAGAGCAGGGACGGGCTCCGTGACGGCTGACATTTTTCCAACACCGGCTTGATTCTGAGCGCGCACTCGGAACACATACGACTCGCCTTCGTTAAGATTCTTCACCTGTAAGACGAAGTCAAATAACCACATAAAACACCAGCTGCTTCCTCCTCATATGTACTCAGATCTTTGAAAGAATGGAGTCTGGGCAACGACCTTGAAAAACGTCTTCTCCGTGGCGTCTTTGTTGACTCCTCTCCAGGCCTCCTCTGGCGCTTCAGCCTCCTTGATGTCAACGTAGAAACCGTTGACTGGATTGCGGCCCTGGTACACAGGGGGTTTCCATAGCAACACCAGGGAGTCGTTCCGCACCTCCCGGACCTGCAGATCATGCGGGGGTCCTGGGATGGGAGCAGACAGACAGAGACATGATGAAAACACATGCACCTATCCAACTGCTCCATCAATCTTCCACAGGTGCAACAAATGACGTGCAAAAAAAAAACAACAACCTGTCATTGCATGGGATCTTAGGATTAATTTGCTAGAGTTTCCCAAAACATGCTCCACAGTACTGAACGGTGTGTCCATAAATCTGGACTTTGAGTTTTACAAGCCCAACTGATGTAAATATTTTAACTTGAAGGGGAAACGACACTGCGTCACATGAACTAGCAGCAACCAGTTACGCCAATTGGCTGAGCAAAAGGTACAAACACAAAAACAGTTCATAGGACTCACGAGAATTAGATACCTTAATTATGCCAATGCAATATTCTGAATATTGGTTCACTTTCCACATTTCAAATTGTTTATATATTCAAATTTTCAATATCAGTCCTCAATCCATCATTTCAAACAGTGAAAAAGTGAAACACCTATATCTGATGTCTAACGTGCCCGTGTTTACACAATTGTAATTAGTTTGTCTCAGTATAGGATACATCCATTAATTTTTCCATTTGAGGATTAGAATTATAATGAAATTGATCCCACATTTATTTTTTACATACTTACCGTATTTAAATTTTGTCTTTATCGCATTTGTTTAGAGTCAAAGTATTTGTTTTGAGATGAAAAAAAAAGGTTAAAAATAGCAATTTTCCCTTTTGCGTGAAAATGTCCTAAATTGGGCTTTTCCATCGCAGCGGTTAAAACATGATCTAACCCACCTGGTACAGCAATCGTCCATTCCTCACACAGGAAGACATCACTGGGCAGCGACGGGATGCCGACGCCCGCCATGTTGGCTGCTCGGACCTGAAACTGATACTTTTTGTTCTCCTGCAGGTCACACACCTGGAGACAAAAAGGCATCGCCACAAGGCTTGATTCACAAAACTGTTCCTTGAACCCAGACTGAAAAGTGTTTCATGTGAACTCACCCTGTAGGCCCTTTCGCTGATAGCCCGGACATTGGCCTCATGCCACTTCTCCGGCACACCGTCGACCACCTCCCGGTAATCCACAAAGTAGCCGGTGACGTCAGCGCCTCCGATGAAGGTCGGCTGCTTCCAGGCCAAGACCATGGAGTCACGCACGCACTCGAGGATGGTGATGCCATAGGGTGGAGCGGGGGAGGCTGAGACACAGGACTCAAATCAACACCACACAGGCCCAGCAAGGGAAACTGATGTAATGGGAAACTGAAGCATCCAGATGAAGTGATGCTTTTCATTGCCAATTTTCTTCTCTGCAGCACATCTGCTGTGATTCATAAATCATCTCTTCATTTGTAAATTTTGGTAAACCACTGTTTTATTTCAGGAACATGTGAACGGTAAGTGTTGAAGCAACACACATTGCTGCAAAGCCAAAACTGCCATCACTCAACTGTTTATAAGTTTACTGTGTGTGAATAATATTACAACCATGTTCATCGACACATTTAATGTTTTTTTAGACTTCATTTTTAGATTTTTTGTCACATACTGTAGTTTCCTTTAAGAATTAGATTGATATCTTGACAAATACACCTCTTTATGTATATTAACTGTACATTAAAAGTGCCATGCTATTTCTTTACATAACGTGTAAGATACTTACAGTATATAATACACATTATATAAGGTAATAAAAGTTACATTAACTACGCTGAACAGAAGTGAGCAGAAGGTCACTACAAAAGCAGGATCATGTAACGTAGTGATAATAAATGTTGGCCTGCGGTGCACAAACAGTTCCTTGAACTTGATACCCTCCTCTATTGGTGTCAAGAAGGTGGATGTCCGAAAACGTCCAGGGCGAACTCCTAAAAAGGCCACAGGTCACAAGTGTCCTGCTCTTGTGTTGCTTGGATGACCCACTTCTCAAGTGCACAGTGTGATTAATTGGCTGCTACCACAACATTACTGTAGGTGTGTTCGTGTGTTAAAGTGCTCGGGGTATCTCCAGGAGGGGGGAGGGTGGCGGGTCCAGACGGGACGACTGTCACCAGGCCACCAAGTCAAGAAGTTGTAGGGAAGTGGGAAGCGTGACTTTGATGAGTTAAACTTAAGATATCCAGTGCGTACCAGTGACTTACCTTAAAATGATGACTACCAGAGGAACAATTCACTTTCTGTTTATTTTTATATAGTGTATTACAGTAATCACATTACTGCTTAATTTGTCTGTTAATCAAGTTGTAATGATGACAAATTTTCTACTCCAATTATTGAAAACCTCAATATTCTCCTTGTGGTTGTTGATTTTGAGCAAGAATCAGCAATTCTAAATGCCTTCTATGCATGCTCATGGTGCATTTAACATCCAGCCACATAATTCTGACAAGAGTTCTTGCAGGTTTGTCATGTCACCTCATGTTGATCACAAGTGTAAGAATGTGATAGAAAAGCAACAGTGCGCAGGCAGGTGATCTTTGTTTTTGCTGCAACATCTGCTTGATGCTTTTCATTCAGCAGCTTTGCTTGATAGAAACATCTTGCACATGCCTTTCCTAATAGGAATGCGATTTGTGCTCATACAAGGATACAGGAAAAGTAATGCACATATAATGCAGCATATCATCTTTTGAAAAAAAAAAAAAAAACAAGAAATCACTCGTATTCATTAGTGTGTATGAAATATAACACGTATTGTAGAATTGATCCAAAATAAACAATTCCTAAGTTACTGCAAAGTCAGGAGAGAATAACGGAATAGAGTATCGCTTTGTGATTTAATCTAAAGTTCATCTGTCTGTGAATTGTGCTCACCTTCTGACTCTCTCCTGGGCTTCACTCTCTCCCGATTGCCAGAAGCATCTACAGAGAACTTACGTGCTTGCGTGGCCTCGGGCTCTTTAGCCGCCTCCACAGCCTGATCCTTTACCTCAGCAGTGACTGAGTCTAATTGTGCATCTGTGATTTTGTCAGTAAGTGGATCAGAAACTGAGCCTGACACAGACTTTGGCGCCATGTCTTTGGCCAGGTCAGGGGCCCAGGTCACACTGCCTCGCTTGCCCCCCTTGTTTTTACTCTCCGCAGGGTCCGGCCCTGTGGAGGTTGAATTCGCAGCCCCGGCCCCCTTCCTGGCTTCAGTGTCAGCCTGAGCTTTATTGCGCTTTTGCTTAGTGTCAGGGGGGAGCTGGACAGTTTCATGCGTTCCCGTCCAGCGTGGCCTGTGCTCAGTTAGTTGGCCCACGTTACCCCCCGGCCCCGTCTTCGACAACACACCATGTGGGATGCCGCCCCCTACGGGTGTTAGCAGAGAAGAGCAGAAGAAGTTTTTTAAAACAGGCAAAAGATTTATTCACAGCTCATTTCTCTATCACACTACTCAAGGACAGACAGGCATAAAACATATCTGTGGCATCCATCTATCTGGTACCTTACAATGTCTTCATCTGACTGGGAGTGAAAATGAAGACAAGATGACCAACAAGAGACATCCATGTGAGAAGGATTCATTTAGGATTATGAGAGCATGCAGGCGTGTACAGCGGAACATCCACTGAGTGTGAGTGTGTGGCTGTGTGCCGACATTGCATGAAAAAACTCTGGACCTTAGTCAGAATGCCAACAGATTTAATCATCGCTACGATCTCCACTCAAAAGTTGAAGTAATAGTTGTGATCTCACTTGTATGAATTTAGGCTCCATGCCTTTGTTTTTTTTTGCCCCTTTTTGGGGTAATTTTGGATGTCAATGAGACATCAAGTTCTCTTTCACTTTCATGACAAATAAATTGGCATTCCTACAGAGTTTGTTTCATGGAAACAGAGCACGCTGCTCCGCTCAAGACATTGATGAGTGAATGAGTGACATCCGAAGGCTGAAAACAGTGTCAGTAAATGTAGCAGATTGATTTACAGGAACACATGCAGGAAGAGCAGAAAGACCATCTTTACTCTCTATGACAGTGGCATTGTTCTGTTCATTGTGATTATTATTATAGTTTCTGATTAATCTAAATAACATGAACTTGAGTGAAACAGACCACCACCCCCCTCGAAGACATTCACACTGTCCGACCATAAAAGAAGACCAGCTGCATGTTAAAGGACCCCACCCATCTAGGATATAACCCGTCATCTGTGCTGACATCTGGAAAGAGATCCAGGCTCTTAAAAACCTCTACAACTAGACTGAAAAAAAAAGCTCCACCAGCATTTCACCGAACCCACTTTGTTTTCTATTCTATTTCTTTTTTTTTTTCAATTTCGATCAGTCTTCCATCTTCTACACCACTTTATTCAACACACCTAACTCAATGTACCAAGTCCATCACAGGGCAACCACGACAACACAATGCATTCTATTCTGTTTCGTTTACACACTCCAACTGAAATACATTCACATAAACACACAAAAAATTTGCACTCTGACAAAAAAATGCAGCACATATTTCCAAACAAGGGGCGTCAGCATTGCTTTAGGATTGCTCTGCATTCTATATGAATGATGTAGAGTTTGTGGCTGCTGTCCAGCTGAGCTTACTGTTTCTTCACTCAAGGGTCAACAGTGACGAAAATATCAAATGGTTCCAACACCATCTGTTCTTTTGTCAGCATTCAGCTTTCAGTCAGTATTCAACCAAGTGTTGAAATCATACAGAAAAAGCATTAAAGGGATCATAGCTCCTGCAAGAACCAGCCATCCACTTTAACTTGTCATTATAAAATGAGGAAAGAAAAGTTGTTGTTCATTCCAAATGATGCAAAATGGCTTCGAATGCACAGATTCTGCTTTATCGGCAGCAGCAAAACTAAGATTTGCGATTGGCTTTGGCTTTCTGCCTGAAAGTTATAACATGTGTGCCCCTCCCCCCAGAATAAAAAAGATTTGATGTGTGATTCACAGTGACATTCACAATATGGAACAAACCAATGCCACTGCAGGATTAGCTGCTCACAGATGTTACAAACAGGCAAACTCTCAGTACCAGTGGAGTGGAAGCAGGCCATGTGTTTGGTACCTTTAGCACCATGTGGGGTTGCCGACACATCTTGTGCCCGGGATAGGTGAGGGGAAATGTGGGGTGGCTAGTGATGGTGGTGTGTGGGATTGCACTCCTTTGTAACAACCAATGAATTGGATCGCATTGACCCAAATTAGAGGAAGTCTACAAGTCCTGACCCCGACCCGCCTCAGGCTGTGCAGGAGAGGAGGAGGTGGCGGCGGGGTAGGAGGTGTAGCTGAACAGGAAGGTGGGGAAGCTCACTCACGATAGTGAAGAGGAACATGAAAGGGTGGCAAAGTGGAACAATGGTGGAGAAAATGTGGAACAGATGATGTATAAAGGTGAAGACATGTTCCAAGAAAATATGAGTATCCTACAATTCAATACATGTCATGAAAATAATCATTTACTGTTATTGAAAATACAATTTAAAAGAGTGCAAATTTAAATCAAGAATATATCTGTGTTTTCTATAAATTCCAGTAATATGCATTTCTATACTGATAACACTGATCTCAAAATAGACTCTGAAATGATGCTACAGTCACTGGGGACTTTTTGTGTTTTTTAAGCATTTCAGAAGAAATAACAAATCTCTTCCACTTAATCTTATTACAGTCACATGTGACATTTTTTTTCAATTCTTTCATCTTACTTACCTATAGCAGCCTTCACCTTCACAGGTTCTGATTCTGGGGAGCACTGGCTGATCCCAGCAGCGTTCACTGCCCTCACCCTGAATATATATGTCTCTCCAGTGATCAGTCCGTGGCAGATGAACCTGTAAAGAAACTAGATCAATCAGTGATGGTGAACTCGTACCTGAATTCCGTTCAAATAAAGAGCGGAGTCATTTTACCTGGTGACCTTCACAGGCTTGTTGTTGCATGGTTCCCACACGTCGCTGCCCACAACACTGCCCTCAATGTAGTATCCCACCAGGTCCGTAGCATCACGAGATGCTTCCCAGGACACCACAACTGATGTGTCTGTGTTTCTGGTGGGAATAACTTTTCCTGGGGCAGATGGGATATCTGTGGACAAGTACATTGTTAGGCACTGCTGTTGCACCAACTGTTGTGTTTTTCTTTTCTATTAGGACAGTTCTACATGACTCTAGATGCATGTTAGGGGTTATTATCACACCGCAGAACAAGACTAATCTGAATCTTCTATGGTAGTATTGTGAGAAATAAACTCCTTAAGCGTCTGTGTTTGTTTGTGTCTCCTGACCAAGCTTGTCGCCAACTGTGGTGGCTTCAGTGGGGTCAGACGGCTCGCCGACGCCGGCAGCGTTGCAGCAGCGGACACGGAAGCAGTACGATTTCCCCTCAGCGAGATCGAAGAGTGCAAAGCGGGGAGACTTCACTGGGATCTCCGTGTTCACCCTCTGCCAGCTGTCTGTGTCGGAGACACACTGAGAGACAAGAGAGGAAAGGTCAAGATGTGCATTCACAAAAACTCATTTGTGAAACACAGTGAGACACAGAAATTGACGGTTGGTGGCTTGACATTTTTGACAACAGTGAAAGATGTGACTTACCTTCTCCACGTAGTACATGACACCCTCAAGGCCTTTCTCTCCAGGAGGCTTCCAGCTCAGCACCACGTAGTTCTTGGTTGCTTCTGTCACCTGCAGTTCAAGAGGTCTGCCAGGAACGACGCCCTCTGATGGTACGAAGATGAAGCATTAGATCTCGACACAAGGTGAGCCATAGCAAAATAAGCATATATGACACTAATCTTACCAGTCGGTTTAAATCACAATATCAAAAATGGGATTTCTCACCTGCAGGCTCCTCCTCAGTGACTATGATTTGCCCGGTCCAGGGAGCGGAGGTACCTGCAGGGTATCGTAATGTTAACTTCAGCTACATTATTATGACATAAAGGTATTAGAATTTATTCTCATGTTTTTAATGTGTCTTGCTTCAGTGTTAATCTCTGATTAGCTGGCTCTTTTCAACTTAAATACACTTCTGTGACCAAAGTTTCACATTGTAAAGTCAATATGGAAGCTAAAAAACATCATGTTCACAAAATAATTAATTAACATAATATCTAAATAAGCTTTTGGTAATTCTCGAATAGTCTGACTCTTGCCTGGGAGTAGCCAACAACTTGTCCTTGGGTACATGTTCTGCAAATAGTGGTCAGTACAGACAACATGGTGTAAATGTAATCCTCCAGACGCTTGTATGAGTTTATAATGAATAACCCTTCACATCACTTAATATCCTTGAAGTAGCTCTGAGAAAGACTGATGACCACTGGCCTCTCTTTGGTCTCAATTTATTGCTGTTATTCTAACACACTGAAATAGATGCACGTGTAGAGCTGAGGTTATTAAAGACTTGGGAGGGTCTCCCCTGGGGATAGCAAAGACTTTCATATGATCCATGGAGGGTAAAATCTGGGGATCAAGAGGAGGCCATATAGAATGAAAAGACTAGTACATCCAACATTCAGCAGATTGCGTGACAGTTGTGATGTGAATAATGTGGTTCAAGCTGTGTTACGGTGGGCTCGTCCTCCCACAAGACGAGAACATCTGCTCTGCTCTGATTCACTAATGTGCTGAACTTTAACTGAACATTCAGGAGATCAGATTTTCTGACTGCACCTCTCATGCGGGCACGGTCAGCTGGGTCCATGGCAGCGACCGGCTCAGACACTCTGGACGGATGGCTCATGCCACTCTGGTTGACAGCTCGCACGCGGAAGACGTAAGACCGGCCCTCCACCAGACCAGTGACAGGAAAACGGGCGAATTTGACCGGAGTGTCATTGCACTGCACCCAGTGGGTGGTTCCAACCTCACACCTGTGTCCCAAAAATCAAAAAGCAGATTTATTTTGATCTGGAACAGATGGGTAATTTGTCCTGTGATAGAACATGCATTCTTCAGTTTTTTGTTGTTGTTGTTGTTGTTGTTTTTAATTGTACGAGACACTATTTTCCATGCCAGGTCCTCCCATTGCATGCCTTCATATCTTTTTCTGTGTCAACATAGCATATTTCAATAAATAGATCTTAAAGAATCTTCACAATACCTGGTTGTTTGGAAGCAGGTGTGTTTGGACAGAGGCATTCAAAACAAGCAGTGCAGGATTGAAAAATAATAGAATATATACTGATAATCCTTTAACATCTTGGGCAGATGTGTTTCTCAGACTAACAGGCAGCTGACCTATCCACAAAGTAGCCCAGAATGGAGTTGCCGCCATCAACAGCCGGCTGTTTCCAGGTGACAATGATGTAGTCCTTGTTGGCATCCAGACAGCGGACATCCAGAGGAGCTCCAGGAGCACCTTCAACTTCAGCGTCAGCATCTAACAGATACAGTACAAACACCATCAGGACTACCAGTATAAAGGAGGGTTTTTTTTCCTGCATTGTCAACCCTCTCACATAAGAATATGTGCTTCTTTGTGTTTGTGCCATAGTAAATGTGTGACTTGAGCAGGTGCAGGGTGTGTTGTTGATAACTAAACATACAATGGGACAGCAAGAGCCAGTGCTAAAGTGAGATGTGATATAAGAGATAATTTTCAAAGAAATGTAACATAGCATACAGATAACCTTGCATAGAATTCCATTTTTTCAACTTCATATCATAAGTTAGGATCATTTTCAGGGATGTGATTTATTCCATTTAAAACTAAATTATACCTTCATAAAACTGAAAAGAATGAACAGCAATACTGCATGTGATGGAGCAGAAAAAGTTGCCTTTCGTTTCTTGTTGAATCAGATTTTTCCAGTCCTGCACTCAGAGTCTCTCTCATTCCATGTCTGAGCTCTCTGAAAATAGCAACACTTCTGCCAGAGTCGGTTACCATTTAGTCATGGAGACCTTACCTGGCGTATCCCCTGCTGGCCGACCCTGAGCTGCAGCAGGACAACAACGAGGTCTATATTTTCCTTTCATACTCTGCATGGCTGGTGTGTCAGATAGTCTTCAAAGACATTAACAATAGGTGTCATTGAAGACTATTTCCACTGTATTCAAACAGATCAGCTGCCACTATTTCCCTTATTTCAGGCCATCAGTCACATTCAAGTCATGTCCAATCATTGACCTTGGCTTGATGAGACACTTGATCCAAAGAAAGCTGAGGGAACTGGGCTACATTTAGCACTTGTTCTCTCCAAATATCGGAAGACAGTACAGCATTGCAGAGAATTACAGCTCGTTAGTGTTAAAAGTGGAACGATAAAGGTTAGAAGAATTACCAGCAGGACTATAAATAAGCTGAGATCATGTGAGAATTAACACTTTGAAGGCAATATGTGAGCATTATGTGGATTATATACGCCATGAAGGCAATTAACATGTCACTTGTTGTTGGGAGATGTTTAGTAATAAAACCATAGATTTGAGAGAATGACATAAGCAGGTTTCAAAAGCTTACCTCTGACAAAGACATAGGCTGAGTAGGTTTCATATCCTGACTTGGTGGTGACGCGCAGTGTGTAGAGACCCTCATCCTCTTTGTTGAGGTGTGCGAGTGTGAGTGTGGCTCGGTCTCCACTCCAGTGCATTTGGTGCCATTTAGAGGGGGACAGCAAAACATCTGCAAAATAGACCAGTGAACGTTCGGAGATCACATTGTATTAAAGGACTTTGAACCTTTGACCTCACAGGACCCAGGTTTAATTCACTCGTCTGTACTAAAACATACCATCTCGGTACCACTGCACCTCTGGCTGGTAGCGGTGCAGCGCAGGGTAGATGATGACCGTACATCCCAAGCTCATGGTCTCGCCCTCTCTCCCAAATGAGACTCCAAACATATCGACAATGTGAGTCTTGAAGGTGATGCCGTACTCAGAAACCGGGCCATCTATACGTAAAGCACGAGGCAATAGATTCAGAAGCCTTGGCTGGTGATGTCATTTTTAATCACTGACATGTAAACAGTGTTTTCAGGAAGAAGAAAAAAATGAGACAAGTGGAAAGACACATCTACACAAATAACATGGATGAACAAATCGCTGCACTTTGAGAGACAGATCATCACATCAAGAATCAAAATTGTGAAAAAGTGAAACATAAACGGGTAACTTATAAATACTAGAAGGTGAAGAAATGAGCATGTGAAGATGAAGGACAGAGACACAAATACAGATCAAAAGACTGAGTTCGGCACTCACATGAAGAACAAGGAAAATACAAAAACTTGTGGACATGCAGTGAATCACTCGAAAATCTATTAAAGCCTAGTGATAACATTAAGCTGCTGATCTTGATGAGTAAGAACTAGACTATCATTTATTGTATTAATCAGTCGTGATTAAAAGAAATGTCTAGTGTTTGCAAGAAAATAGGAGCTTAGTGCTTAAAACAGTACATTTTAAAGATTAGGATCCGACTATTATAGCAACATGCTGTTTTGCTATTTCATGGGGAAGAACATTTCTACAGAGTAGCTGCATAAAATCACTATACTTTGCAAAAATACCATTGCTCCTTATAAAATAATTACCTAATCCGTCAACTTGTATTAACACGAGAAGACAATTACAAGGCTGCAGAGTGATTTTATCTTAAAACCTTGTCAGTTTTAAGAAACAAGCTGTGAACTAATTTTCGAAACCTTCACACAGACGACAGGTGTGGCCATGCAGGGACACGGAGAGCCAGCGGAAACATCAACCTCACCAAAAATGTGTCAAAACCCAGATCCTGTGACCCTGTTACCTGATATTTTGGCCCCTGCATTGTCGCCGCAGCATCAAAAAAACAAAGAAGCTGTTAGTGCAGTAGCACACCTACTGTTCCTCCACCCCACATCCCACCACCCCCCACCCCCCACTGAGGTCAATCCTATATGTAAAAGCAACCACAACAACCCAACATGAGTCACATTACTAATTGTTTTTAGATTAACTGATGATACAATTCCAGTTGCATTAGTTTAGCACTGAATGAAATGGCTACATGCAGTTTGAAAGTAGAGTTAAACTTTTTTATCAGTTAATTATTTTGTTAATGTTCTTATCAGAATAGAATAGAATAGAATACAATAGAATAGAATAGAATAGAATAGAATACTTTATTGTCAACGTTATAAATTTCAGCCAATGTCAATGAACATTTGTTAGCGGCTTATTATTACGGTTTAGTTTTGTGAAATCGATCTATTTATCCCATTCTGTTACATCTGCAGCAGGACAACTTGCTGTTTTATCTACCTCTTTTAAATCAGAAGCAAGTAGCCATTTTTCAGTTAAAACAGAGCAAAATACATGCCCAGCTCCAAGAGTCTCATTGACTCTTTTACCTAATTTCTTCTTTTATAAAATAAGGTAAAAGTGTCGATGAGACCAAAATTGCAACAACATACAGTATCAGAGCAATATTTAACGAAAAGAAAAAGAAAAAAAGCAGCACAAACTTAGATTTCTGTCTTTTGGCGATGAATAGAGAATAAATACTTGAATTGAGATGAAAAAAAAAGCTAAGATAAGGATAATAATGTTCAAATATGTGGAAAAGAAAAAAAAAGATTTTCTACTCATAATTTAGATTTGTTTAAATTGTCCTCATGTGCTACTAAAACACAGTTCAAACAACTGAAAATAATAGAGTTTTCATTATTCCACTCACCAGAAACAAACTGTAAATTACTTTCAAATAGATTACCCTTGACAACATTTCAATTAAAGTAGCAATGGCTTGAAACAGGTTTCTACTCCCTTTGTGGGTCAAAATACTCATAGACATTACAAAAATCAGAACAAACTACGAATTCATACTTACGTCTGGGTGATGGGAAGAACTCGTCAACTTCACCTTTGTACCCTGCAGAGAACACCAACAGTTGCTATTAATGGACAGAAAACATACATATACAGTGTTTAATGGCACTATAATACTGACTGAAACTACTGTGTTACATCCAACACTCAAGGGAAGAGTCATATATGTCTTATTCGCACATACGCATCCACTCTAAACATTTGCTGTGAAGAGGGTACTAACAGTTGTTATTTCTTGATTTTGGAAATGTATTGATCATGGGAGTTATGCGGAGTGAAGGGTGTTGGGACTTGCTGGAACCTACTCTTGACAACGACCGAAGCGAATGCAGACAGCTCTCCATTGGAGTTCATGGCGGAGACACGATACTGCGCTGTGTCATCAAAATCACACCTGAAAGAAGAGAGCATCAGCTGATCAACGTCCGTGATGTGCACATTCTGTTGCTTGAGTACGGCACCCTCCCCCACTTCTACCTCGGCCTCTCTCAGCCATGTAAATAACACCAACTATGTGAGCCGGCACTGTAAAGCGTTCCAACACTCATGACCAGGAATACTTGGGCAATAAATAGACACCGCTGGTGATGTCATTTGCACCAGGTGTTGTGGGTCTCTGTACTTGAGAGTGTCTGTGTGACAGACCATGAACTTGACTTTGCCTAACGTGCTTGAGTGCTCCAGACAAAATCTGTTATTGACTGTGTTGTGATTGGCTGTTGTTGCATGTTCAGATATGAATCCAGACTCTGCTGTCGGTACATGAATCGTAGGGTGGAAATCAAGGAAAAGCTGGATTTGGGGCAATACATTTTAAATACTATGAACATTAAAATGGACCAACAAGCCCCATGTGAAAGTGTTGAAAATATGGATTAAAAAAATTAAAAAATAAGCTTATCCCCGTGCAGCCGCAACCTCTTTCGTCGGTATACTTTGCTATTGTCTTCTTACATCTGTTGTGTATAAACCGCACCAGCAGATACACAAGAGAATTGTCTTTTTTGTGTTGTAGTTATTAATTACTGTTTTTGATTATTTTCCATTCAAAGGAATAATGGTGGAAAAAGTACTCAGAAAGGCACATAGTCTTCTCAAGAACAAATTCCTGGCAACTACTGTACTGTATACTCAAACACACAGACGATGTAACTTTTATGTATATTGTTACATCCCACTACTGTTGAGTGTCTTATATCAATGGATTACTTGATACTTATTTGGATAAAACTAGCAGTTGAAAGATGTGTTTATTTATGCTGTATCAACTTGCAATCCCAGGTATTATCAATTTAATTGATATACTTCTAAGAAGGGTACATGATTGCTAAAATGAATGGTTTCTAAATCATTGTCCTGATAACAGTCAACACAGCTACATTATTATCCCACTTCTCCACTGGGATGAGAAACTGTCATCAATATTACTTCGGTTCTTTTCTGCAGATTTTCATCATTGTTGTTGTAATTCTATTCCAGGATTATTCCAGGGAAAATAAAGGCTCTATTAGTGTGTTTATCTCAATTTATAGACCAAAAGATCTATAGTTCTGAATTCGTATACAAGCAGTATAAAAAAGGCTTCACTGGATCTACAAAACACATGATGGTGATGAAATGTTATTGATTTTGATCTTTGACACATGATATTTCAGTAGCACTGTGGATAGAGGAGCTACACCTACCTGTTAATCTCCAGTGAGTGCACGCTGTATCTGCTCTCAAGCTTATACTTGCCAGGGCTGACAAGAGAGTCGATTGCCACATTGTTTTTGTACCTGGTAGTGGGAGGCAGAGAACATAAAGGAAAATCTTCCTAAAAGACAAACACTCTGTGGAATAAGCAGGACACAGAGGGACAGAAAGGACCGAGTGGAGACAATGTTGGTGTTTGTGATTCGTGATCAGCACCTACCAGACGACCCGGGGGTCGGGCCAGCCGCTGACGGTGCAGTGCAGCCGCACACATTGCTTCTCCCACACAGTGTGGGAGCGAGGTTTAATCACAAACTCCGGAGGGTGCATCAGGCTGTCTTGGTTCATGCGCTTGAAGTGCTCCTCGTGTTCATGGATCTAAAAACGGCAGATTAAAAAAAAAATCACAGAGGAAAGTTTTCCTTTTCCTTCCGGAGCCAGATAAAAATATTTAATCAAGATACATTCTTGCAACAAAATCCCAAGCTGTCTTTGTTTGTTGTGCACATGCAAGATGCACTTTAAAGTTGAGTGTGACAGGAGACACGTGTTGAGACTGCGAGGGTGTGTTGTACATTATATTCTATAAATATCCGAGGGAGTCGAGGCCTCGTAATACACAACATTTCAGTTCATAATATGACAACACCACAGGGACACTGCTTCCCTGTGTCTCAAGAAACAGGATCGCCTCCGGAATTTGTCACTCAGCCACTGGCAATCTGGCAGAGTGGCGACAGATAAATGCAGTGACGGAGTAACTGGCTTTTAGGATGCTCATTGAATGGCTGGGTAGTGCTCCACATAATCACCCGGCGACATAAATAGCTCTCTTGTGTTGGGGTAGTAATACCACCCACTTAGCCACACACAACTGGAATTTCAAAGCACTACTACAATTAATTAAGATCAGTTACATTACTGTAAAAAATTATATCACTGAGATGTCTGCTTTGCATTTAAAGCAACTGATATTTTCACATAGAATATACAGAAGCTATACCATTACATTAACTACACACATTTGTGGAAGGTGGAATATTATTTCATTGGTTCTATGAGGAACTTTGGCCAAATGTCAGCTGGAATCCCTAAGTTGGCTAAAGCATTTATATGGTTATTATTCATTACTATCAAAAAATATTGTAAGAGTTACAAGGCCTCTTTTATAGAAGGAAAATCTATGACTATCCTATGTCATGCTAGAAAGTATTTGTGTTTGAGATACAAGTATAACGTAATATAGCTTTTTCTTTTAATACAAAATGTATCAATAGTCAACAGGTAAAATTACTTTATTGACAAATTGGATTCATAATAAGTCTTCTCAGTACACACTATTTCAGCAGATAAATAGATTCAGTTGTAATACAATTGATTTTGGAGGTTACATCTTTATTTCTCCTCAGGAGGAGTGTATCCATACCCTCAAACTAACTCCATTAATTTCCACTTTGAAAAATGTGCACATGAATGAATGTAAATCCAGTTAATTATATCATCACTGACTGAAATCCGATTATCTCCAGCCGTGTCTGCTGTGTACTTAATCAACAGTGAAATTGAGGGCAATAGACTCCTGCGATCAATACAGTTGTTTTGCTCACACAATGTCAACTAAAATGAGATAATGATATTAGATCATGTGCACTACAATGCCAGATGTTTATATACGAAATCCATAAGGCAATTTGATGTACACTGACACCAGTCTTTTAAATAAGCAATCTTAAGTTTGTTGTCAAGGGAACACTACTAATGCACAGACACTAAGACCCAACTCTGTGGCCTTAAACACTTGTCCTTGTGTGTGATCGCATGTGATCTCTGAACAGTGAGAAACCCTCCACTGACCCTTTTGCTCATAGAGATGCGATTGGCCGACTCCCGCATGGCCTCCCTCCTGGAGATCAGCTCTGACCTCTCCATCTCCAGCCCACTGGTGAACAAATCCCTGTGGGCCATGTATGCGGCAGAGTCCCTCACTCTCACGTCCTCTGTGTCTGAAAGTGTCGCTCCAAAATCTTGACTACGAATCAGAGCAGAGCCCAGGGTGGACGTGATGAGGAGGGCATTGCAGGAACACTGACAAAACTTTCAAGACGTTACTGGTCATACTCTGTCAGCTACACATTGTGAATAATTCATTACCTGCTCCTGAAGATAGGCACTACATAGCCGATGATTTGGTTCTCTTTGTCCACAGCCAAGTAAGTTGGCTTGGCTCTCTTAGGTATGGGGCTGAGTCTGCTCTCGTCCAGCCCAGAATGTGAGGACACGTTAAGTCTGAGACATACAGGATACCATCAGCCCGGCACACAGCTTTACAGTACAACTAAAACCATGACATAAATATGTGGGGATCAAACCAAGGCCAAGAGATGATGAGTTTCATATTAAGAGGTAAATGATAGAAATGGTTTAGTTGTGATCACGACGTCTTTATCCCTCAACACTTCTCAGATTTTAATAACAACAACTGCCAGTAAACACAAAAAACAACATGGTGACTAATGACAATGGCAACAATTTGGACATTAAAGACACAGCAACAGCTTTTCTGAGAATTCAAATGACAGCGATAGACTGTCTATCACACAAGCAGCCAAATACCTGAATCTAAGAGTATAACTGATAGAGCCCAAACAACATTTAACATTGTCAAACCCTGATGCATGCCATAAAATCAAACATAAATCAAAAGATCTTTCCCTACTTTCATTTCCTGTTTTTGTTTTTTTGTACCTTAGCCTATGCACTTTGATTTTTCCATGAGGCCCCGTGCTGTATCTGGCAACTCTGGAGATTTAGCAGTGGGCATTCACGGTATGAGATAACTAGAACTCGATAAGCAGGCGGGGGCAAGAAGGGTAACGGGGCAGCTGTCCTCATTTTTCCTGTATCTATCTGGGTCAGTGTCCCTTTGGCTCTGGCCACAAATATTCACTTGACTCTCCAGGATCGTGAAAGGGGAAAAAAAAACTAAATTAAGAAACCTTATAATCTAATAGCCTGTAAAGTCATGGCTATCCAACCTAATGTGAACGATGTGTGACCACATGAATCAGGACTGTCTTTACAGCAATAATGTAACTCCTGAGTGTTAAATCATCACTACAAACCTAATCCGCCCTCTCCTCACTTCAGGGCAGAATTGGGTGCTGGTGACTTGCCCAGCTATGAGTGTAAAGGCAAAGATCAGATGGTGTTAGAAAAAACCTAAGCCCTCTGACCTGTTCGCACAATCTAAGGCAGTGCTCCTATCTTTTACAGGCCCTGTAAAATATCAGTTCACTGTGCAGAACGTGCTTTCCTATTCCTCTAGAAAGTTCAATTCGATATGCTCCATTAAACTGAAGTGATGACAAACCACTGACACTCTGACCTTGTATTTTATGTAATGTATAACAACTGTTCACTTGTCTATTCAAAACAAAGGGAAGCCAGTGCGATAATAATGTATGATCATCTACTTAAATTCAAGCTGGAGTCTTCAAGAGGACAGGACTGATCCAGCACGTCTTACTTTCACTCCAGCATGGTATGCACAGGTCAAGATGCTATTTCAGTCAGTGCTCTGTACCATAACTCGGTTGTTATGCAACCGTGCATTTCCGCATAATTTATTGAACGGTTATTTTTTGAACCAAGTATAGATGAACCGAATCCAATGACAAATGTCACTTTTCACGATTGTTTTAGTTGGTATGACTGTTACAGGTGCAGAAAAGCATGCACAAAATATCATGCAGCATTCAAGGTCTGTGTAAAGCGTGATAATCCTTTGTTGTGTGAGAGGGACGATCAAAGAAAAGAGATAGATGGTTACTTGGTGTCAAGGAAAAATGATCCCAAAGCTGAGACAGGAGAAGTGATCCAACAGGGGTGATGAAAGGGAACTTGATCAGCCCGGTACGGGTAGATGGTGGTGTTAGGGAGGAAGCAGGGCTTTCCTGGGACAATGAAATGGACTGAGGAAGGTATGAGCCTCCATCCTCCTCCCCTTCCTCCTCCTTACCCCCTGCTCCTGGTGGTGGTGAAAGAGCCACTGCCAGCAGTGTATCTGTTGCTGGATTGGTAGTGGCTCAGTTTGGACACCGTCTCCCTGCTACGGTAGTCACGGTCATAGTGGCGATGGTGCTTCTGGTAGAACGGTATAGATCCAGACATTCTGCAGGCCTCTCCTTGTATATGCTTTGATTTTTCTTCTTTTTTCTGTCTTGTTGGTTAGTGTGCAAGATTTCGCTGTTATTATAATATACTGCAGATTCATAACTTCATTCTACTTTTTTTTGTTGTTGTTAAAATAGATGCATAATCTTGTTTCCCAAAGGAAATCAAACTGTATTAAATGTTCTAAATAGTTCCATGATGGAAAAGAAAAACCTAAAGGAGCAGCATCCAAATCATCATGAAATCTGTAAAGTCAAATCTGCAACATCAGTTATCAAGACATGAAATTACTTTCAGGCAATCAAGCACTTTCCCATCATGCTTACACAGACAAATGCAACAATTAAAACCTGGGATGTCACATCCTCCATTTGCAGGGGCCACTTACCCCCAACAAATCCCCTAAAACTCCAAACTTTAAAGGAAAAGATGGTCCAATTCCACACTCCAAGCTTGATATCCCAGCAAACCTACAGGCAGGCAGGTGTGTACAGGGCTGCGGTCCACACAACAAAAATAATGTTGGCCCCTGCCAGAGTGTCCCAGCAGCAGTCACAACCTTTTATGGTGAGGGGGGGAGATAAATATAGCTGAGAGAAGAAGTGGGGTGGCGAGTAAACTCCCATGGTGCAACACATTCATGGGTGAAGGTTTCTGCCACTGAACACTGCTGAGTGGTATGCAGGTAAACACAGGATCGTTTCTCACCACTTGTATTGACATTTAGCATTGTTGCCAAATGTTTTAATGTCGTTTTTGGGGGGGGTTGTTTCTTACAATTGTTTTATTTGAAACACCTGTATGGATTGCATTGAATGTTTTCAATGAGTTTTTAATTATTTCCATGTTTTTGTTCATTGATATTTGCTTGTTTATTCCACTGAATAAAGGTGTAAGACACACACCTGTCCAGCTTTTAAAAAAGGAAATGCATTAACGTCAGATTTTATTTTATTTCTGCTGTATTAAAATGAGTTGATTTTATTTCTTTTTTCAAATCTAATTTTAACTTCAAAAGTGATCTGCTTCTGGTTAACCTCAATTTATTACATCTTGTGTTTCCTCTGAATCACTATCAGCTGTGACTGTTGCTAACTTTAGCCATGCTATTGTTACTTGTTTCACATCCAACAAATTCCAGTTCCGGTCTCTTTGTCACTCTCTTTTTCAGTGTCACTCTTTGCACGTCCCCTGTTGTCCCTGCTGGTCGTAAACAGCTGCTGACATAACTCACATCAACTCGGACGGAGAGTTCTGCATCTGATTGTTAGTGATGCCGATGAAAGGATGACAAATCAACACGCATGCTGTAAATTTTCACGGGTATAAATTACTTTCCTGTGAGAATATATCATTCTTCAGAGGCTGTCGTTGTGGAAGATGTCATTCACACAAACACCAGACAAATTTTCAATAACCTTGTTGAACACTTCTGAAGCATTTGCATTGATCAAACTGGGATACCAACGGGTGCAGGTTGAGACAAACTGACATCTGACAAAGTGCAGACGATTCTGCGCTGTAGTCATCAAGGTGAATGACTCTGGTACTAGAGGGAGGTCTGGAGACAGAGGTTTAATGTTACACATTTATGAGTCAAGCTGCTGGACCAAAATGCCTCAAAGCCACCATACCAGTTTAAAAAAAAAAAAAAAAAAAAAAATCACATAACTGCATGCACACCCACAATAATGAAGGGCTTCAAGAACAATCAAACATCTAAATGTAGTTTTTGTTCTGCTTCCACTTGATCCACTGCGATTTGTTTACCACTTAAACCACTGCAATGAAGATACGTTTTCCACTTCACTGCTTCTGATTCAGAACACCATGGGGAAAAGGACACTTGTGCGGATGCTGTTAAAATCAGCTCAGCATTTAAGATCTTAATCCTCCCAGCAAATAGTAAACACACTGGGCCAACTTGGACTGAACACCACAGTCTGCAACTGGATATGGATCTTGTTATGTGCAAGTCAGCAACAATACATTTTCCACAATCTCACTGCCTACTGAATCCTCAAAGGGATGTGTATAGAGCTCCCTTCTGTTCACCTTGACGATCCACAACCCTTACTCAAGAGAAAGAAAAACCATCCACATCATCAAGTATGTGGACGACACAGAAGTAGGTCTGATTAAATACAATGAGGAGTGTACTAAGAGGGAGATGGTGAGGCTTTTAGGTGACCTGTACAAATACAACAATCCAAATCTGAATGGTGAAAAACAAACAAACAAAAGAGATGGTCTTCGACTTCATGAAGAGACAACTTGAAATAAACTGGATTCGTAAGACCAAAACCAAAGTGTTTCACAAACATCTGAACACTCAAAAATGCTTCCAATCAGTCATCAATCTGTCCATCCATTTTCTAGACTGTTTTGTCCAGTGTGGGTGTCGAGGAGCGCTGGAGCCAATCAGCTCAGGGGAAGGTAGGATACACTCTGGAATGGGTCGGAAGTTCATCACAGAGCAAACACGGAAACAGACATCCACAAAGCCTTACTGGCATTTACGGTCACTGATTAATGTCTATTGAAGGTTTGAGGAAACCACCCCACATACCTCCATCTCCATATAACAACAAGAAGAACAGGAAAACGATATGACTTAACAATGCAGGTGAGCGCGGACAAGCAGAGAGGAAACACTATCACTTGGAATGCTCAGCAAGGGGAGTCTATCACCACCTCTGACAACCCAGGCGCCAAACAAGAAGCTGCATCCCAACCCCAGACAAGGGAAAGAGACCAGCGTCACCACCAAAAGGGAATGTCTGGACCTCCCAACTCGTAGATAATGGGCCATTGCCACAGTAGTCAGAACAAACACATAACAATAACACATAAGAGCATAACAATGGTGAGGAATACATTTTATATTTCTAATAATGGAACCCAATCTCAGTGGAAATATATCCAGAGAGATGGAAATGGGTTCTGAGCTCGAGCCCTGTGGAACCCCATATGTCAGAAGAGATTTCTGAGACAACTGCACTATTACAACAAGGCGGCGTATCCCCATTGGTTGATCCTTTCAGAAAAAGGTTCTATTCTTGAATGATAGTGGTTAACATTTCATTTTATATGTTGGAAGAGCGGGATGAAGTTAAAAATGGACCGTCTCTTACATCATGTTCTGAAACTTGTTATATCTCTTGTATCTCTTATTTATGATAGAGAGCAACATTTTGCTAAACATGTCTTTATATATTTGTCTTGCAATAAGCTCTGGACATAACACTGATGGTGCTTTCTTGTTTGTTGGCACATGATGCCATAAAGATGTATGTTCTTTTACCAATAAGTCCATGCAACCACCTTCTATCCAACTCTGGGGCTGATCTGAGCTTAAAAGGTGTAGTTGGAAAGTTTAAGTGGGTATGTAATGACATTAGCAAAATCCATCATAACCTTTTTTTCTCCAAAACAGTTATGGCAATAATGTATGAGTGTGAATGTCAGGTTGATGTTAGTATAAATTGTGTGCTTGCTGTGTGGATAAAGATGTGTTTGAAGTTGTGTAGAAGTGGCTTTGGTTGCAAAATGTTACAATGTGTACATGCGCTTGTGCCCCACTATAGTGGGGCACAAGCGCGGATGCGATACTTGATTGTGATACTCTCCAAATATATATATTTGGTGAGTATCACAAAACACATAAGTCATTTTAACTGTTCAAGCTTCACCAGTATCCACAGTGAGATGTACTCTATCATCTAAACTTAACTTATTACGACAGTGATCACAGCTCTATTGTTTTTGTCTTTCAGCTGCTCAATAATCCAGTGGATCTCTAATGACAACCTTCAACTCTGCACTGCAAAGAATTGTTCACCTTTTCCCACCATCTCAGGAAGGGTTTGGGGGCAGTTAGTTGACTGATTGTCACTCATTGTTTGATAATGAAAAGTATTTATCTTTTTTTTTTTTTACCAAATAGGAAGTGACTTTATTGACTCCCCCTCTCTTAAACTTGGTTTAAATACAGATTCCCATGTTGACAGTAGTTTAACGAGCTCATCTATTTCAGGCGTTTGAACGGTATAGAAGTCCATGGGGATCTATGGAGACTATCCATGTTCTTTTTAGCCTTGGCGCCATGTGTTAGGGATATTTGAAGTGATACACGTTTGTTGAGTTCGAACATAGAACCGAGTTACATGTGGTAACCAAAACTATTACTTACCGCGACAGAGACGGCGTCAACCCTGCCCTGCCTTGAAGAATAAATTAGAATATAAAAAGTTTTTTTTTTTTACTCTCAAAGAGGAATTCTTGTTTTAGATGTATCTCTTAACACACTGAAATCTAAAGAACAGTATTCTGAGAAAATGTAAAGTTTCATGTGAAAGTGGCACCCTCTAGAGATTAAAATGAGGACGACAATCCTCGTACTGCTGTACATTGGTCTCACTGTTTCAAAGGTTACTGATAAAGAGCCAACATGGTAGAGTAATGCAAAGACTAGAATGATTATAATTGCGCCAGTTTATTCAGTTTTTCCAGAAATAAGTCAAACTTAAACATGAAAAGCTTAAGATCAAGCTTTTTTGAAAACATATTTACAGATTCAATGAAATTAATTCATTAAACTGTGTATTCAGGTTCAATTACATTTTTTTCATGCAATATACATCACTGCATTGTTTCCTTTCCTTATCCTTACTAATTCACAATGATAACCCCAAGGAGGAGTTTTGGAATGTAACCCTCTGTCTGAACACACCATGAACGCAATTTTCACTTTATAGAAGATCTATATTGTTTGACTCCAGTCATGTCAATGAGATCAAATACCACGAATAGCTATAAATACTGTAGTGCAAATAGTTCACTGTGATGGCAATGTGAGAGACAGCTGGGCCTTGTTTTAACCTGTGACTCAACAGTTCCATTTATTGTTTTTGAGGTCCTGCAGCAGTAAGGCTCTTCTTACTGCAATGGCCACAGTGCTAAATGTCGTCCACTGACAGAAACTATAATTATCCAACCTGAAAACATTATTTTCCTTTGTTGTTTTGGTTGCAGTCAAGTGAATGAGCCTCCTCTGGTCTGTTTTAAAACTTTACTGAAACAAGTCAACGCATGACTGGAATTTGTTTCTTAATTTTAGTTCAATTCCGATCTGGAATGTAAACAATTAAAAGCTGTAAAAGGGTGTTGACATGCGTTATTTCTACCTTGTACACAACTGAATCAAAAATAATAATCAATTTAAGTGACTTGTTCTGTTTGATCCAAATGAAGACAACGCCCATTCCCCCCAGGGATCACTTTAACTTCACCTTCCATGAGGAGCACAATGCCAGGGAGGATGCGCTCTCTCTTCCCTTAAAAGGGCATATCCAGGAATGTCAGCACAAGCAAGGAAGTGTTTATAGAAGCTACGATTGCTCCATTAAAGGGATACTTGGATTCATCATTTATTTTTGCTCCCCAAGCTAAAGACAATAAGCCATTATTTTTTAACATAAATTTATTAGGAAGGCTCAAATGTGGCGTTAAGGTCAATAAAAGGCACGGGTTGTTTTTAAGATGAGTAATAATTATGTCATATCCGACGACCGCCCCTATTTTTCCGAGTTGGTTTGCTCTGGTGTTTCACGGAACCCGTCAGTGTGATGAGGAAGTGAAGGGCGGTGGTTGAGAAAAGAAGCAGCATCGGGCTAGCCGACTATTTTCCGTTCGTTGTCAGGTAAGATCGCGCCTTTTGTGTATTAGTTTACATTTTAAGAGCGTTGTTGCGTATACACCGAGCGATTACCTTTAATTTTGTAGCTTTATGCCCGTGTTTTATGACTCTGCTTTTATTTTAATCACATCGGAATGTTGGAAACACGGCTAACCTTTAGCTCCCGTGCTAACGACTCCATATGCAGTATATATTACAGATTTAAGTAATTGAAAGCGACCATCGACCAGGTCTAAAGTAGATTCGTGTTGTTTTGGGGGAGAAATGTTCTCGTTTATACTGGTATACTTATCAGCTGCTCGACACTGAAATGTTTGCAAGGTAGGCCGCAGGCGTTAAGACGTCGCAGACTCATGATGGTGATGCTTCTGCTGGCTGCCGTGAATTAAACCTCTTAACTTTACTGCTTTAATGATTAAATCACTTTTATAGAAGTGCAGAATTGGCCTTCATCCGTTAAAATGTTAAATGTTTTGGCTCAGTTTTCACAAACGTTGATTTTTGACCATTTTAGGTCTTTGTAGCCAGATATTTAAACTGAATATAATAGTTATGCCCCAAAATATTGTAGAGTTGGACTGAATTTCATAATTTAACCATTGACGGTCCCCTTAACTTATCATTGCGAGTATTACTTGGTTGTCGTTTGGGTAAGCTTATTGCTCATTTTTGTAATAAAGAAACTATAATGATAATGTTAAAGTGCATAGTACATCCTGCCTAATCTCATCGGTGTGTATCGATGAATATACGCTCATCATTGAGGCTCAACTTTCTGTCCAAATTGACTCGATCAATGTTCCATGAGTACATTACAGTGAAAGTGTCTTGTCAACATATAGATGTGAATGCAGGACAGCCTGCATCCAACACATGACCTGATAAGGGCATCTGTTCTCACATCGGTAAGTTTCCTGCCCTTAGTGAAGGCAGCCGGCTGATCAAGCCGTTAAGATGTGGAACATTTCCATTTATAGCTCACTGAGGGACACCACTCTGGGGATTCACTGCCAGAGAATGAAATTACCCCCCCCCCCCCAGTTGTGGACATGACGAAATCGTATTTTCAGCAATAGCGTAGCCTACTTTACCATTGTGTCCTACTCGATCATGAATTCTTCTCATATCTGCTTTCTTATGAAGCATCTGTTTATTTACTGAGTCGTAGTTGCTAATCAGATGCCTGACCTCACTCTTTCTGTAATATTCTGATGATTATCTCATGAATAGTGTTTATTTCCTTCAATCGTGTGCTTTGTACACTTGTATTTTCCATGTTCTATCAGTAATAGACCTGATTTTGAAACTTTACTGATGCTTAGTGCCACAACACTTCACCTAATTCATTATTTATTCCTGATTGCAGAAACCACTAAACACTCAAGATGTCGAGCAAAAAGGCAAAGGGAAAGACCACCAAGAAGCGCCCTCAGCGCGCTACCTCCAATGTCTTCGCCATGTTCGACCAGTCTCAGATTCAGGAGTTCAAGGAGGCTTTCAACATGATCGACCAGAACCGCGACGGGTTTGTTGACAAAGAAGACCTTCACGACATGCTCGCCTCACTGGGTGAGTACGAGTCCCAGAAACTGTTAACGTCAGCATGAGCTCAGAATGAATCAGGACTAATTTTGTGTAAATGTGTATGCTATAATCACATGGGTGTGTCAACCTTTGGAAACGAGTTTTACCAGCAGGCATGTTTGCATTTTTCATCGGCTGCTAATGTCACCTTGTCATTTAAAGCTTTCTCCTTAAAATTCCTTTAGGTTTAGAGAGGAATTTCACAGCTGGATGCAGTTGTTTCGAACATCAGCTGTCTTTTTCACAGAACAGGGAGTTTAATTGTTAAATGTTTTTTGTGTCTTGAATGGTGAATCTCCTAGTCCTCACTGGGTTCTCTCACTGCTTTGCAATGTGTTAAATGAAGATTTGGGATCATTGAGTTTTTGAGATGTTAAATGGGTAATAAATGTGCATATCTCAGAGCAGGCAAACTGTTTCCATTATGGTGAAAGTCTATAAATAACTTGGGCTATTAGTCAATTCTAAGTCCACCCTACCTACTGATGTTCCTACAGGAAAGAATCCAACTGACGACTACCTGGAGGCCATGATGAACGAGGCTCCCGGACCCATCAACTTCACCATGTTCCTCACCATGTTTGGCGAGAAGCTGAATGGAACAGACCCCGAGGATGTGATTCGAAATGCTTTTGCCTGTTTTGATGAGGAGGGAACAGGTACATCAAATTTGCTTACTATTACAGAAAATTTCAGGAGTGCTTCGTGTATTGGAGCGAAGATGTTTTTTTATGCGACGACGTGTGCACCTCTGCTGGTGACGTTCTAGTCGGGCTTTATAAAGAAATGTTTTTCCAAACATGGTGAATGTTAGAAGGTTTCTCCCAGAGGCCGGCCTCATGTTGATTCATGCTGCCTTTAAGCTTCTTTTTCTGATCCGACCGCTTTCCTCCGACAGGTTTCATTCAGGAAGATTACCTCAGAGAGCTGCTCACAACAATGGGTGACCGGTTTACGGATGAGGAGGTGGACGAGCTGTTCAGGGAGGCCCCCATCGACAAGAAGAGCAACTTCAACTACGTGGAGTTCACACGCATCCTAAAGCACGGAGCCAAGGATAAGGACGATTAAAGCACCATACCGGCATCCTCCCCACCCCGTGAACCCTCTCCGCCTGTCTCCCGTCAGCCAGACCACCGTGCTGCATATCTCAACCCTCCAGTACAAACCCCACTTTAAACAAACCAAAGCAATAACTATCCAGTCTGTTTGCTGTGAACTTCCAGTGTTGCCAAAAGTACACATCTGCTGAGAAGAAGAAATGGGAGTGGCTTGTTAGATGCTTTGTCATGTTCTGATGTTAAGTGGCATCACTTAGGAAGCTCTTATGGGATAAGTCTTTGCAATCTATGTGATCGGGTTTAGCTGAATTTTTACATTTTATAATATAAACTTTTTAAATAAAGCCCTCTATCAAGTTGTATTTTGCTGTTTCCCTTCCATAAATGAAACTGAAAAACTTTTTTTTTTGGGGTCTTTTTCTTTTCGAGGGTGTACAGCAGTACTTGAGTGCCGTCCTGTGGAGTTTATCAAGTCTGCTTCTTTCAAAACAAAATTCATTCAACATGTGAGAACTCATTCCAGCTAAATAGTTTATTTTGGGTTTGAATGCGCAGATTTAAAGGGACTCTTATGGAAGCATGTTGCAGGTGAAGTGAGGGCGAGAAGACTTGGTAATGTTGGAGGTGGCAATATATGAGGTGAAGAGTAATCGCATGTTGTGCAACAAATGTTGCATAACAAAAGTGAGGACACTGAACGGTCGAGCATGCATGATAAAGCTGAAGCTCTCTTGCTAAAAAGAAACGTTTCACTTGGTTCTCCTCATTGGACCTCAGTTTAGCCTCTAGTAGTTTTTGTGCTGTCATATTTCAGAAATGAACAGCTATAGTATTCCCTGTGATTCAATGTAGATATGCTGTATCCCCGATGACATGATTTCTGGGGACAGTGTGGCCACTGAGGTTTCCTTTCAGGAATATCATGGAATCAATAAATTAATGATCAATGATGACACATTGTATTTATTCTATCCATTTATACCACTTTATCAGCCATTGTCATGAAGGGCTGGAAACGATCCGCGGCCATGGGATTAAAAGAATACCTAGAGAACATGCAAACCCAGAAAGACCTCTAAGCTCTGGTTCAAACTGCAGATGTTATCACTGAGTGTTGAGAAACCTAAAATGACAGGCTTATCCACATAAAATACTTCTCTGTGCGTTTGTATTACACATTACATTTTGCACAACCTTTTGTGTATCCTTTCTAGTGAACAGTCATGGCATATATGCATACGAATAATACATGAAGGAATTGTTTTCCAAGTAAAGTGTGTATAAATAATATATAGGGTTATAGAAAGAATATAAAGATAAACACATTACCAGATTTGTGCTTTTAAAAAAAAAAAAAAAAAATGACACTGCTATTTGGATCACAGTTTTATTTTTTTATACTTATTTTTACACGCATTATACCACAGAAATTTGTAGTTAGATTTTATACTATCGCAAACAAGGTTTGTTGTTTCCGTTTTCATTTCACTAGAGAGTAATTTGGACTTTCAAAAAGGTTATTGTATTTCGTTCCTTGTCGGACATAATTAGATCAAAACGATCGATAGAGCATTTTAAAGGAATGGAGAGAGAGAGAGAGAGAGGGAGAGAGAGAGAGAGAGAGCGAGACTGTTCAATTGTAATGTCCAAAAATAAACCAGATAATATACGGTAAAAGAGTTCTTTGCATCATTATGAGCCAACCTGTATATATATATATATATATATATATGTATATATATATATATGTTGATTTATTTATTCTTTTAATAGACTGGGTTTTTTTTCATAATCATAGAGTCATTGTGTTGACGACAGGTCCTAATGAATATTTACTATTGGACGGTGTTGCCTTCCAGTGCAGCAGGAAATATTCACATCCGGTATAAACTCGGGCCTTCTTTCCAAAGTGAACGCGCTATTTAATACATTATCGCTGTGTAAAACACACACGATGACAGCTGTTCACAAATATTCAGTTTTTATCTGAATATCTTTGCAGAGTTGTAAGATTGTGGGTCTAGATGCGTGGTTTTGCTGATCTCATTAAAAAGGAAACAGCTCTTCTTGGTCAGTTGTATTTGTTCTTCAGGAGTTTCATGTTTTACATTCGCTCGGTATAGAAGAAGCTGTTGATTAAAAAAATATATATATTTCTTCTTTATTCGAGGTTTTAAAAATAGAAGTTAAAGATTTCTGAGGGACCAGGAACGTCTCGCGCCGGTTACGGAACCATGCTGGAGAGCATCAGCAGTGGGAGCGCAGCATGAGCGCTTTCCGCCCCTAAAGACCTTTGGTTTGACATTTAATGTTTTTCTTGTAATAATCACTTTGAATTTGAGTTTCCGATTACGGTGGTTGTATTTTCACAACTTCTCAGACCCCATGTCCACTCCGGGAGTTAGCTGTTAAGATGCTAATAAGAAGCGGCTAACGTTAGCATCTCTCAAGGTTGGTTAGTTAACAGGAGACTTACGAAGGAGAAGCAAAGTGCTTTACTGCTGTCGATTGATTATACGTTTACCTGTATTTTTCTACGTGTTAATTTGTTTCCTGTTATGTTCCTGCTCAGGCTGAGCTACGGAGTTGTGGACCAGGGGTCATGGCTCTGAAGCTGATCCAGAGACTTCCCCTGCTGGGACACTTCAGGATCCACTGTCGCCCTGCAGGATGTTTTCGTCCCTCCAGGCTCCAGATCACCAGCAATGCGGTTCAGTCTACGCGTGTTGCCTGTCTATGCACATCAGCAAGTCGGTGCATCCGCATCCAGGGCTGCCTGAAGTTCCAGCCGGACTTCAGGATCAACAGGAGCCTGACCACTATAGTCAGAGAGCCGTCTTTTGTCGCCAGCAGCTCCGTGGGACTCCACAGAGACTCTGTCCCCCGCTTCTGTCTGACTCTGCTGCACCGGCCCACGGCTGAGGAGGAACACAGCTTCCTGCAGCGTCTGGAGACCTGCTCCTCTTCCAAGAAGGTTTTCAAACTGCTGTGCTCGGTGGAGATTCTGTCTGACACCATGGCTGCAGCAGCACTGCACCGTGTGGCTGACTGGGAGCAGGAAGGCAAAGCTCTTCGAGATCCAGCAGTGCTCGAAGAAGACGCCATCAGGGCACTGTGCTACCAGCTGGAGCAGGATTCCGGGCGGCTGACGGATGCTGGGTTGGTGTCTGCTCTTCTGGCCTGCACGCGCCTCTACTTGGATCCCTGGAGCACGCTGATGGTGCGGCTGGTGACGGAGAGTCAGCTCAGACTTGATCGTGGTGAGATGACCGTAGATCAGTTGTGTACCTTGGGGCAGGCAATGCTGGCCATGCAGGGTCCAGAGTGTGTGATGCTACAGCAGGTGATGGAGCAGATTCAGAGGCAGCAGCCTGCTCAGTGGAGCCTTGCGGAGCTTGCGTCTGTTTACAGACTTCTGCAAGGTTGTGCAGGTGAAGACGGGAAATACAGGGACCTGCTGAATTGCATGCACACCCACGCTGTGACTGTCACCTCCCACATGGATCCTACTGCTGTCAGCGGGCTGCTGAGTGCTCTGGTCACCCTGAATCAAATGCAGGCCATGCCTCTGGTGATCAGTCTCTGTAAGCAGTCTGTAAGACATGTACCTCATTTCACAGATGAGGAGCTGAATCATGTACTCTGTGCATTGATGCACTTTGGTCACAGCGATCATTATTTTGTGGAAGCAATCGAAAGATATATTCCCACAGTGGCCTTCACTTCACACCCAGAGACAATATCCAAAGTGATGCAGTTTTTAGGCCGGAGGAGAATCCTGTCGCCGACCATCTTTGATGCCGTTGCGGAGAGCTTCGTGTACCGAGCAGATGAGTACACCACCAGCCAGGTGGCGAGGCAGATCGCGGCTTTCGGGAAGCTGGGATACCTCCCACCCAACGCAGCCAAGCTGTTCAGTAAAGTAGAAACCATCCTGCGCACACGTTTTTCACACTTCCAGCCGCGGACGCTGCTCAACCTGCTTCACGCCTGCATCCTGGTGGAGCGCTTCCCAGTCAACTTTGTGTCGAAAGTTTTCAACAGCTATTTCCTGCAGCAGCTACAAGGTAAAACGCGCTGTCAGCTTTAAAACTCCAGGCATGTGAGAACCAACACAATGATGCTGATGCTGTTGAATGTGTTGTGTTGCAGAGCAGGATATGAGAGTCAACCGAGGCATGCTGGCACAGCTAACTCAACTCTACATGACTATGACGTTGGAGTGTCCCTTTTATGAGGTAAGAGTATTTAAAACACAAGAAAAGTCTGATATGAGCAGACTGGGGGTACCTATCAATTTTAAAACAGAATTATTGGTAATTGTTCTGTATGTATTCAGTATGTATCCTCAGTATTAAACCCCATACTTTGTGTCTGTCTTATTAGGGTCCCAAGCTCCCTTCAAAGTACCGCGTCAAGTCTTTTCTGCTCTTTGGCGGCTCACTGGAGACACCAGTCAACCAACATCTGTACAACTTGGTGAAAATCGGACTGGTGGATTTACTCGGGGATCGTTTGTATTTTGCCTCGAAAGTTCTGACTCCATACTGCTACACTCTTGGTAAGTTTTACTTTGATCATTTAAATGTCGTTGGTATCGACTAGTATTGTAATTTTCATGCATCTGTTGCAGATGTGGAGATAAAACTTGATGAAGAGGGTTATGTGCTCCCTGCCCGTCACACTGATAACGTATACAAAAGGTAAATGATTAGAGAGGGGCAGTTTTTGATGTGACAGTTGTGCTTTGGCTCCGGATGGTCAAGTAGGCGGTCTTCTGTTCATGTTGCAGGATAGCTCTTTGTATTGACGGACAAAAGAGGTTTGCTTCAAACACAAAGCAGCTGCTTGGAATAGAGGTAATCAAGCAGCGTCATCTGAGGCTCCTGGAATACGAAGTCGTTCAGGTCAGACTTTCATCTTCACTCGTGGTTTTCTGTCAGCTTTTTCTACATTCAGTCATTTAATCTACGTAAACTTGACGACTTAAGTTCAAACTTTAGCAAATAACCAAGATTGTCTGCGTTTTCTTGTAGATTCCCTTCTATGAATTTGAAAAACTACAGTCCAAGGCTGGCATGGTGGAGTATCTGCATAAAAAAATCTTCCCTCACACATACAGGCTGAGCTGGTGACGCCAACAAAATGTGGTTGGAATGTTGACTTTTTTGTAATGGAAACAAATCTATTTATTTTTTTGCCGACACGTTTTGCCAAATTAATGTTTTAAGTTATTGCTGTTGAAACACCCCATAAATAACTTTGACCAATAAAACAACTTTTGTACAAAACCTGACATTTCAGTGACTTCAGTATCCGCCTCAGTTCAGTGTTTGAAAAATAGATAATTTATTTGGTTCTTTGTTGCAGAAACTGTACAAAGGTAAGAAAACCCCCCAATTCCAAAAGCCATTTCAAAACACTTTAGCTACAAGCTCCGTCAGGAAGAATGAAAATCACCACTTGGGTTAAAAATGTCATATGTCAGTTTCTATCGTCGATTAGATAAAGAACACTTTGGTTTTTTGTTGCTGCGCTTGAAGGCCGGAGTGTCGGCTGGATACACAGAATAAAGAAAAAAAAAAGCTATGATACATATAAAATGAGCCACATCATCTGATTGCTCCTTTGCTAAGCCGGAATCTGAGGAAGGCCAAACTCATCCACCATAACGCCATCCTGAAACACAGGGGAAAAAAAACATGTTAAAAGTAACGTGAGCATAGATGAGAAAATTCTGATTGATGTAGAATCTAAAGCTCTGAAGTACCCTGCTGGTTGACTTCTCGCCAGGCAGGCCCTCGGGGATGGAGGGAGCAGACGAGGCCTCGTCGAGGTACGAACTGTCCTCATCCATCAAGAACTCGTCTCCCAGAGCGCTCAGCTCTGCAAACAGTTCAACAGGGAAAATGTCAGTTTACCACCTCGGAGCTATAAAATCCAGCCACCCAGACTTCTTGCAGCTTTCAACCAGCTCTGGTGCTGAAGCCAAGTTAACAGTGGCAGGTCATCAGTCCGTCATGGCTAACCCAGGAACAATTACATCAAGAGACAATTCAGGGTCTCTGCTCGTTAGATTTTAAGTTGGTGTGAGGCGTTTTTTCCTGGAGACTCCTCTACAGCCCAACAACACACACATACTTAATAGAGCTAATTAACTTAAAAATGGCACAACTTATGAGTGTATGTGATTATCTCAATGCCATGTGGGATAGGCTTCAGCCACACCTTAAAGGAAACCATAACATCGCACACTCTATAGTTTCGAGACTCTAGAATCTAGAGCAGAAAAGGGAAATATCACTGCTTAGAAGAGTCTACCTTGTTATGTTCAAGAAAATTGACATTTCAGTCAGCATTTGGCTTCACAGTCATGTTTTGGGAAATCAGACATGTCTGCCTCTGTTCTTGTGCGTTCTATAAAACTAATGAAACATCAGTTTTCTGCTGACCTGCTTCCAGGTCGTCGTCATCGATCTCAGGCGTGCCGTAGCTCCTGCTCAGCGCCTCCTGGATCTCATTTGCGTCCTCCATCATGTCCTCCAGCTGATCTTGGATGTTCTAAATATTCAAGAGAAATAGGAGGATGCACATTTTTGTCCTGAGGTATCCCCGATGTTTCATTACACATGAAGGCTGAAGATGAAAATATGAACTGGATTTGTTTGAATTAACCATAATTATAAGTAACAAATCACAGTAGGTGTTGCCAAGTTATCATTGTTGTGAAACACATACGTCCACTTTATTGATGTCCACTTTCTTGTACGCTTTCTTCATTTCTTTGAGGCCAACTTGCATTGCATCGACCTGAAAAACAACCTGATGTTAGACCCAAAACAGATTTCTGGAGCATATTTTATCATTTCCATGAATCTTACTGTAGTTTTAGTGTCCTTCAGGTTTTGGATTGTGTAGTTTGCTTGCTCCATGTTGAATGACTGCTGCGTGAGGTTATCTCTCTGGCCCTCATACCTGGATGATACAGTGAATTTCGATTTTAATTTCTCCAGAATGGGGAAACTGAAGCCTTTATGGTTGGACCTGTTCAATTTAACTCGGTCTGGAAAGGAATTCTACTTACATTCTCTTCTGCTTCAACACTCTCAGTGCCTTCTGTTTCACAATGTTCTATTGAAAATAGAAAGATCAGGAATACATATTTAATAGACAAGGAACTTAAAATGATTACTATGAAGAATGCATGACTTAAGGAATTTTATATCAAACATGAATTTTTGGAGGGTATTTCAGAATGCTGCTTTTGTGTTAAAACAGCAATACTAGTCGAATAAAAAATGTCTTGTTCAAACACTAGTCAATATTTTTGACAATAAAAAAAAACACGATTTAGTTTGTAAGGGACCATATTGGTATTATGAAAATAGAAAAAATGACTCAATGAGTAACAGTAGTCTGAACACTGATGCTGTACATTTAGTAAAAATCCTTAAGAAAAAAACTGTTAGTGAAAAACAGAACTGGACAGTAAAAGTTACCTTTGAAGGTCCATCTCTCATCTTTTTCATCTGCTCCTTGTATTTCATAAGCTCGGCGTCCAGCCTGGCGATTTTCTTGTCAATGGACTCCGCTCGAGAGTCGACCTTGAGTCATGAAACGGAAAGCAAGATATTACCTTTGGTTTGACTACTGACCCTACCCAGGCAATGCCACAAAATGTACACAGTAAAAATATTAGTATTGAAAAAATATGGGACAATATAGACAAACTGCAGCTTTTTCTGAATGTGTTACAAGACTAACAAATCCATTTAAAACTGTTGAAATAACGCACTAAAAACAGTACAATTTACGAACAATCTCAGCTGTGAAAATAGTGTAAATAAGTTTGTTTAATTGATTTCACTGGATGTTTTTAGGGAGTTGTTTTGTCTCTTTTTTGTCCCCGAGCTGGGTTTCTTCTAAAGAAATGTCCCTCAATGTCATACAGATGCATATTAGGGCCAATTGGTGCCCATTAAACATTCCAAAGCCCTTCGTCCTCCTGCCAGGTGGCTGAGAATAGTTCTGCTCAGAGAACCAGTAAAACAGGTTGAAGTCGGTGACAATACGTCATGGCTGTCATGTGGGGCTGACATTATTCTGATTCCAAACACATTTAGTTTGAGTCATGTGTCAAACTCCACTGTGTCAGTCACACAGAACATTATACATTAAACAAACTGTTCGTATATCCACCACGGGGCTTGTTTATTGTGACAGAATATCAGTTAAAAGTGTCGAAGCGAGCTAAAGATTCAATACCCGAGAGAAGGAATCCATCTTTGTTTACTTCGTTCGACTAACAAAAAGTGACGTTAAGAGGATACTTACATTCCCAATGCAGTCCGACAGGTTCGGTGGCGGAACCTTTCCTTTACCTTTGCCAAATATACGGTTCATTTTGAGAAACTTAAAACTTTAGAGTGTAGAAAAAAAACAGCGACGCTGACTGACTCGAGAGTCCACCGAAACAAATCACACCCGGAAGAGTCTCAGAGGTGACGTAAATTGGATCACGTGATCACACAGCCACGCCCCTCCAGGCCTATTCATTGTTTGTTTTGTTTTGTTACTTCCTGCTTGTTTTTTTGCTCTGACTTCACTGTCAGGTGTGGGGCATTATACAAAGCATAGATATAAACACATTTTATATCTATAATACAAACGGTGTGTGTCTTTCTAAGTCCCGTCCAATAAACTGAATTTACCACAAGTGGACTTCAATTAAACTGTAGAAATATCTTAAGGATCAGTTTAAACCAGATTCACATGAGCTCAATTGTAAACTTCACGGCAAACACTGTGACGTTCAAGTGACTTTATTAGTTTGTTCTATTTTTTTATTTTTTATTTTTTATTTTTTTTTTATCTTGAAAATATTTTCAAAAAACCCTCTTGTGGGGACCAGTTTGTGGTTGGAAAAAAGTTAATCCATTTTGGAATAAGGTTGTAACATAGCAAAATGTGGAAAAGGTGAAATGCTGTGAATACTTTTTGGGTGAACTGTAATGAAGTAGATTGCATGGTGAGAATTATACTTGAATTCAAGGCAATATGTGATGGTTTTACGTTAATATTTTGTTTGTATACTATAATTACATTTCATTCAATAATTAAAAGTCTTGTTTTAATAGCCTAATCCAGTATTTTACCCACACTATTTGATCTGATGTATTTTCATTGAAAACATCCCCCTTGTGTTTTTAAAAGAAAATGTCTAGTGTCTCTTCCCCTATTAACACTTCTGCTGATGGATGCTGAGAAGCTTCTGCTTGTGCCAAGTTATGTGATAGCAGCTATCAATCAATCATTCTTCTTGACTTTAGCATTATTCTGGTAATTGCACTATTCTTCCTCTTGGGGGAGCAGCTGGTTTACAGTGAAAATACAGCGACTGTAGTCTTTACAGAACACTCAATCGTGTGCAGGAAAGTCTCGTCCTGAGGTTTATATGAGACACTGTAAGGGCCTGCGTTTCATTTTCAAACAAGATGTTTTCAAAGATAATGATGCAGAGCAAAGACAGAGAGAGATGTCTCTTGAGAGAGTAACCCCCCCTCTGTCTCTCTCTAAGTGGCTTGTCTAGGCAAGAGAAAAGAATCAATGTGAATTTGTTAAACTTGCTTTAATATTAAGCATGTCACAGACAAGGATGTTTGGATCAATACACGTCCTACTCTAATGACAGCGGACTAAAGCCAATATACAGCAACAGATTTAAACAGTCTGCACAGAAAAACGAAAACAAAAAACAGCAACAAACAAAAAAACAACTCATTGGTCACAGTGCATTTCCTTAAAATGTCTTCTTTTATTTTCAACCTTATGTCAGAGTTGTGCTTCACTAACTTTTATGTCTCTATACATGTTTTCAGCAGCCTTTTTAAAGCAGGTTATATGTATTGGTAGCTCAAGTTTGTTGTTTAATTTAATAGATTACTTTATACCATGAATTTTCTACATGTTTCTATAATACAGAGTATATTTGCTATACATTCAAAATAAGAACACAGTCAATCCAGCAGTATGGTTA
The DNA here is from genome assembly GCF_963422515.1 of Blennius ocellaris. Taxonomy (NCBI): domain Eukaryota; kingdom Metazoa; phylum Chordata; class Actinopteri; order Blenniiformes; family Blenniidae; genus Blennius; species Blennius ocellaris. The sequence continues at coordinate 17,566,230 of NC_137668.1, forward strand.
CCTTCACTATTTTAGCCATGGTGGTTGACATGCTACAAATATTGTATAAATACGTCTGTGCAAAGAGTCTTCTCTTATAATCTATACAAAATAAGGTATTATACACATACTGTACAGTTGTCAGACTAATGCGTATTTTAATAACTGCACAACTTGCTAACCAGTTTAGTCTTCAAATTGCACAATAATGACACAGTATTTCAGCAGGACTAAACACACGGTGGTGAAAACCACATACTGCAACAAGTGATCATTCATTTTAGGCAATAAAATTAGCAATGTATCTGTCTGGAAACGGTTCCAGAATTAATAAAGCTGATAAAGAGCCCTCTGTCAAATTGTAAATGCACATTCAAGTCCAGGATTTCCCCCTTAGCGTCCCTCAATGATAAACTGAACGTTTCCTCTTTTACCTCCCACTGACTCTTACGCAACTTCAAAGTCCACCGTGACTCAGTCCCGTCACGCTGCTGCAGTCCACACTGCTCACACTCCTCTCAGAGGTAAAAAGGGTTTTTGGCACATTCCCCTTGTCAGTGGTTCATGCAGCTACCACTGATATATCAAGTAAATTAACAAAACAAATACATATTTTTTGTATATTAAGTGCTTCTGAACCACACTCAGTAATCGTTTCTTTTGCTTTTTGCTGTTATGTTATCCTGGACTATTAAAGGCACCAATGGCAATAGAAAAAAGAAAGAAAGAAAGAAAGAAATAGGATTTCAGAGAGACACAAAATGGGATCTTGTTTCCATTTCTCTGAACAAGAAAATCCTTACATGCAAAAGAAGAATTTGTCAAATTTATCCAGAAAGCCTAAACCCAGATTTGAGCCAGGGATACCTGCTGTGCAGCAAGATTCTTAACCACTTCATTTTGCGACATCTTCAAACTTCACTGCAAAGTCCAAACTGTGTTGTATTGTGCTTGTACACTCAAGATTGAAGTTTGAATGTCACAACTTGAATTTTGGACCAGGATTATCTTCCAGACTATGTATCATGCTTTTAAGCGCTCTCACTTAACTTTACATTTTACAATGAGAACATTCCTGCATCTACAGATGAACATGGGCTCGGTTATCTTGTGTTAAACAAACATATCATTTTGTGGGCTGAAGCTCCAACATAGGAACAGGAACAACAATGCTGTTTTGATTTAATGGGGTGTTACAGATTTTCCTTGTCATTGCCTATGTATGTCAGCTGGTATGAAGTAAAAAGTGTAAACCGTAGAATAAAGTAGAGACAAGCTTTGAGTGGATTCATTTTGAATTAGGAATACAATTCATATATATATATATATATATATATTCATTTTTAATTTTTTTTTTATCAAGTGATCCTGAGAAGGATCACTTGATTAAAAACACCAATGGTTGTAATAGTCGCAATTACAGTCTACATTGTTGATGTGATGTGGGTTAAGCCCAGGTCATGTGAGTCTTCTTTTCCAATGTGGGATATGGACGACAGTTCCACTGCTAGTCATGTGGGCCTTCTGGTCCCGTCCGGGTTCTCCAGGGTCATGGCCTCTCGGACGCTGCTGGGAAGCTTTTTGCTCCCTGACCCCTTCTCCCCCTTCAGTCTGGACGACAGGCAGAAGTCCTTGAAGCAGCGTTTGAAGTTCTCGTCCAGAAAGGCGTAGAGGACGGGGTTGAGGCTGCTGTTGGTGTAGCCCAGAGCCACGCAGAAGAAGTAGGCGGCCATGATGGCGGTGGTTTCAGGCACGCTCACCAGAGCCTTGACCAGGATGAAGATGTGAATGGGCGTCCAGCAGACCACGAACACAGCCACCACGACCACCACCAGCCTCGTGATGCGGCGCAGGTTGCGGTCTTTCTCCCGCGAGCCGGATAGCATTCGGACGCTCTTCAGCCTCAGGACCATGAGGGAGTAGCACACGGTGATGATGAGCACCGGCACGACGAAGGCAAAGACAAACACGCATATCTTCATCAGGGTGTCCCAGTATGCGTACGGCTCCGGGAACTGTAAGGCACACTCCGTTATGTCTGGGAAAGAAGAGGGCGAAGAAAAAGTGTGTTAAATGACAGAATGCGTTTTAAAAGAAATAAGACTCCACTCTGCACCTTCCTGCTTTCAATTTATCAAACTGTAATAGAACAGTTAATATGCACTCACACCGAGACGTTTTGCTCCGAGCTCTTTTCTTACATCATCTATATGCATAATTGAAAATGTTTCTCTGACAGCTGGACTTGCCAAAATCCATTTTATGCTTTAAAAAATCTACGGAATTTTTTTCAGAACTTGGTGAAAGAACCTCCTCACCGCTGTTTGTCTGGGTGCCCCCCAGGACAAAAGCCGGTATCCCCGCTGCTGAAGACAAGATCCAGATGCACACGTTGATCATCTTAGCTTTGACGGGCGTGCGGAAATCCAGGGCTTTAACTGGATGGCACACGGCCACGTAGCGGTCCACACTCATCATGGTGAGAGTGAAGATGCTGGTGAACATGTTGTAGTAGTCGATGGAGATGAAGACCTTGCAGACCACCTCACCAAAGGGCCAAGTGTTCAGAAGGTAGTCCGTGCTCTGGAAGGGCATCGTGGTGGTGACAAGTGCATCGGCGAGCGCCAGGTTGAAAATATAAATGTTTGTGGCTGTCTTCATCTTCGTGTACCTGTTAAACATGCAGAACACAACGTTGCTTTGTAATTACAGAGAGAAGCTGACTGCCTCGGCAGCCGTTTATTTCTTGTCTGGCTCAGTCCAAGATCTTTCTCCTGATCTCATTGTGAATTCAACATTTTCCATTAGTCCACAAAGCTCTCTCAAATCCATAAAGCATTTCCCCTCCTGAATTGCATCTCATTGTTATGCGTAGAAGGCAGCCAGTTTGCTTACACATTGTTATATTTTGACAGCAGTTTTTATACAGTGACACAAGTTTAATTTGAAGCTTCAGTTTCCACTCCTCGTGGCAAACTTTATTTTCTTTTCAATACAAGCCAACCTCTAAATTATAGACATTGATTTTGAGCCAATTTGCCACCACGAGTATATGCATTTGCTTTTCGTGTTCATGCAGTTTTTAAACACTGAATGGTTTAATAAAAAAAAGGCACACACAAAAATAGCCCCTCTGGTAACTTTTGAAGAATCTTTGAGTGAACTTGGGTTCACTTTAATGCCACTAGGGGGAGATGCTGCAAACTGGAAACCAATACTGACACTGATCTCTGTGATACATCTGTTGAAGAATAATTTACTCCAAATGTCAAACAGACATGAAAGTAACAGGCTGCGATGCTTTGGAAGATGTTTTTCTGACTTCCAACATTGCAGAATCTACTTTAACTATTTGGAGAAATAGATAGGCAAGAAAGAAAATCAAAAAGATAACTTTGTGAGAAAAATGTAAATACATTCACATAGATTGCTGAGTATGTGACATAAAAGTGGATAAAATCTGTATTTCAGTATGTATTATTTTTTTCTTAAACTGACAACAGACAAGCTTTATTTATTTGTGCAATGCATGTATGAATAGTCCAATATTAGAGTTTATTATTCTTCATTATAATTAAGTAACTGCAGGTTGTTTATGTAACACAATCCCTGTTCAAATACAAGTCAAACAAAATTACTTTTCACTTCTGTATTTGTTGAATTGGTGCACATTCAACAGCTCAAACTGTTCACCTGGTGCTGCAGGAGAAATCAAAACAAAACTCTGGTCAAAAAAAGCCAGATAATGAGCGGAACGGTGGTAATTATAAGTCTGCATCAATTACAACTGATACTCAAAGTATCTGAAGCAGTAATAATGTGGTGGAAAAGATATTGATGAGTGAAGCTTTAATAATAAAACCACCCAGGCAGTGTGTGCTGCCCTGCTGAACACCTGTTTTGAGGCCAATGTTAGATTTGTGAAATTCAACACTCGATCAAGATAAAACCTATTTTCCCTTCAGTTGGATTGTCCTCAATGGGGCAACTACACAGTAGAACCAATACTATTTTCTGGAAATTAAGCTATAAAACAGGCATCATCTGACAGGCGATGCAGTCAATCTGATTCCAGGTCATTCTGGTCTAAGGACCAGTGTGGTGTGGATGGTCTCTGCAGCATTTCACTTCACATTAAACAAAAATTTGTTGCTCTCACAGACCATAAATTATGCACAATGAGGTGCATGGAGGCTATCGGTTTGACGAAGCACCACTGGTTTCAACTGTAATTAATATCACACGCACAAGCCGTGGATAATTTATGGAATATTGTTCTTGCATTTTGCCAGAGAGTTATTAGACGCATAAAACGTGCCACTGTGAAGCATTCAGGTATGCTCCACAGCCACCAAAGAAGAGAGAATCACATCTGTGTTGTTATCCCTGAAGTTGGATGGGAAATGACACCATCCAGGTTAACCCTGGCTTTGCCAAAATGCAACACGCACAGCTGATATGGACTGCGTTTCAGCTGTCATAGCTTTTTTTTTGTGTGTGTGTAAAAGGTCTTTAAGCTGCAAGACTACATGGCTTAAAGGTCACTGGAAAGTCTTACTGACATTTACGGGGGTCAAGAGGACTTTCTTTTATAACTCTCAGTCACCTGCATTATGTTTGTTTTTCATATGGTTTGAAGACTCTCCTTTTACCTGATGATCACATACATGACGAGACAGTTGCCCAGCAAGCCCACCACAAACACCACGGAGTACACTGCAGTGATGATGGGGATGATGGGAGACATGCCCTCCTGCTCCCAGCTGTCGTTGTCCTCGGTCCCATTGCGGCTGTCAGAGTATCCGGACACCCAAGCAGAAGAATTCATTGGACAGTCATCCAGCAGTGGGGACAGGCACTTGTTGTCTTCTTTGAAAATCTCAGGCGGAATGTCCATTTTTCTTTTGAATCCTGTTTGTTAGGTTGATGAAATATATACAAATAAGCCTTCAGAGTGATCATTTCAATTGTTTAAGTCCACAAATATCTTAAAGATGGATGAACATCAGTGGGAATGAGATACACAGACGCACTTAATTTCCAGTGGAAATAAGGGAGAAAAAAGTATTTTCAATGTAATGTCAAAACATCAGAAAACGCTCTTTTGCTCACTTGCAGATCACGCAAAACATACTCGGAAATAAACCAGTGCGACTGGAGAAGGAAAAACGCGCACAGTAAAAACACGCACAGGATACTCACCTCTCTCACAGTCAGCGACGCACAGACTCTTTAAATATGTTTCTTCTGGAGAAAATCCCCCGTATACAATAGTTCAGGTCGTATTTGGTTCGTTTTGAGGTTTCAGCTCATCAAAGTTTGCGGACGCGTCTGAGCGCCTGGAGAGGAGCAGCAGCAGCACCAGCAGCAGCTTTGCGGACAGTCGTGCACACGCACGAATGGAGAGGGGCGCGCGCACAGTCAGGCTAGACATCCCCCCCACCACCCACCCACCCCTTGGCCAACCCCCGCGCCCCCCGCCCCATTACATTCACAGGTGCGCGCGCACACGTTCACGCACGCATTCACCCAAAAATGTGAGATGACAGGGCGATGACAGCAAGCTGCAGAGCTTCCCACAATCATTATGTCACAGATGAGAAACTGTTGAGCATCATCCGGCAAGGCAGCCCTGGTTTGTCTGTGTGGACTTCTCTCAAGACAACAACCAAAAAAAAAAAAAAAAAAACTAAACAAAAAAAAAAAACAACAACAACAATCTGAGCTCAAGCTACAGAGCAACCTTCAATTGAAATTCAGTGAGCCAGTTGCAAATGTAAGAGGCATGAGTCTGGTGGGGGTTTAATCCTGGGTGGTTGCAATGATAAGGGGTCATAACCACACTCACTGGACACAGCACAGCACAGGGCATTCCTGCTTTGGTGTTCACAATCCAGGGACAGAAAATGGGAGAAGATGTATGAGCAGGGTCCAACAACGGCATAACTCAAGACGCTCAGGTAATATGTAGAATGACACATAATTTCACCTCTGAGTGTTTTTTTTACAAGGAAAAGTCTCTGATGGTAATGTTTATTTTTTGGGTTTTTGTTTTTTGTTGCTGTTTTATCATAGTGGATTGGTAATCTTGAATTTTGCAAAGTGTACTCATTTGACAATCTCATTTTTCACCCTGTTCTGGAGTCCCTGTTGCAAGATTAGACTGCCAAGATTTAAAGAAAAAAAAAAGATTTCTTTCAAGGGTTCACGCTCACACTAACAGTAAGTTAAACAATATATTTAGCCAAGGCACTATTTGCCGGTGCACCATCCACATTAAAGGTATGCTTGAAAAATAATGCGCACATCCACAGAATAAATAGAAAAAATAAATCCATGGAGGTATGCTTGTCAAAAGACTAAACTGCTTGTGTTACAGTGAATCTTTATTAGTTGCTGTGCCTGTTCCATTTAAGGTTTTACAGTTTTCTTGATGACCTTTTTCTTCATTGTATTTACACCTAAAAAAATTTTTAAAGCATCTTATACAACCCCCTCCCCTCTGGTTTCTTACAAATTGCGCTTGTATGATTTGTGAACAGTGCCAGGTTTACAGTGTTGCCTTAAACTCTGTAGCTCTTCCAGTTTAATGTATTGATCTACTCCTGAAGGTGTCTGAGCCAAAAACAGTGCCCTTCTTTATCCTGTGACACTGGCACCACAGGCTTGTTTTTATTCTAAGTGTTATTATAGCCGGTGAATAAGATTCGATGGAAGATTTCCCAAATGTAACAGGTGCTTGTGTTCTGATAAAGTAGCTTTAATGCTTCAAAAAAGTATGATTGAAGCAGTTTCATCAGAGATAATGAGAAAAACCTGCAAAGCCCATTTAAAATTGATGAGGCAAATCCCAGTTGAAATCATTCTTGTGGAGTCTCATTTACTTCATAAACACAACTGGAAAAAAAGAGATTTCCATATATAAAAGTTTTGCAACAGTTTGTGTCAAACTGATCATTTAAATATGGCCCGAAAAGGTAATCTGCACTGGCCATTCTACTATGCTGCAGCCCATATAATAGGATGTAAAAAAGTCTCATTTGTTGCACCTTTGGGAAGCTATATTCATATACATAGCTTCACCATAATTACTGGCAGAAGCTGAGATGTCCATGGGCATCTCAGCTTCTGTCGGTAATTATGGTGAATCATGACAAAGAAAACCAATGAAATGTCAGCAGTTATGAATGCGGAACAGAAAGGGTAAAGATTACTGCAGGTGCCTCAAAGCGTAATGAATCAGCTGATTTCTACTCATTTTGCTCTAACTGCAATGCTTAATGGTATGAACTGCTTAACTGTATGCTCATAACCATATACAGCAATTCTTGTTACTGTTGTTTAAAAAAAACTCTGTCAATTATCAAAGCATGTTCTTGTTTAAGCAGCTTTTCAATACCAAGTCTTAAATGTGTGCCTCGTTTCTCGACCCAGCTTGAAAGTGACAAACGGATCCTTCAGCGTGCTGGATGGTAATGAAAACACTCAATTACAATGACGGCTCAAAATTAACATCTTGTGGCCTTGAAAAGTCATTGCTTCATTTGTCATCCTTGGAGCAGATGGTTGTACATTTTGACTTGTCAGTAGATGGAATTCACAGATGATTTTTTTTCCTCCTTCACTTGTAGTTTCAGGCAACAACTGCTGGTTTGAACCTGTCCTGGGGGCACAAAAATCAAGAACCGGGTCTCTGATTGTTTGAAAATGTCTCCACAAAACCCGGTCTGCAGTGTTACAAGATTCTCAGAAGAGAGCACAACGAATCAGGAAAATATATTTCTCACCTGCTGCATGCCAGGTTTGACTGTCGAACTGAATGAAAGGAGCTGGTATAGAAAATCAATGCACGAAAGAAAAGGAACCTGGGAGCTCAGATGGAAACGGCCTCTGTCAGGAGGAAAGAAGCAACAGTTACTTTACATTCAGTTTGAGCAGAGAGTAGTTTTCTTTGTGAAACTACTTATTGTGCTGCACAAACATCCAATTCCACAAGATTGCTTTAAAACTTACATAGCTAGATTACTCTTATCATCTCACAGGATTTTTTTCTTTTTGCTATTAGAACATATCGATTAGCATACTTTCAACCATCTGAAATAACTTCTCACACAGAAACTAGTGTTCAAAGTCCTTTTGTAACATCGAATTAAGTGTCTAATATGTTAGTACACCTCCAGCACAACCTGATGTGAACACAGAAAATGTAAAAAAAAAAATACAAAAAAAACAATGGACTTGATTGCGCTTGTTGAGGCAACAATGTTGAATATATAGGGGACTGATTAAAGTAAACATGAGAGAAACAGGGATGGAGAAAATATATTTGCGAAATTGCACCTGATTAAATGAAAGGCCTTCATTGGGGCCGATAGTATTTTGGCCATCAAAACCTTAAATGATGTTTCAGAATGCTTGCGGGGTTCAATTGACTTTTCTGACTTCATTATAATGGCATTTATTTGGTCTACTAAAAAACTGCAGTCTGACAGAGAGAAAAAAAGTCAAAAGATTAGTAAAGTCATTGGGATTCATCAACCATTGATGTCCTCTTAAGTCCACATAATATTTGTTTTTGATCGATTGGCATGTATTTCCACAGTCATGTAGTTACAATGGTTTAATTCCTTAAGAACTGCCTTGTTGATGACCGTACAAGGATATGACAAGTTTTTGTTCCGTTCCTCAGCTTCAAATCCCCGCTTGTGCCTCTTCTTTCTCTCTTTCTCAGCTTTACTGTGATGTTTTGCTGCATTTGAGGTCAGATGTCGGGTTTTCTGAGGAAATCTGGCCTCCAAGGAAATAAAAGGTTGGGAACCACTGAGGTTATGAACTATGTATCTTCACTTTATTAAGATTGTGTTGACTGAAGAGGGATTACTGTTTGATCTCCATCCTAGTATAAACAATGTACATGTGATTGTGAGAACTGTTGACAGTACGTTATTCCCTCATGCCTCTACATGACTTTTGTTCGTGCCTGCAAATCCTGCTTAAGCTGTATTTGGGGGAGAAAATAGCTGCCAAAGTGTCTCTGAGCAAATCACTGAAACTGTATTCCTGCTTCTTGAGCTGCCGCTGACCTTTGACCCCCGATTGCACGGGAAGGGACTCAGGAGAATTTCCTTTCAGCAAACTATACATCATTGATATTCTAAAATGATCCCCTCGCTGAACGGACTCATGCTCATTGGAGCGTGAAGGTAAATACTCATCTACTCTTGATGTGATGAGACACGTTTATCTTCAGTGTGTCAAAGCTGGATTAAAAGAAGATTATTTTGGAAGTTTGTGACCCTGTGCTCACTAACAAATAGCATCAGGTGTGATTCATGCATTGAGCTACTTTAAGAGCACACAGAGAAACATTAAATTCCATTTTTTAAATATGTATTGATCCAGTTTTAATCAGAAGCTGGTTTGATCTCTTGATAATTCACAGCAATGATGAGGACATTCACAATCCGGTGATAATTTGCAGTTTTTGTGAAAACAAGAACAATTTATTTGAATGCAAGGTCAGACAGGGAGCGCATCGTAAAAATCTCACGTTTCTTTCGCCGGCGCTGAGATGTGAGCAGGTCCGAGAGGAATCTTCAGTCTGAAGGTTCAGCCCGAGAAATTATGTAGGCGGAGTCAAATAATTACATTTTTGTTTTTCCTCTCAGCATTTCTTCAACAGCACAAGCAAAAATATTGGCACTCCTACACAGAAAGACACTCAAAATTACCAACATTAAAGTGCAATTACTGTTGTTTACTAAAATTCTCATTAAGTCAACAGTTCATTATTTCGATGTCTTTCTGCAATTACCGCACAACCCTGAAGCTTTAAAAATATAAAATGAAAAAGTCATTTTCTCTATGATCAACATAAAACTGGGAGACCAAATCGTTTAAATACATAAATACTTTTTTCCCCACGTCATGAGCTGCGTGGGCTCCTCTTCCAATAATGATTGTTTTGTTTTGTATTTTCTTTCTATAAGGCCTGATTATAAATCAGCTCCCACCTTGTGTGTATTGAAAGTATGTGCCTCTGGTGCTCCACTCGCAGTAACACAGCCCGAGAAGAATGTGTAGGTTCAGATGTGAGAGGATCTATTTCAGGCAGGAGGTTTTCCCTGTTGGATTCAAACCGTATCTGTGGGAATGTGATGAGCTGGTGAATCCTGCTGGTGTGAGTTACTTCACTTCCTCGAGTTGCATTTTATGGAACAAAAGAAAAAAAGATAGTCCAGTGATAAAGTCCTGCCCTTCAGGTCCAAGAGGTAAATACTACCTGCAAATAGCCTCCCTGTCAGCTGCAGAGTCAAAGGCTGCGACCGCACTGATTTGTCACTGAGAGGAGTCAAGTGGAATGGGAAGTGTTTGTAGCCAGCCTTGTGCTTTATGGGGATTTGAATGGGATTTTGTTTGTTTCGACTAATAAACATCCTCTTTAAATGACCCGAACTTCGGATCGGAGTCCAAACTCACTGCAAACACAACAGCTCAAAGCAATGACTCTTGAATGAAGCTGATGTTTACGTATCAGTTGAACTGTGAAAACAAGCACGGCCCGAAAGTACAATTTATAAAGATGGCGTAACCTCCAGACAGGCACTATCATTGCAGAAAAGCATCAACATCCAGTTTTGGGCATTACTCTTTTTTCTCCTGAGAGACTGCTGTCAGGAAGTGTGATGTGGATGACGGGCCAGAATATAGAGGCAGATCAGACAGATTGAGTTGTTTACACAAACCAGTGCAAGCTAGATTTTTTTTATTCATGGACTCATTGAGCCAGATGGGGGTATAGACAAGGGCAATCAAGAGTGAGACCACCCAACAGGCACGAAGTAGAAACAGACTCCTAAACAGACACTTGACTAGAAATGAATGGTAGTAATTAATAAGATATACAGTGCAGACACATTGTATTCAACATTACATCTGTGTCATCATTTAAAATCTTTTTTATTACACGGATTGACCATTGCCAAAAATACTATACCTTTAAATTGGAATGATAAAGGCATAGAACAATGGTTAAATCTACTTGTTTATCATTAAAATTTTGTAAAACTAACAACATTCTCAAATGACAACTCTAACCCCAACCAACCTCTGAAACCATTAAACTCTCCCAAGCCTTCATACCAGACTGTTGGCCTCAGACTATTGAAGTCGCAGTTATATGTCACTTTGCACACTGTTTTTGGGTTACTTTGTCTGTGTTTGTATTGTGAAAACAAATAAAAGACAATTCAACCTACGATGGTTCTCTGAGATCTGAGATAGAAATGTGAAATTGAGGTTTGGAAGAAAAGAAAATCATTTTGGTTTGTCTGAAATACACTTGGTGTTCTAAAAATTAATCGTCTTTCTTCCCATCCTTTATGTTCTTTTTAAAATCACAATCTCTTTATCAGTAATGACAAGCAACAAAATAAATCTTGATAGAAAAGTTCATGCCGACTTCCATTTATTCCTGCTGCTGCTCTCTACAGCGAATTACCTACATTAACAACAAGGTACTTTTTTGTTGGTTTGAAAATTATTCTTGGTGTTCTTGTCTTGAGTAAACAAAATGTATTTCAATGGTCTTTCAAATGTTCGTTATTATCACATCATAAGTTGCAGGACTAAACAATACTTCAAGAAGTTCAATTGTGTAATTCAGAGGACTTGTTGTCATTAATTAGTCAGTTAATGTGGAAATTATGCTGAAATTCCACAAATTACCTTCCTGATTGTGTTTTAATTGTAAATGTCACCGTGTTCTTCCAGAATGCTGACAAACAGAACAAAACACAGAAAGCCACTCGACTCTCCATCTTGAGTTTTGAGGCGTCCACCAATCTTGATTAGTACATTTTCAGAGTCAACCAATGATAACGAATCACCGCTGTGGGTGATTGAATCAGCAGCCTTCAGCAGAGGAGCTCGCCTGTCTGGTGACTGAGCTTTGATTCACATTACACCCTCATTAACAGCCTATTAAAAGACAGCGAGAGCCACAGCGACAACAGTAATCTGATAACTCTGCTGTAAATAATAGGCTGCTGAGCTCTTCGCCTAGTGTAGAGTCTTTGTGTTTCCTGGTTTTGTCTTCAAAGAAAAGCAATAGCTATACCCTTCGTGGTATTAAATCAAGGGCGTTGGGAACAGTGACACGTTTAGTTGACGTTGGACATGAAGCACAACGGAAATTCTTACAAGGGGACTGTAGTGTTGACGATGGTGAATGGCCCTGAATGTAAATAATAAAAACAAACATTGATAAATCACAACAGTGGATGAATAATGGCCTCAACAAATATCTGAAAGTCTGCGTACAGAAAACCGATGGAAACTGAAATATTCATAAGAAAAAGTTAGAGGTGGCTCCAGGCTGCAGGGGCTTATATAGCATACTGTAGGAATGTCTTGCCACCGTTGATCTACAACTCCGGGGAACAGCTGATCATCTCGAGAAATGCTGAGTGTGCACTGAAAGATGCACTGAGGACATTCACAATCAATGACTGAGCTATTGGACTGCACACAGACACTCCTCTACATCAAACCGAGGGTGAAGAAAGTTGGAAGATTTAGGACTATTTAGGATTTATGAAAAAGTTAGAGATGCAGCCAGAAGTGAGGGATGGTTTTAAAGCAAGGACTCATGAGCCCCATGACGACGAGAGGGTTTTACTGCAGTCATGTTATTATTCAGATGTCAGCAATAACTACTGTAACTTAAAATAACTAATGTAACTTAAAATAATCCTGTTAAAAAAAAAAAAAAAACGTTTTTAAAGTTGTAGAGTAAGTCAAAATAATATGATTATGAGCAAGTGAGCTATTGTTAAAAAGGAGTATTTCGATTTGTAGTTACACAATAAAACATGCTTACAATTATTATTTGCAGCCACGCATTCAAAACAAAAATATAATGTTACAGAAGTTAATTTTATATAATTTGATGAAAAAAAAATGAATCTACCCTGCTGATTACATTTTAGAATCTTGGGATGCTAGAATTTAAAACAAATTTGAGGAGAGACATTTGGTTCCTGCTGTAATCTCATGTTATGACTTATTTATATTCACTGTTCTTTGTCCAACTGACCAACTGACCAGTGTGCCAACACTTCTACCTAGTGGAAAGTGCTATGGATAATAGGGTACGTTATGGAAATGTCCAATGAATAATAGATACACTATGAAATCAATTTATAAAGAATCAGAATCATCTTTTAATCTAAAAAAAAAAACAATTTTTTTAAATCAACTTTTTAAAATCAGTTAAAATCAACTGTTATATGGCGATATGGTGAATTATTCTCTTTTGAAATCCCATTTGGTGCTTATTTGCACTGAAGTGAAAAGCACTCTCTCAACGTAATAACAACGACGAGGCCCTTTCAGTTTAAAACAATCAAACCAAGACTCGGATCACAAACCCACCGAAGCTTGATATAACAGCTGGGGAAACATTTGCAATCTCAGAGCGTCAGAAGTGCGAACTGTGCTGATTCGCCCCTTGGTCTTAAAATGGGTTCATCATGAGCAGCAGCCAGTCTGGAGGCTCCCTGAAGACACAGCGAAATGCTTATTGTGTGTTTCGCACAGGCAAGCACATACAGTAGCCCCCATGCATCGCACCTTTACGAGTTCACTGGAGATCTGATCCAGATATATTCGGAGGCCAGGGCCTGAGCTTTCTCACAGTGAGAGGCTTCCCGCTCCCCTCTGCATTACAAGTCATGGTACACTGAAGCTCCCCACCGCAATCCTCCATTTACAGTCACCGGGAAAAGCTCCAGCTTCGTGATGGATGCCTGCGACTTAATAAGAGGTGAGAGCTGTCAATAGACAAGATCAATAGGCGTGCTGATGCATATCTCAGCATCCTGAATTCATAGAGCCACGTTTTCATCCTGGAGCTGGATTCATGCAGTGCACTCGCATGCACGCACGCACGCACACACACACACGCACACACACATCGCGTATTGCTTTCAAGTACGCTTTGCCTTCCGAATAGTGTTCAATAATCGGAGGGCAATTTATTGTGATATTTCTCTTACGATTTGAAATAACCACATGTCAATATCTAATTTGTGTGACAATATATAAACATGCAAAATCATCTTTAATGTATTACTTATTGATAATTCTACTGGGAAAGAAGCTCGCCATGACACATGTTAGCACCAATTCTCAGTAGACATATATTTTTTTTATTGCGTTACTCCAGCTCCTGCACATTCAGTCCTCGTGTTTTATTGGTGCAGACAATTGTAGAAATAGCTGCTAATGAAACAAGACTTTTGCGTGACTCTAAACGCAAATATTTTAGCAATATTAATTACTTTAAAACAGATCGAACATCAGTCAGTGGCGTAAAATGATTTACCGGCCAGTGTCATAACAGGATAAATGCATATCTTTCTGCTCTGTGGTAACAGATCTGCAATATGAACTTGAACAAATGACCCACACAACAGAGATTGCTGCCATCCTATGTATTACATGACATACAAATATTAGTACAGTGTTGGGGATCTTGTGTGTATGTGCACTGTATGTTAGGGCTCTGTATCATGTCAGTGAAAGGAACAGATGGTTTGAACGATTGAAAACATCTATCACCTCTAATATGTGCAGACCTTACAACAGACAAATAACCGCAGCTCTTTGCATGCATGACATTAATCCCTTCCACAAAGTGGGAGTCAGGTGGTGCTGGGAAATGTTTCTTTACACACAAAATATGTGGGAAAAGGTATTTTTCGAAGACGTATGCAAGGTAATTACAATGGGTTCGTTGTGACCTGTTGATTTCATGAACCTGTTAATGTTGTCAGTCCTTTTTTCAGCTAATATCAGTCTCAATGGTACTCATGTACAGGAGGGTCAAATGTCCTGAGAAAATCCACATTCAAACCACTGTAAAGACACTCAATCATGATTTGGAAAAATTTCATCAGAAAGGCACAGTTGTGCATGTGTTTGATGAATGTGTGAGTGAGTGTGTGACTCTTTGTTTCTCAATATTTATCCTGTGAAGGACCAAGTTGGATAAGGAAGAGGGAATCTTAACGGAGAGTTATTCTTAAAATCAGTCTTAGGAGAAAAAAATGTCCTTCAGAAAAAACATTGAATTTTATATTATTAGTAGCATGTCAGAACATAGAAACCTCAAACAGAAGACACAGAACATCATTCATACATCTTCTAAACTGTTTTATCTTGTTTAGGCTCACAGGGCACTGGACTCCATTCTAGCTAACAACTTGCACTGATTAAAAACAGTAATTTAAAAGGATGTTTTTAAAATAATAGACATATGTCTGACTGTCTCAAGGGCCATTGATGCTGCTGGACGCACGCATCAGCACGCCCAATCACCAAAAACACCAGACGGCTGGAGGCTGTGCTGTGGTCTGTTTTCTACACAGTGAATCACATGTTGTGGCTCAGTCCGTCGCATCTGCGTTTCCTTGGCAACCATATGGCACAGTCATATTATAGTGACTGATGACATTTAATGAAAGAACATCGATAGATTATAATGACAAACTGTTTCGGAGGAGGTTGTGGTGGGAAACGTGGAGAGTTTACTCCATTAACAGCCAGTCACGGGTTGTTTGAGGCAAATAAACCTCGAACAAATTGAAAGTCAGACATGAAAATTACTTAAGCGATGTTTCTTACAGCGGCACTATAATTATTACTTTATAATCTGCTTAGTAATTAGTGTTCTGCCGCGTTCACTTCACAGCTATATGTGTCCTCGTTGGTTGATGGTTCATTACAAAATGAATCGCTGCATCAGAAGACTCCACAAGATGAATCGCTCAGCCGGCGATCTGCGAGGCTGCGGGCTGTTTTTTTTTTCCAATCTGCACTTAATAACACACGGCTGGAGGAGCACTGATTTGACTTTACACTTTATAATAGAGGTACTGAGGCAAACGCTGTTGAGCATTAGGGCAAGAGAATAAGTGATCATCCCAAAAAGCCACATCATTCATACAGTTTCATCAACAAGGCCGGTGATGCTCTGAGGCTGTCGGGGGTTTATTAGGGACTGTGAAACATCTCGGAGGAACTTGTGCGACTCCTTATAGGGGATGTGGTGGCCGAGAGGTTAAAGAAGCTGACTCTCGAGTTCACAGGTTTAAATCTCACAGCTGACAGGTCACCACTGTGTGGCCTTGAGCATGACCCCTGATGCTACTCCGCATCCTTGAAATAGAAAAAGGAATTTCCTAAAGCAGATCAATAAAGTATGATTCATTTAGTGTTTTAAAAGCTGTGACAGAGTGATCCTGATGATTTTAATGGTGACATTTTTAAACCTCACATAAAAATGTATGCAAATTTGCAAACATATATTGTTGTGGTTTTTTTTTTTTTTTTTTCTTTTCCCCAGATTTAGCTGTCAGGGATCCTTCAAGTTAAAAACACATAATGGAGCAAACCAATGATCCTTTTCACTCTTCGGATCATTAAAATTGCAGTTCAAAGCGCTTCTACATTTCAAAGGCACACAGTTTCCAAGTGTGACTATTCAGTCATTTTCTGGCAGACATGACACAGTTGGAGAACTGGAGGGAAGACGAGAGGCAAATATTATTAAATAAATCCGTCACAGAGAGCCACTGGAGTGCAGGAAGTGCATTTCTATTAAATCCCGTCAGCAGCACCTGAATAATCAACATATAAAGACGATCAGTTGAGCTCTGTGAGGGCTGTTCTGGTGTAGTTCTTGATTCACATGCAGCTTCACAATCACTGCAATCAAAGCACAAATGATGAAGAGATGTGAGTTGATTAATGGGATTCTTTTTTTTTGTTTGTTATAAACTTCTTTAAAAAAATCACTGACAGAAGTACACAGGCAGTCAAGGACTGTTTATACTTTACCATGTGCACGTCTAAATACCCTACACCAAAATGCTTTGATCATTTAATAAAAAACATGCAAATGATGAGATCATGCACAGCAGGACACCCATGAAAATAAAGCAAGAAAAAAAAATCCTACAATCAAAAAAGCCCGCAAGCACATTTTGTATTCCTACTGTGTCACAGTAAAAAAAAAAAGAAGCACATCTTGTTCTTGGGATATCTTCTTTAATTGTCGTCGTTGCACGATAATGCTCTTCAGAATTCAATGTCTAGCTTGAGGACAGAAGCGCCTTGCTCAAGCTCGAAGGCTGTGTGGGTGAAAGAGTCGTCCTGGTGCCTTGGAATATCTCCCTGCAGGGCTGTCAACCTAAAACCAAATTTGAGCCCTGTTTCCCTCACATGCAACCCTCTTACATCCTCATAAGCCTCAATCTGAGCTCTGTGTATGAAACTGATAAATCACAGCGAGCTACTCCCCGCCCCAGTGAGACAAATTATAGCGAGGGCATTGTGGAAACAAATAGGCTTCCCCTGAACTCCGGCTTGTCTGTCCGGCCGATCGGCCACTTACAGCAAAGTCAGACCAGAGCAGAAGAATAAAAACATTTAGTACTTAAAGGTCAAAAAGGTGCAGTTTCATATTAATGAACTGAATTCAACTTTTTCTTGTTTATTCTTCTCTGCTTGGTGCAACGCAGGAAGTTGGTCGTGGTCAATATTTTCCATTCTCTATCGGGTGTTTTGTTGGCAAAGCTTTGAAGAAGTGATGCCTTTAAATAAGCAGGAGATTGCAGGAAATATTTTCATCTTTGAGTGTAATCAGGAGAAATGGGTTGTGGGGAGACGACTGTTTTCAAGCCATCAGCCTCTAAATGTTTGCAGGAAAATGATATACGGTGGATGTATGTTCACAGTGACATGGCTGTGATTGCAATATCAGGATGGGAGAGTCAACGTTTACCTGCATGATGACTCAAATATATTGTCCTGTGTTAAAAACAACAGTAGCTCTGAGGTTTTAATGCAATGATTGTAGACACAAATCTTCACCAAACTCATGTCATTATTCAAGGATTCCATAGTTATCTGCCAATAAACCATCATCATAAATTACTTCATGCATCACCTCAACATGTGACTAATCCGTTTGCATGAGTCTTTAACAGGGACAGCAGCTAAATAAGGAATCTGCCAGACAACAGCTCCTTCTCTTGCTACTCTCAGTTCAGACAACTCGACAGGCTGTTTGTTCCTTTGACTCTGAGAAGGTACATAATGTACAAACAACTGCAACCTTATTTAATGTAATAATCGTAAGAAAGAAGAATAACAAGTTATGTAAGAAAATGGTCATGAAGTATGTTTCCTAAACCAAAAAATATCACATGACTTTGTCCATATTGCAACCCCAAGAGACCATTGTAGTTATGACAAAGGGAAAGTTGTATAAGTCAATGTAACATATTGGAGGAGGTGGATAAATAGATCTGTCTTAATGATTTGTAAATTGCGGTGGTATTGTGTTGCTGTGACACTGGCAGAGCTGTCGTCACTGTGTGGATCCATGCAATCACTCATTACATTTAGCTGAAGTAGTATAGGCGAGTTGGTGGAAGGGAAACTATAAGCTGGATTATTGTGGGTCATATAAAAATATAACAAGAATTAACAACAATGAGGAAAAAAAGCCAGAATGAAGTGCATTCATCTAAGGATGCTAATACCTCACAATGACTGGCACAGCAACATAATATTATTTTTACTGACAAACACATTTTATCCTGAGGAGGCATGAATTAGTCCAGGATTAATGATGCACTGTTTCAATACACATGAGTTTAGTGACATAGTGGTCGTCAGAACAACAGCTTTGACCAACACAAAAGCGAACAGTTGGCAGACCTTGACAGAAGCGTTTCAATGGAGACAACTTATCAGACTGACCAGCAGTAAAGTAAATTCAGCACTGTGTTGTTGTGGTGCAGAGGGATCTGAATCATGATCAAAAACTCCGTTGAGAGTTAAGTCGGTTTACATCCTCAATGTAGCAGGTTATGATTCCTCATAGGGGGTAAATCACACAAACTAAAAAAAGAAAAAAAAAAGCTGCTACTCCTCCACAATCTAGATAGATTATAATGTTGCTGGCCTGGCATCACTCAGTGTTAATTTAGACTGGTTCAAGTTGATATGGATGAGTTCTCCATATTCCTCTGAGCTGCGCTAAGTGAGAGGAGGATGAATTCACTGCAGTCCTATTGTGTTTTTGCCTGTCTTCAAATGGATCTGCCAACCTTGAAAAGTATATACAAGGCCACATATGGACATGCACATTCAACAAATGGTCTTGTTTCTTCATTTTCTAACTAACAAACAGCAAGTTCTGGGAAAATTAAGCTTTGTATAAATTTACAAGACAGATCTACTGAAAAGCTTTTCTCAGTCAACCATGTGTCGGCGGCTTATGAAAGATAAACAAGATCCATCTTTGAAGCACTCTCCCCCAATATACAGCGTCTATAAAAACTAACAAACTGCATTTCCACAGTCAGAAAGCATTTGATAGAACTGCTCTCACGTGTATGCACAAACGGTTTTATTTCACATTCATTACGATGAAATCTGTTTCGTTCAAATGCAGATAGAGGACAGTTTTTTCCACTAAAAGATAGGTAACATGTTTTTAGATTCATAAATGCAATCCTTAATTTAAAGGACTTTTAAATTACATTCTCTTCTTGATTTCAGAATTTTCCCTGTTTTGTTGCGATTAAAGAAGCTGCAGACATTCAACCCACCACAACATCTCAGCCACCGTCTGCTTTATACCCTCAGTCCAACTGTTTCAAGGGTTCGGGGAGGCAGAAGTGGAGGATGTGACTCGTGAGAGCACAAAAGGCACCAGAGCCCCAGAAACGCCTCTCCTCAGGAGGGGAGGAAGAGAAAGAAAAAAAAATATTCCCAAGAGTGTTTTGGTCTTTGAAGTTGCAACAAAAACAGAAAGCTCAAGCCTCCTGGGGGAAAAAAAGACCCTGCAGTGTCCTATACATTTGTTTATTTCAATATTTTCATCCAGAACACACTGAGGTGAACGTACATTGCCAATTTTGTTTTCAAATGATACCTGGTTTAGTTTTAACTTCATTCCCCCACACGTTTTTCTGGTTATTTATGGCGCCTAACAGGAAACATTAAACTTGCTCATGAGGGAAAAACAGAGGAATCGCCATCTCGGTCTTCATGCCACAGAAAAACTTTTCTGGAGGCTGCAAAAAGTCCAGTTTGATCTCGTCTGAAATATTTGCTGTCATTTCCCCACACAATGTCCTTTTCCAAAACTCCATCTGCTCCTACAATTAAATCTAAACATGGATTTGTTACGTCGGCTCCATCTGCTGCTGAGCAATGAGGGCTCCGGCTCCAGTAGTACTGACTCTAATTTGAAATGGCTCAAGGAGCTCTAAACGACCAGAGTGTTTCTGCAAGAACGGTGATGGATGCCGAACATAAAGGCTGAGTGTATCTTAAGACATGGGTACCGCTGCCGGTGTGAAAAGGGGTTTGAAATGTGATCTGAAACCCCGAAACTCCGCTCAGAAATCAAGCGAGATAAGGTTAGGAGGTGTTGATGTGGCATTTACACTTTAAGGGCAGAACATTTTCCTTACCTATGATAAAGTAGAAGTCGCCGTAAAACGTAAAGGATTGCTCCCCCACTGCTTGGTGACGTATAAATCTACCTCAAAGAAAGCCTTTTGCACAATATCTGTGTGGACGACTGCCTGATAACCGGATGGCTTCCCGTCTCCAACACTGACTGATTAACTGCCTTTTTCGCTTGTTTGGATGCAAAAAGTGAGACAGTAAATGCAAAGAAAGTGCTACAGTGCCGTTTAGAAAGTCACGATATCGATTGTCACTGCCTTGCCTTGGATAATGAGAAACTTGAAATAGGAGCTGAGTATATTTGGCCTGCTTTGTTTTTGTTTTTTTAATGCCAGAACACAACATGCAGTGAGGCCAGAGCTTGTTACCCTTACAATAAATGACTATTGACTGTTGTGTCCGGGTAAGTAAGGCTCACTTGTCAGCCAGCAGAGCCTGTTTTAAAGATAAACAGTGCTGTGAATGATGAATACATTAAAAAGTAGAATATGACTGTAACAGCACTACTTTTGTTTTGTTAATATGACAAGTTTAACAGCAAGGTTACAGGATATGCAAGGTGACAATGACCACAACTAGATTTATCTCAGTCCTGATCAGTCCCACTGCAACTACCATTATTGTATACCCACAGTACCAGGACACGTAGGGTTATTTTTATTAAGCAAGTCTTCATGTCGATGGTTTATTGAACAGAATATCCAGTATTTAGTGCATCTTCCTTCTGATGTATAATATATGTATTTAAACTTTTTATTTGCAGATTTTAATTGTTTTTCAATTAAATAAGTGACTACTTTTAAATTGTTTATAGAATGCTGCACAATTCTAATTTATTTCATGTCACTAAATACAATATTTACTCTTTACCAGCTAACTACTCCACAATATGTTCACCAGCTATGCATTTATGCCGTTTTACATTTCTTCTTCTTCTTTTTTTGCAGGAAATTGGTGCTTTTTGTTGGGAAACTTAATGTTACCAGAGTATCCAGAGTAAAAAAAAAAGTGAATTTGCAGCCTAAAATAAAGCAGCGATGTGAGAAAGCTCTGTATAGCTGAGAGATGATGTTTCAGATCCAAGTGAAAATGATCTGTGAGTTCATGGCTACATTTCCATTCACATGTACTCATCAGGTGATCTATAATTAACATGCATTATGGAGCTTGTTTAAAACACTCGTTCTTTCAAAGGTGGTTTTTCTCCTGTCTTCACACACACACCTCTGATATGTTATTCTTACTGGTTCCAGCTCAAGATCACACAACCAATGAATCGGTCCATAAACCCCCCCCCCCCCTCCCCCGATGAGCTCCTTCAAAAACTGCACTATAACATGTACTAAAAAAGAAAAACAAAATGCTGTTGGAGAGTCACGAAATTCTAATCCTCTGTTCATTAACTCTGCAATTTGTTATTTCAAAGAACAAAAACACTATTAAACCATCAATTTAGGAAAGCATTTCTTCCAAAACTGCCTGAGATTTTTGCCTTTACTTATCTCTTATATCGCTCGCAAGTTGTGGCAGAAATGTATGACTCATTGGGCTTCATCGTGCCTTTAAGCTCATTCATTGCTGTTTGATCTTAAACAGTAAAATTAAATGGATACTTCTAAAGACTGGTTGAAGTGAATTCATCGCTGTGAACAAACCCCATTTTGCTAAGTGTGCATCATAATGGCACATTACATCTATTTTTAACCAGAAAACACATTTATTCTGTTTTCTTCTTCTGTTTTGCTTTGTTTTTAGGTTTCTTTGTTGTTGTTTTTTTAATAATGTTTCCAATTCAAACAACATCTTACAAACAAACACAATCGAGGGCTGAAAGATGATAGTGGGATCACTGAGGGAGTAAAACTCTGAATCCTGTTTGAAATATATCTTGAGAAAACGGAAAGATTCCTCTGCAGTGAAACTAAATAATTTATACATGAGGAAAAAGTCCAATCCATCAACTTGATAGACAACAGGGATGGTATGTGTGTCACTGTATTCTGTGTATGTATAATATGTTTCTAACCGCCTGTTTTTAGGAATAAAGTGAACATTTTGGAAGCAGTATAACCCAAAAAATGTTTATTGGCAATGCAAGTCAATTGGGTGAATGAAGATGAATGAATGAAGACAAAAGTATCAGATCTGTCTGGATTGATTAAGTCATTCTGTACCTAAAGAAACACATCAAACGTCATATTTTCACCACAATGTATGCATATTTGTGCCTTCATATGTATTCATGGAACCTCCCCGGCAATCTTTTACCCACTTAACTTATTTCCTTCTTCCACTTCAGTGGTTTAATGGAAAACAGCTGGAGGTTCAGTGCCAGCAGTTGTTTATTCTGTTGCACCACCTCATAATATCCACAAAACAGCTCACACAATAATTAGCATTTCATTTTGCTGAAAGATTTTTACAGCATTTCGATTAAGCTTCAGCCTAAATACCAGCATACCCAGCACATCTATCAATCTTACACGAAAGAAAGTGGTGTACCAACGTTTATTTTGCCATTATTGTAAAAAGGAAAATTGGTAATTTTAAAAAGCACACACATCTAATGAGCCATAACAAGAGGGAAACATCAGTAATTGAGGTCTGTGATCAACAACCGAGAAGATATTGTATTTATTATTACCTAATTAACTGCAAACAGATAAATTTAGCAAGTTATTTCTTACCATTCAGCGAAGAATTATTTTCATTTTATTCAATTTAGCATCTGTGAAGCTGATCACAGCTAATTATAGGTCTCTAGTCCTTCATATTCACAGCTGAAGGCAATTCAGTGTCAACAATTAACCTCATACACATGTTTTTAGAAGGAAGGAAACCAGAGGAACCTGAAGAAAACACAAGCATGCACAGGGAGAACAAACAAACTGCACACAGTCCAGATTTGAACAAATGTGAGATGAGAAAACAGGAGCAAAACATCTCTAGCAATATTGAATAAAACATATCTCTTATAAAAACTGGGGGTTAGATCATAACGTGGGTCACATTTCCACAGTGGAGTCGAAGCAGACACATTGAAACAGAAGAATGCATTGGGTAGAGTAGAGGCCAACATGAAATGACACATTATAGAGTAGTATTGAGGGCGGCAGCTCTCTTCTGTCAGCTGCTAATGTGGCAGTGAGCGAGGAGGACACTGCAGAGTGCCTAATGCACCTCGTGAGGGGTAACAAGCCACACCTGCTTCAGGCTCCACACGTCTGCTGGAGGAGGGAAACGAGTGCCGAAATAGCTGGGAGCTATCTGCTGTATAATCATACTCCTGAAAGCATCTGATGTGTGATACGATGCCCGTCGTACCCTCTAAAGTATGTCAGTACATTATGAGCATTTTCTAACGCCTTGAGGCTTTTTATGTTCAAAGTCATGTTCACACATCACGCTGTGTCATCCAGAGCATTAAGAGTTAAACGATCAACCTGCGGAAGGTGTATCATACCATTCATCTAATACCAGATGGGATAGAAGATGGATTGATGAAATCAGGTGATGCTTTTGAATTACTTTACGCTCACTCCATATCTCAATCGTATTCTGCTGTTTACAGGATATGATCGAGGGGGTCCATCAGTGAAAATAAGGAATTGAGCAAAGAGTTTTCAAATATTCAAATGAGTTGAATCATGAGCTGCATTAGGCGTCGCGGATCCTTCTGTCAAATAATCCTTTGGCGAGATACTGAACCCCAAACTTTGCTCAATGGATGGACTGAACAAGGTCAGTCAGAAGGTCAAACACTGTGCGAGAAGGGATCAGAAGTAAATGTGTGTATTTTCCATTACAGTAAAAAGGCCACATCTATCAGAAGTTTCTTGATCACCTTGTGTAACTGCGTCTCGGAGATGATAGCTTTCTTTCATTTAAATGTGAAGATCAAAGTGTGTATTTTGGATTGGATTGTTGCAGCACACAGACTTTCCTGCAATATGTTGTTGACTTCTGTTTGGGTTTCGTCTCCAAACAGATTTGACATAGTTTTAAAAGTGACAGAGAAATCTGAGCAAAACTTCCCACAGAGCTGCAGAAAGTCGCCTCCAGACAGCAGATATCATTCTCACTAATAAGTCCTGTCAAAGTGGAGCCCACCACACATCCATCAGCTAATCTTGAACATCTAAACACACACGGACTGATCGTGCAAAACAAAATAAATGGTCTTCTACAGAACAAAGTTACGATCAGTTATTGCTGCCTGATAAGAAGTTGATTATCTTCTGATGTCCAAGAGTTTATTCAATTCAGAAAAAAACCCATTTATTTCAAACTCCAATGTCTGCTTTACTAAATGTAACTGTTCGTATTGAAATTCTCTTGGCTGAATTAACCTCACAATGTCTTAAGAATGATTTCCTACTCACCTCACCTCAAAGTCCTTCCATCAAACGAGTGTGTTTGAAGAAAATCTTATGCAGGTAAATTGAATCAAATGCCTGAGATTCAAGATGCAGTAAAACATGAACTGTTTAAGAAATATCTAAAATACAATAACAATGGTTGTTTTCAAATACAATTCATCTCCATGCCCACTTTTCTTCTCTGCATAAAACCCATGACATTATTGATGCTGCTGCATGCATAATGCAGATGGCTGACATTTGACCAGATATTGATTTATAAACACGCTTTTCAGGCACCATTCAGGTGGGACTTTGCCCTGATCACCTGTGGTCAGAAAAGAAGAATATTTGTGCAAAAAAAGACCCTGCGAGGCCCTAATAAATAGGTTAAACAAGGTGCCTTGTCAGGGGGACAGAGATCAATAATGATGTTAATGTCCTTCTTGGTCATGCATGCTGCAGCGTTTGGATCTATGGATCCTCTCATCTGTATTCAATCGAGGAGCAGAAATCTGCTGAGTTCTGCA
The DNA here is from genome assembly GCF_963422515.1 of Blennius ocellaris. Classification (NCBI taxonomy): domain Eukaryota; kingdom Metazoa; phylum Chordata; class Actinopteri; order Blenniiformes; family Blenniidae; genus Blennius; species Blennius ocellaris. The sequence goes on from NC_137668.1 coordinate 17,591,650, forward strand.
TCCACACATTAGAGGATTGTTTATTTCATTATTCACATCTGGATTGTTTTCTGTGGTGCGAACACACAATGAATAATTCAAAGGTATCAGCACTATTATTCACCATCACCCAGCTCTGTATTATTTGTAACCTTTCCCGGCCAAAGGGTGCTCCGACTGATCTGCTGGCTAATGGAGGTGACGTCGAGCGAGCACCCGCAAATTAATGGTCATCAGCCCGACAGGCAGCCGGCGGCTGTGTCCCCTGACCACAAGCCTGACTGACCCTACATGTTTTAAACTACAGCTTGAGGCAATTATAGGGCTATTACCGTTTCATCTGATGTGTTTTAGAAACATTCTTCATCCAGAGATACACTTTAGCAGGACAGTTGACATGGCACTTTTTAATAAGCATTGTAGTGCTGCTTGAAATACAGTTCTCTCCCTGCAGTGCTCATGGAAATATTATTTATTAGTTTCAAATATAGTGATGTATTTGCATTAAGATTATTTACACTTACTTAATTAAAAAATAAAAAATCTATTTATATCATGTTTAAGTCTGGTTAGTATAATATATGATAGGACATTCTAACTATACTATGTTTTTTAAAACTAATATTTATTTATCACTTCAAACCAAAAAATTTCATTCATTGAAGCTTTTGATTTTCTACATATTTTTATTTTTAGGGCAAAGATATAGTTAATTCAGACATGGAAATTGAGTCTTAGTATTAAAAATTGAATGATGCTTATGCAGCTGGGAACTCCGATATTTACCAGTTGGGAAGGTCGCATTTTAAATCTGCCTCCAGCAGTGCTGTGTTATTGCTGTCAGAGTTCAGAAAAACACAAATAAAGCTCATCATCACTCGTATCAACCAAGAGGGGAGTGAAAGGAAGCTCATTTGCACATTTGATGTACAGCTGTTACTTTGGTTTCTGCTGTGAAAGTAATTCACATTTTGATATAGTGTTGTAGTGACAAACAGCGTGCCTACTGTATATTTCGCTGAAGTGGTGGCAGGGATTGTTGTCAAATAAAATTAGGATAACCTATGTGTGTCTAGAACAACAACATTTCTTAACTTTTACCAAAACTGATGCTGTGTTGAGTTACATCAGTCTTGGATGTTGTGGGGTTTTTTTGCCATTTGGAAATGGAACCTTTCCTACCTCAGTGCTACTGTTGCAGAAGACCACATTTACATGTTCAAAGTGGTCATAGACAGATAATAAGGTTTATATCTGGGATTGGAAAAATATGCTCTGCTATTCTGAAAATAATTCAAAATGTTCAGGAATGGATTCAAAATATTTGATAGTAGAATAATGTCATGACAGCAAAAATATCCTGAAACATACTTCACAGCATTAGAATTTTTTTTTCTGGGTCCATGAAAAATGTTGCATTGCAAATTTAAATACAGCAACAGGCAACAGCATCAGTTATTCCTATAAACAACACCATCCATCAGCCTCAACATACTCCGATCAGTCACAGAGTGTTTAACAATCACTGCTAAACTGAGAGATGACAGCTTGTTTGTTTTTCAGTGTTTACTGGAGATGTTCTGAAATGTTTCTGTCACATTAAACTAAGTACAATTCAGATACTTGAGGTTATTATTATTGAAAACCATGCCTGCGTATTCTTGCAACATAACAAGCAGCAGCATTCTATTCTATATTATTCTACTTTATTCGATAGACTCTGTGGAGCCTTTTTTCTTTCTATGGAATTCCTCATCAATTTGTAATCTGAAGCTCTATCTCGGTGGCTCCCAGCCTTTATTCCCTAGAGCATTCCAGCTTTCCATCTACGTAAGAAAGATTGAGTTGAAATATATGCAAGCCTATGTTGACTTTAGAGCTGCACACAATTAAAATGATCAGTTTTTTTGTTTGTTTTTTGTTTTATTTTCAAATTTAAGTAAAAGGTAAGTCAATATTAAAGGGAATATGTCATTCTTTTGGTTGTTTTAATAGACCAATTTGTCAGTTATGGGAGTTTTCTTTCTCAACACTTGTGATTTGAAACAGTGGAAATGGGTGGTATCGTGGTAAAATTATTACAGTGACAAAGCTGCAGGATGCAGTTGCAGTTGCAGTACAATTGTATAGCTGGAGATCTGTCGGGAAATCTCAACTTCCAAGTGGAAACGTTCGCGTGACAAGAAGAAAAGGCAAAGAAGCCCAACGGCAATCAACAATGTTCTCGTCTCCCATATAAACCACATATGGTGAAATGATGCTTGTGGAGTCCATTTTGTTGTTTTGATACCTATTAGAATAGTTCACCTTCTTCCAGGCTTTCTGTAATTTTCCCTAATCCCAGTGGTAAACTCACATAAGTTTCAGCCTCACTCTACTAGCTGTGTAAGAAATAATCTTGAGCAAGTGACCCAAGCTTATAGAAACCCATCATTATGCCACAGCTTTGGTATAAGTCCTCAAGGGCGTGCACACTGTCTCACATTGCAGATTTAGATCAGCAGCTAAATAGCATTGCATGTTGAGAATACAATAACTGTAATCAATATAATATTACATGTGATTTATTATATTCTGTGCAATTTCACAAGATGAAATAATGATTGTATTTAAATAATATTTTTTCCAACGTTTTCATTTCTTCGAAAAGTATATTTTTAAAAATAACACAAACTGTTGGCGGTCTTAAACACAATCACTTTCACTTTCAAACCAAAGGTTTCCTTCAAACGTTTTCTCAGTTTACACTTTGTGAAACGCAGGAAGTGATTTAACTCCACACTACTTGATTTTCTCTCCTCTTTACTTTCCATCTCTGAGTTGTTGTTAAAATCCTCTCTGGAAAAGTCATCATCTGTAAAGGTGTCAAATGTACTCATACAGATGGAGGCAATAAATTATAAAATTGATGAAAATAAAAAAATGAATTAAAGTACAGACACCAGAAAGAGACGGGGGTGAAATCTCCTGTGGGTGCTTCACATAGATGAGTTTTGTTTTGTGTATCTTCTGCATTCGCTTTGCAATGTTGTTGTTGGGTTGATGATCTTCTCTTCATCCGGTACCAAATAAGAAGATAAATCAGAATCATTCAAAGTCGGACTGACTCGATGCTGGTCTTATTTTAAATTATCCACCTGACGGACATTTTAATCAGCAGCACAAGAAAAGTATTATTCCATGTTTGTCGTTCTGAAGGGTGTGACCTGCATACAGAAGAATCTTGTGTTTTATTTTGACATCTACCTTGAGTCAGCCAGGCTGCGTCCTCGATGGACTACCACCAGTCATTAACAAAATAATGACAGACACCCATTGAAGAGGTATCAAGGAAAGTCCTCTGTAAAGTAGAAACCTTTGTTCCGCAGTCCAAACACTAAAAACTGTTCCGATTAGATCAATAAACTGTGTTCTGCTTCCATGCTTCATTACTCCACCCATCCCGCTAGGCTCCAGCATTTCAACACCATCACAGCTGGCCGCTGTCAGTCATGTCAGCTTGTTTGGAAGTAATTGATGTTGACTTCCAAGGTGTGCTGGACCAATTACCCTTTACCAACTACAACTGAGAGCGAAAGCAAACTGCATGCTGGGTACGATGAAAGAGCGAAGCCTTTTGACACATCAAATAATTTGTGTTGTTGGCCGAGGAGGCTCAGGTCATTCCAAGACGCCATTAACTCCGACGGGATGTCACAAGTCGTCAGACAAAGGCCGACTGGCCGACTCTTGTGCCTTTTGTCTTTTAAAGTGGCTGCTTTGATGATTTTCACTCAATCTGTGAATTACTGACAACTTTGAATGTATTTGACTTGTTTCAAATCAGCTTGAATCTCGACACAAAGCTGTGCATTCTCTGCAATAAAGCAAAACGAAGTTTTTAAAACATTTAAACATTGTTCAAAATGGGTTCGCATATTCACACAGTTCACACACAAGGTGGATTAGAGCGGTCTGTGGTGTCATGGGGTTTCCGCTCCTCCAGAGAGCGTGGATCACTGTCGCGGTGCACGCTGCATGGGAAACTACTTTGAGGGTAAGTCAAGTTCAAAGGTTTAAAATGATTGTAAAGTTCTTACTATCACTTCTGAAACACTTACCTATATCTTTATACTCTGTGCTTATGACGGAACCTTTCATAATCTTCTATAAAAATGGAATCATTATTGTGTTTATTTACTTTATGTTATATCTATTATATTTCAGATTTATATGAAGTTAAACTGTATTTTCTTTCCTCTGGACTTCTGGGAAGAGTGAAACTGTTGAGCTGGGACCAATTAAACTAAGAAAAGTTGACTATTTGACACTGAAATGCAAAGATTCACAAATGCTTTATTTATGTATCTATCTATCTATCTATCTATCTATCTATCTATCTATCTATCTATCTATCTATCTATCTATCTATCTATCTATCTATCTATCTATCTATCTATCTATCTATCTATCTATCTATCTATCTATCCATCCATCCATCCATCCATCCATCCATCTATCCATCTATCTATCTATCTATCTATCTGTCTATCTGTCTATCTGTCTGTCTGTTTGTTGTCATTTTGTCAATTACAATTACATTTCTTTGAGCACATCTATGTTTTTTCAATGTTCTAAGCAGGAAGGACATTTTGAAATAAACATGGCTCCTTCAAACCCCAAGAGTCAAATTATATCTTTGAGCATTGAGCGAGAAGCCACAGTTGAGAATAATGACCCACCGGATCCTGCTTCCTCATCTGGTATTTGACACATCCACGAAACAAACCTCTCAGACGCACAACAGAATTAACAGGCTGAGAACCACATTGTCGCCCTGCGATCAACCGTTTCCTTTCAAACTGACAATGAAACAGCAGTCTGTCTCGCTCTATCAATAATTATGATAATTTCATGCTCTGCTGTGGCCACAGACTTAATTAATTGTGTGAAGTTGTGTTGATTCTACTTCTTTGAAGGTTATCCCTCAAAAACTAATTCTGATCTGATTATACTTACATCGCTCTTACATTATATTCAGGGGGAACATGAAGGTCATATTGCTTCTGCGCAGTCTTTCAACGCTTCGATCTCACAGGAAACGCTGATCAAGACTCATCCAAAAAGACCATAGTTAAATGTTCTCATGCTGCTTTCATGTTTCCTTCCACGTTTTTGTGCATTCTGGCAGCTTCTTCTGTAAATGACCAATGAAAATTGATCTGATAAAGCTGCTCAATGATTTCCAATTTTCTTGCACAACCAAGACAAAACGCCCATAGCATTTCTTTAAAGATGTTGTAAAGCAGCATGGTGCCTCATGGATGAATCTCATTAGCTGAGATTAGTCTCCTCATTTTAATTTTTTTTTTTTAAATGTAGCTCACACCAAACAAAGAGCAGTAAAATTAATGAGTGAACATGAAGTCCAACTCTGACGTCCCCCCTCTGGCTGTCGTTTTATTTTCAGACCTCTCAGTCGTAGTGAAGTAGTTTGATAGGCGATCTGATCCGCTCCAACGGTCCCTCAGTGGCAAACACTGTTTTCTCATGGTGAAAACGTCGAGGATGAGGATCCATGTGGAATTTACATGTTCTTCCTGTGAGTGCAAGTGGCCTTGTTTCCAAGATATGAGCATACTTTAAAGGCTAAATTCTATTAAAACTGCTTCATGGAGGTGAATATTAATTTGGACTGTAAAAGTACCTTGCAGGACACCGACAGTCAATTTTTATTCTGTGCACATCCCCAAGGGTGTGTGTGTGTGAATGTGTGTGTGTGTGTGTGTGGGGGGGGGGGGGGGGGGGGGTTCTTTAGTGGTTGTTATCTAAGGAAGGGGTACATTTCCACCATCACCACAAGTAAATTCTCCTCTGCTTCTTACTGGCATCTGTGCTGCAGGTTGACAAGATAATTATCCTGTTGTTTGTGGAGAGATTGTTTAAATGTCCTGAACAACTGTTTGCTTTCGTCTCAGGCTCTTGCTGATTTAGACTTTTTTATTTTTTTTTTAAGTATTTAAAAAAAATTAAATACTATACGCTGAAGAGGATTGCAATGATTATTCTGGAGTGACAACAATTCTGGCTATTGAATTTTTTACAACCTGAGCCATCTGAAAGTACTTCATAAAGCAAAAAACTGAAACACAAGATGATTGTGTTTTCAGGCCGACGTTTGTGACGTTTGTGACGTTCATGACGTTCGTGACGTTCGGGACTCAGCCTCCAGCCTCCAGGGGTTAAATCTTGATTCTCATCCTTCCATCCAGCAGGCAGTTCTGTCTTCGTACACCAGGTCTGCTTTCGTATGAATGTAGTTTGTGATGAGAGAATACTGCTGACTGAATTTTACTCCTCACGCTGGAGTGATTATTATCACCGGAGGAAACTGCTATTTGTACTTGTATTTCCACGACAGGCACACGCTGTGTTTTCTGGACATGATTGGGGTGTTATCCTGAGTGGAAGATCACAGTTTCATGAGAAAAAAAACATCAACAAAAAAAAACAAAAGAGTTTCAAATAGAAAGTTTGTGGGAGGAAAGCTTGGCTCCGCTGATAGAAAAATACAAACCTCTTTTCTTTTACAATGGAAAAAACTTCTAATATTACACATCTCTGTCTTTTATTATTCTGCTTATCGGACTTGGGCTAATTTAACTTGTGCTGCTCGCCATACAACAGAATACACACTCTCCATCAAAAACATCTGTTCTACAGCCAATTGGTGTCATTGTCATGTCTCTTTGTCTCGTTCAATAAGAGACATCCAAGGTCTTCCAGAGGTTCCTGCATTATTAGATTTTACAAAGATGGTTTGATGTTCATCTGACTACTTTGAATAGATGTAATTGGAAGGTCAAAGATCAAGAATGGATGGGTAACATGGTTTGAAATCTCCTTTCAAACATGAGCAAAGATGTGTATTCAAAGCAGTCATTTATACTCTGAAATTCACTGTGAGATGTGTCATAGATAAACTATTCAAAGAGTGTTTAATACTGGGAAATACTCAATCGTAATGAGTGAAACCACATTTTCCTTCTTTAACTCAATTTATCAGGAATGACTGGGACAACAGAGCAAAGATAAATATTGGATTCTGGACAAAAATATGAACTTTTAAATCCAAGGCAATTGTCATGCAGAAGGACATTTTTGGTATTTTAATAAAGGATGTACAAATTCTAGTTATTGGTTAAAGAATTGCTTATTATTAAATGTGAAGAGAGCAGATTGCAGGAAAGCAAGCGTCATAAATAGACAATTGTTTTGAAAACATTTTGGGCCACCGATGAGTAAATGACCAACTGTATTTGCGTGGTACCGTATCTGCCGCCCGTTGTCCTCCTGCTCCTTTTTGTCATCAACAAGTTGTGGGGAAGAAAAAAAGAGAAATGCCAACAACGTTAGCTGTGAATTACCCAGGGTGACGTGGGCGCATGGGATGATGCAACAAGGCAGTTTGCCAGGCAGCAGAAAGAAAAGCTGCCTGGTGGTGTGTTCAAATGAATAAAAGATCGTTGTTTGTGGCTTTAAAATTAATAATAATAACATTGTACATTTCAAGGAAGTGTTTTATCTATAACTATCTGGTTTGTTGCCATGACACAAAGTCAATGTGGGTTTATGAGAGTTACAAATCCTCGCAACGTATTTTTGTTTATGTTGTGTTTCCCTCTAATTTAGACGTGAAGCTTAGTTTTAAAAATCCCAAGACTTGCTGCATTGCTATTTCAAATGGCTGCCTTTGTATCTCTATTAACATTTTTTTTTTTGTCACAGAAACCTCATTATATGTTTTTTGCTGGAGGAGACATAGTGATCTTAGTTAGTGCTTCTCCCACAATAGTACATCATCCAGCCTCCAGTCTTTGTCAGCAGTAGAATTAAAAGGCTCACCACATGCAGTTGCCGTGGCTGTAGTACTATTTCTACCCTCAGCAATCAACAAATAAGATGGATACTTGACAAACCCTAAAATATGAGGCCAACGGTGCGAAGGAGACATTAGTTCTGCTCTTTACTATCTCGCTGCAGCAGTACATCAGCAAGCCATCAATGCCTCCAGCCAATTATTTTGGAGGAACATACCCCATCTCTCTCAACCTTCATTTTATTCCTGAGAGATCCCTAATTAGTAGCAATATTTTTCAAGTCGCTGTCCGCGAGAGAAGAGGTAAGCCTTGGAACTGAGTAATAGATGTGGCAGAGTTTTAAACGTTAACCGGACTCTCTGAGATGTATGGAGTCACTGCAGACCCGTACATGATGCATGAGCACCCAGAAACTGAGAGGAGCGCGATGTAATCCTTCAGTTTATCATGACAGCAGGACGACACGTCGGCTTTATGGGTTGCAAACCAGAGGGTGACCCAGCAAATGATTTCATTTTCCCAGACGGGCGAAGACAAACACATCAAAGGGCCGACGCCGAGTGGAAAATATCCACAGATCCTTTTGTGATGTTGTCTTTTTTATGACTTTGTTTTGTGTGTGCGTGTGCGGACACTGTTGCTCTTTGGAAGCAAATGAAGCGTGAATATGAAGTACCTCGGTGCTCGTCACTCCATTACCTGCTCTCTATGCTTCTCATTACTGCCTCCTCCCCTGGGAACGCGCTCTGACTGCGGGGCTATTGTACTGGTTTACATTATGCTACGTCAGGTGTTTTATGTTGTTCTTTCGCCCCCCGAGTGTACGCAACGAGCACTTTAAAGGATACAAAAGCACAAACAGCACATTGAAAACCATGTTACGCCATGTATATTTATCTATATTTTTTTTGTCGTTTGACATTGTATGAACTTAATTTCAACAATAACAAAAACCCCTCGAGGTTTGATTTTATACTGATTTTCCTCTTGTAGTTAGACAAAACAGTTCGCTTCCTTGGGGGCTTCACGATTAGAACAGTTGTACCCCGGGTCAACCACTGTGGATGATTCATTTGTGTTGCTGCTCTCTCATGGAGCAAAGTCAGCTTCTTCGGCCTGTATGTATAGAACTTATCAGGGCCCAGCATACTACCCAAACGTCCTCACCCTTCAGCAGCCCGAAGGCCATTTCTACTTCCCTCTCACTCAGGTATGCAATACTCCTCCAGCGTGTCCATCTTAGCTATGCAGCTATAAAAGAGAGACAAACCTGGTGAAAATGAAAAAAAAAAAAGTGGAGTCATTATAGTCGAAACCTCTGTAGTTCAGAGATAAGCTCCAGCAAACATCTCGCCGGATGTAACTTCTTAAAAATCACAAAGCAAAAATGATTGAGAAACAATTACTTTTGAACCTCAGCACATTGAGACAGTTTTACTCACTGCCATAGTTAGAGTACAGTAATGGTTTTTAATGAACCAAGCCCCATACTGGTAAAATGGAGATCATAATAACGAGTGACTGTCCACTCAGCTGGAAACTGCTTCTGCAGGCAGCTGAGTCTGTAATTTCTTAACATGTTTGGAAAAGCTGGATCTTTTTGTGCAGGGCTACAAGCTCTGGAAGTGCCACCATATCGAAGTTAAAAATGATAGATGCAAAGCAGAGCTAGATTTGCTGGCTGTTTATAGGTACTTACATCCACGTGAAATGATTAAAAGACTCACATGTGTGCATCCAGCTGTAGATCACAGTAAGTGTTATCTCACCAGGGAGCAGGCTCCGTTAAAGAGGCAATCCCTCTCCGAGATTTTTTGCACTTACAAGGAGCATGATTTACAATGAAGCTTACAGGGAGCGGCTTCACGATATTGCATTTGTTTTATAGTTGTGTCTCACATACAAAGTGGAAAAGGATACCCATCGCGTCAGCGCTGCAATCATCATTTACCACATTTTATCTGTCACACTCACAATTTCGACTGAATGTGTGGTTGCAAGATGAGGGACAATGAGTAAATGTACTTCATTTGATTTGCTGGTGTGTGTGTGTGTGTGTGTGTGTGTGTGTGTGTGTGTGTGTGTGTGTGTGTGTGTGTGTGTGTGTGTGTGTGTGTGTGTGTGTGTGTGTGTGTGTGTGATTTAATTTCAATGATAACACATACAGCATGTGACCGCACTGCAGTGAAACATAGAATCTGCTCCACTCAACAGTGCAAAAGTACTTGAGGGCATCTTCATGAAGGGCCAGCTGCTTCTTGAAAACAGCATTCAGCACCCATTTAACCCCTTGAATTGGTGTCCACGAGTCCAAGGGCACAATAAGGAGAGCTGAATCAGGAATAGTAGCAATGAAGATTTGCAGAAAACTGAGGTAAATAGTAATGTAGGAAACAACAGTACAAACTCATTGTATATAAATGCATGGACGTGTAGTGGTTAGCATTCACGCCAGGGTTAGGGGCCTTACTACGAGGTGTTTGCATGTTTTAATTTGTGTATTATCTTCTGGTACTCTGGTTTCTACTGAATGGAAGAAATAAAAAAATAAATAAAAAAAACATGTCGATGAGGTGAATCATCCACAATCAGCTGGGATCAGTTCCAGCAGCCTGCAACACTGATTTGGACAAAATGGTGGAAAAGTTCAATGGATGGATTTATATACATGTCTTACATGACATTAATATTTTAAAACCCTATGAAGCTTTGTTTCATGTTGTAACATGTGTTTATCGTCACTGTTAGAAAATCAATAACCAAATACAGAGAGAGTTTGTTTTGACGATGCAATTTTTGTTCACTTAATAGTCAATTAGCCACGTTTTATTTCTCCTGACTTGGACTCCCTGTCAGTACAGGGCTGCTTAAAGCAGATCACTGCTGCTCTCTGCTGGACTGAACCAAGACTGAGCATCCACAAAGGAGGTGGAATTTGCAGAATCTGGATTTGATATTTACAGATATTTCATTATTACATTAATTATAGCCTCGAGATTTCAAAATTGTTTTTGCAATTATAACAGAGCTAAATTGACAAAAATTAAGAGAGAGAGCCAAAAATCAAAACGAACATATTTCTTCACAAATGATTTCATTAGAAATACAGAGAGTGCTTTGTTATTACATCAGCAGCAGGGATCGTTGATTAATTCTATTAATAATTCTATTTATTTCAAAAAATTATAATAATTCATGATTGTCTGAGCCATGCAACATGTTGACAGCAGTGAGAAGCCATCGCAGTACTCAGATTACACACCGTATCCTGCTCGTTGATGCTCGGCAGCAGAAAAATCTCTTCACACTTGCAGAAGACGCATGCGCGCAGAGGAAACCAACTGGTTAGTGTCAAGTCGAGGCGGACGGATGTGATCGAGCTAAAAAAAAAAAAAAATCACCTATACTCTGGCATTCATGGTGACACAGTAAGTACATCTTTATAATTACATATTATTGGGGGTTTCTTTCCACTATTTAGTCGAAATATTTATTACTGCACGTGTTAGTACATATCTGTGGAAAATAAAGCGTTTTGATGTCCAGTGAGGATGGATCCTATTTTTCCCCCGAATATTCGCAAATATAGAAACACTAAGATTTATTTATTTATTTTGACAATTGGTGCATATTTTAAAATGTCGCTAAACAAATCGGTGCAACATTAAAAAAAAAAAAAAAAAAAAAAGCATATCTGCTCATTATTCACCCCGAATGAAATAAATCAGCGGACATGATCAGTCTTCCTGATGGTATAATTTCATTATGTTGCTATAAATGGCTGCTTGCTTTCGGCTGGAAGCGTTTCTCGTATCGACCACCATGTGTGCGTATTATCCTCCGGAGGATGCGACTGATGGACGCGATTGCAGCGGTCCAAGAGTGACGCCTTGTCGCGATCATTACCGCTCATCCCTCACTCCTCGGAGACACGGGAGTGGGTGATGTTGCTCATCATCACGTTGATGTTTTGTCATATAGAGCAGGATCTATCACAGCACCCTTCTCTTTGCGTCGAGACACCCGGCTGTAGCGCACGACGCTTCATCTGTGGATTACCGAGGAATTTGCGTTGCGCACAAGTTGCCCCTTTATTCGCGTCAAGATCGTCAAGTGCTCGCGTGCATTCCGCAAGATCCACACGATGTTGTTGAAATGCATCAAGCAGCAAGGATTTCGGGATAAGTCTGACCCGACCCAGGTTTGATTCTATCAGTCAGCTGTGATTATGTTTTTTTTCCCCTCCTTGGGCCTCCAATCTGCATCACCTCCTGTCAGATCTCTAATCTCTTGTGATTTCTTGGTCTGTTATGTTTGTGTGTGTGTGTGTGCGTGTGTGTGTGTGTGTGTGTGTGCGCGTGTGTGTGTGTGTGTGTGTGTGTGTGTGTGTGTGTGTGTGTGTGTGTGTGTGTGTGTGTGTGTGTGTGTGTGTGTGTGTGTGTGTGTGTGTGTGTGTGTGATGCTTCCTCCTAATGCGGTAATAATATTCCAGTAAAGCCCCCACCACCACCACCACCCCCATCCTCCACCAGTCCTCTCACTGTGCTCCTCTCCCTTTGCAGTCCATGGGCTCAGAGCGGGTGGAGATGCGTAAGAGACAGATGCAGGTTCATCAGGAAGCAGCTGCCAGTGTCCTCCAAGCTCGCCACAGGATGGGAAACACCCCTACCAACGCCTCCAACGCCTGCTGCTTCTGCTGGTGCTGTTGCTGTAGCTGCTCCTGGTAAATACCCCTCCACTCATCCCCCCCCCAACATCTCAGCATGGCTGGAGATAAGAGAGCGCTGGTCCACGGCACAGGCTGGATAAGAGCCCACCCATGCATATTCACATCAGTCTGATGACAGCATGCATGCTTGGTTGTCGGCCTGCCAGTTTATTCTGTAATCACTTTGTACTAGATGTATTTGATCTCCTTATTAAAGTGTTGTGTGTCAGTTAAATGCAGGGGAATTAGCAGAGGGGCCTCATGGAAAGTGCAGACTGCATCATCGACGGCGTGAGACACACAGGTCCTTTTTACTCACTGGTTGTAGTGTGGCTGGGGAGAATCACATGTTGGTGGCATCAAATGAAATCTTTAAACACTGAAGTTGGTAGGTTTTGGTTTTAAACAATACATACAAAGTACAAGAAAATACAACCTCAATGTACAATGTAGTGTCGGTGGAAATAATTCAGCTATTGATTGGAAACCCATTAATCCACTGAAGCGAATGAGGCTCCAAAAATGTAGTTAGAATACATAACTTAATAATAAAAGTCAGTGAACAGTGATGCACAATGCATTAGTGCAAGGGCTAAACACTGGATCAATCAGAACTAAAACAGCAGAATGGTCCTTTAGAAACACTGACACATATTCTAATCTAATCCAATGGAACAGTTATGATGATCACATTATAATTATGAATTATATAAACGTTGTGTTGTTTTTTTTTAACTACATTAATATGAGTGTATTTCGTCATTCATTCCAATTCAGTGGTGTTGCACAGCTGTGTGCATTTTGGAATGTATGTAACATCAAGCATGTTTTATCGATGTAAAATCAATTCTCACATTCTCATATAATGGCTTACTCTGTAAAGAGTTTGCATCTTCTCCCTGTGTGTTGGGTCGTCTGGTTGTCTCTGGTTCGCCCAGTGTCAGTGGGGTCCTGCCACCTGTGACCTGTAATTGGATAAAACTGTCTCGAGGATGGATTTCTGAAATAGAAACAAACAAATCAGTCAACTAATTGTGCAAGATTTAGCCATGAGTGAAACACAAAGATCCTTATCTTGTGTTTGTAGCGACTCGGCAGCATCTTTTCGACTTCATCCTCCCACTCCTGCAGAAGCGCCTCTGCCCACACAATCATCCCAGAAAAACACTCTCTTCTTGGTCCCGTGACCTGCGCTGGCCCTCATTGGATGGAGGCCTCTGGAGGGTTTCAACCTGTTTTGGAATTATCCAGCGCCTGTTTCCTCCGGGGACAAGCCAGTGTGTATCGAGCAGCGTGCGGATGTGTTAAGTCACTCCGTTGGGGATGAGTAATACGTTTTGCCTCTGCATCTATATGAATTCAATTTAATGACTGCACGGCTCCAGTGGCCGCATTCCCACGTGGCCCGTTCTCATGGCGGACTCTCACCTGAACCAATTAAGTCTGCAGCCAGCTGCTACTTCAGGTATCAGGAACATTTTAATTACGCACACTGGATCCCCTCAGGACGAGGTGGACAGTTGACATACTTTATTATTTGCCTAAAGCGTTCCCGATGGATCGGCTTGAATCTGCTGGGGGTTGTTCTGTCATTTCACACGTGTTATAAACAGCTTATGCTATAATGTAATGTAGGGCAATAGCTGTGTGATTGGTCGTACCTGCACTGCATACATTGTATATCTAATGTTTGATATTAATGAAAGCCTATGCATTATGCTATAAATGTAATTTTGTATAGGTTTCAAAATGTTCTTGTTGTCAACAAAGAGTGACAGACAGAGCCAGGACTGCACTTTAAGGTAAAACAAAGTCTCCAAACCGCACAAAAAGAAGCTTAATATGAAGTTACTGAGTGTATTTTTAGTTTATTTGTTGCAGGCAATTGCAGAAGCAGCTTTCCTACTGTGTAAAAAGTCAAGGCCGCAAATAGTTTTCCAATTCTGGTGTGAAAAAACTTGACCTGCGGCATAAGAGCCTTGAATTTGACCAAATGATGTGAAACCGCTAAATATGGTTTTGGCTACCATCTGCACTCGACTTCTTGTGTTGTGGTCAGATGGGAATGAATCATTTTAACCAATTGGAAACGTCTGGTTAAAAAATAATAAAATCCTGCGACCAGATAAATAAATTAAATAAAGAGGTGGGAAAGTTGCATCCTATTGGATGTCGAAACAATTCGCCATATTAAAATGCCAGAATACTTTGAGGCATATAGCAATTTATCAATACTCCAGTTCATTAAATGTGATTTGTCAGTCGGTATTTTTAGCTCGGAAGAGGTGACCTCAAGAGATCCTGAAGCTATTTAAAATGCTCAGCTGCAGTTTTCAGGTGGCAAAGCTGAACCCAGATGACAAGCAACTTAAAAAGCAATCGTGATCAAAGCTAAAAGCTAAACTCTCATCCTGGTTTTTTTTTGTTGTTGTTGTATTTTTCCCCACAGTCTGACTGTTCGGAGTGAAGACGAAACAATACAGAGGTCCATGTTTGAGCACAGGACAGAAGGAACCGCTAATTGTGAAGAAAGGTAATAGTGACACCTCCTCCAACACAAAGCTTTTTGAATCTTATTCTTATTTTGAAAAAAATATTTAAATAATAAACCTGTGTATACACTCCTGTTTCATTTCCAAGCCCAAAGCCCACGGAGGACGACGCGCGCTCATGGGCGATTTCGTTTGAAAAGGTGATGAAAAGTGCAGCCGGCCGAAGCTGCTTCAGGCAGTTCCTGAGGACAGAGTTCAGCGAGGAGAACATGATGTTCTGGCTCGCCTGCGAGGAGCTCAAAAAGGAGACAAACAAGACTGTGGTGGAAGAAAAAGTCCGTCAAATATACGAGGACTTCATCTCCATCCTTTCCCCTAAAGAGGTGAGCCACTCAGGCACCTTATTGACTCAAAAAGTATTTTATTGTTAAAAAGTGGAGCTGAATACAATAGATAAATCAAGGGTTGTCGGAAAGGTTTGGGACATTATCATGGTCCTATGCAGATTGATTGTCTTGTGCTGGTTTTATCCACATTCCAACTCATTTCTGGCCGTTTTCTTACCTTGACGTTTATTCAGGGCAGATTCACTGGTGAGCTCGAGCCTCCTCCTGGTCAACACTCTATGTTATCTGTTGAAATATCTCTATTGCAGTCGAGCATAAAATATTGCCCTCTGGCAGTGATTAAACCAACTTTACTAAGAAACTAAAATACAAATATTTGATGTGTTTTGTCCAGTTCACCAAGAGCTACCCGAATGCATTTAAACTTCACATCTTGATGTTGTGTTCGTCATAAAATGACCAAATAATGGAGATGTTTTATGAACACCCAATTTAAGATTGTGAAAAGATTTTCTTTATGTTTCGATGATAGCGCCGCTGTAGCACACATCATAATACATGATCATTTATCGCTTCAGAACAGAGGCACAATTTGTTAACTGTGGGGGATCGCCATAGCAGATCATGTTATCCACTCAATTTTATTCCAGAAAAATCCACATTTGGACTCAAATGCAGTTCTCATTTGACATGAGGCACATTTCTGTGCAGCTCCATATGGACTTTTGTTGCAATCTGAATTGAAACGTAAAAAAAAAAAAGATTTTTGAATAATTCCCAAGCTGATTTTCCTGTATTGTTGCATTTTAATTGAAATTGCTGCAGACGATCCCACGAGGTGTTGCTTCACTATATGTGTTCGGACTTAACGGTTCCTCCGTCTCCAGGTCAGTCTGGATTCCCGCGTTCGCGAGGTGATAAACCGCAACATGCTGGAGCCGACCTCGCACACGTTCGACGACGCCCAGCAACAGATCTACACGCTGATGCAGAGAGACTCGTACCCCCGCTTCATAAACTCGTCTGCGTACACGGATCTGATGAAGGACCTGGAGGAGCCTCCGCCTCCCACCGAGCCATGAAAGACTCTCCACTGCCACCACGATTAGCTTTCCGGCGCATGCATCCCACCCGACGGAGTTTTGTGTTCATGTTGGAGTCCTACTATTTAGAGAAAGACAAGACAGGAAAAAAAAAAAAAAAAACACTCCGTAAAACCGGTCTTTATCCAGCTGTAACTGGTGTTTATTTACCTACGATTAGCTTACCAAAACCCCCGGACAGACAAGAACAAATGCTTGGTTCGGCATCAGTTCCTTGTTGGGAAACATATCTATATTTTTATATATTCCCTAGCGCTTGACATTGCACTTTTCTACCTTGTTTAATGAGGGAAAGCATGTATCTGTGAGCACTGCATTTGTATTTAGGTATATTGTGAGCCTTAATGCATATCCAGTCCTTGTAGAGACTAGTAGGTTTTATTTAACGGTAACTTAAGGAGAAGGAAAGTGCCTTGGAATAAGATCTTCTACACTTCGCACCTTCGCTCGAACATGAAAAGGTGCGATGAGGACTTCACATGTTGGTGCTTTCAGCTCTTCTCAAAGATTCAAGTTTTTACAACTCGACGAGCTGATACCACGAAATAGATCTTGTCTGTGTGTTCTAATACTGTGATATTAGTCATATATTTAATTCTAAGCAAAACAGGGAACAATTAACTGAAGACATGACCATGACCACTGATATATTTGTGTATTTAAAGAGGACTTTGTGTGAAATAGCTGTTTGAATTCTCACAGATTAAATAAAAGCACAATCATATGTTGTTTTTGCAGTCTTGTGTCATGAACAGTCGCACAATATCTGGCTCTTTATGATAAAATTCATTACTGGATAGGTTTCATACATAATTTGCATAATACACTTCAAATCTTGAATGAAGTAATTTTGTGCACATTAGGCCATTAAAAAAGAAAGAAAACCCTTTCTGGGCTTCCTGTTTAAAATGCTAAAAATGGATCACGTGTTGCTGTTGCTTGCTTACTACTCAACAAATTCAATATCCTATTAATATATTTACATTTAAACAAACTGAAATAGCAGCAAACAAAAAAAATCCAAAAAGCTTGAAGCAACAGATATTTGGCAATGGCGCTTGATAAAATGCCACTTTACACACTAATTCCCTTGTTTCATCACTAGTACACAAAAGCATCAGTAATTAAAAAAAAAAAAAATTAACAACAGGCCATTTATTGTGAGACAGTAGGTATTAGATCATGATGTGTAGCCCTAATTAGTCATAATACATACTATTCCTGCAAGAAATGGCTTGTCGCAGTGGCATTTATCTTTACAATCGAGCATCTAATGTCACTCTACTGTAGCACTGAGGGTCGTGTGGCTCCAGCTCAGGATGCAGCATCGTCTCCGTCGTGCCTCCCCCGGCAGGAGGGAGGGGAGGAAGGGAGACACTTAGCACCCCCGGGTATTATCCAAATCTATGAGTAGCAGCGTAGTTTTAGTGTCAAGTAAAGTCAGTGGTCCTGGAGTCCACGCAGTCTCGCGCCGAGTGAAACCCCGAAGGACCGATGGTGCTGAGCGGGCGAGCTGGCGGGCGCTGTGCAGCTCATTCATCGCTGATGGGCGGAAGCTGCTTCTCGATGAATCGCTTGATATCCACCATTTCCTGCAGAAAGCACATAATACTGCCAATTACTGCCTCGCAGAAACAAAGTCGCAGCTTCACACCAACGTCCACGCTGATAAATGGAGTGATGACAGCGAAAGAGAAAGTTATTAAATGTTTTGGCCAAGAGCGATCACTAATATTGTCATAACGTGTTGAGAATTTTTTTTTTTTTTCTTTTTCTCGTGGATAGGATTTTCCTACATAGAAATAGATAAATGAATATTCACAGCTCGGGCAATAGCTATTGAAACAACTTGTTATATGTTTTATGGGAAGAAAAGTACAATATGTGCCTATAATTCAAGTGCACTTACATTTTTACTCATTGTAGATTTAACTTTTTTTTATCTATAGCACATTTTCTAGACCAGACTCAACATCCACCTTTTAGCACACATAACAAAACTCTACAGTTCCCAACTTAAAACACAATAAGAATTCTGTGTGCCATCAGTTTACTCCGGTCCTGACGATACAAATGCCGCTTCGTGTTGTGTGTGACCTAACCCTAACCCAATGTTTAAGTTACTAAGCTTAGAGCAACAGTATCACACAGTCAACATAGATTAAAAAAAAATACTTTAGCTGCACTGAATGTTCTTTACAACCCTGATCTGCTTTACGATAAAGGTGACAGTATATATTTTCTCTTTCATTAAAAAATGCGAACAACATTAAAAGGCACTGTTGCGTGAGGTACATTGAGACAATATGACAATGTAAAGTCTTGAGTTATGTGCTTTGCGACATAAGTGGCCTTTGATAAACACAATAAAACCACTTCAACCTCAAGTCTGCAAGGAGATTTAATACAAACGAAAGAGGTTTCAGCTGTCAAGTGCTTCAGTAATTGATGAGTTGGTTAATAACCTTTTTTATAAACCAATCTGTTCTAGCAGCTACCACAGTGTGGCAGTAATGATCCACCTGTGGCTGTCAAACTCTTTACAGAGTAAGCCATTATATGAGAATGTGAGAATTGATTTTACATCGATAAAACATGCTAGATGTTACATGAATTCCAAAATGCACACAGCTGTGCAACACCACTGGATTGGAATGAATGACGAAATACACTCATATTAATGTAGTTAAAAAAAAACAACACATCTGTCAGCACAGCAGGAGAAGCAACGAACAGCCAATCATTAGCCTTGTTTTGCTTCGCTGATGAAAGATCCAAGAAACAGAAGACAAGAGATACATAAGAGAAAACCTGACGAAAGAAGTCATCCAAAGTGTGGAGCACTTCACATTAAATCCACAAAAAAAACAAAAAACACGTGTGACCTTCAAACTGAGGCAGCAGTTTATATTTGTGTCCAATTACTGCTCATTAAGGATCAATGAAGCTCGTGACATTTGAAGGTCGATCCAGACGCGTTGCACTAACGAGAATGAACTTGAGGATCAACCTGAACTCAAAGCACCCCCAGCGCGCCGCCGTCAGAGCAGCGCTAAAAGTCACATCTATACAGACGTGACTGTCCCCACACCCACTCACCTCGGGGCAGGCGCTGTGAGGTAGACCCCGATAGGACTTGAAGGTGACGTTGGCAGGATTGACGAGGGTCTTCATCTTCTCGGCTGTCTGGCTGCCAAACACAAAGGGGACCAGAGGGTCTGCGTCGCCGTGGCACTGGAGGACGTGCATGTCCTTGTTCGGGCTGTTGGCAGAGGCCTGAGAACAGAGGAGATTAGGATTATTCTTCTTATCTAATTATCACAGATTATAAGGTGGCCGCGGGATAGCGCCGCAGCTCTGTAATTGCACACAGGTTTCATAGCCGTCCAAACTGAACCATTTCACCGCTAAAACTCTAGAGAAGTGCGGAGGCAGGCTGGTCCGCTCCAGCTGTTACCTGAGGGAAGGAGTTGCGGAGAGGGAGCCAGCAGCTCAGAGCGACCACTCCAGCAAGCTTCTGCTGAGTCGTCAGAGCCGTGTAGAGAGACAACGCTCCACCCTGGAAAACACAAACCGATCTTATACCACCAACAACCTCAATCGCATCTACCAACAGTAAAAGTAGCCCCTGCTGATTTAACAGAAGCTACCTATTGAACACCCAAGGCTCATAGCTGTCGGAAATGTGGAAAGTAAATGAAAGCGTTTCCAAGAATATTTGTGGGATTTACCGATTTGTTGATTAAAGATCTCAAGAGCAAAGTGCACACAGTGTTGGAGTACACAGCTCAACACTGCCCCCACAGGTCATCCGTGGTATTACTCTGTTTGCTATGCATCCATAAGCTCCCTGGATATACAGCAATTCGGCTGCATTTGACACAATTGTCTTGGAATGAAATGAATGAACTGTCGTGCTCAGTGAAATACCTTCAGTCTTTAACTTAGTACAAAAAAATGAAAAGTACACCATGTGCAATTTGATTCTAAATCTATATTCAGCTAAAAACGGGTTTGTGATGATTATGTAATATCACAATCACAGTAGTCCGTTCTATTTAGTAAGAGTTTTAATTTGTGCAAAAACGCTTTAATGAAACAAACCATATGTCAACATCAGTTTCCACCCTGTCAGTGTTGACTGTTGCTGTTTGTATTGATGTTTCCGGTCCTCCTCCGACTGCTCTGGTTCAGCATTCCAATGAGCATCTTTTAATAATAACATTCCGCATTTTGTTTCAAAGCTGAACAGCAACAGCACCAGTGTGGGCACATTCTGGTATAGAGCCAAACAACTTGGAGGAGGCAGTTTGACAGCTTTGCAGCACACTGCCAGAATAGCTTTAAGAAATTGAGAGGAAGCGCAAATAAAATGCCAATCAGAGAAATTAGGACATACATCATCGAAGAGTTGTGATTTTGACAGCTCTATGCATAGAACTGTGACTCACAGATTAAAAAAAAAAAAAACAGTTATGTAACATATCAGCTGTTCAGACGCCACACTTACCTGTGAAAAACCACCCAGCAGGATTCTGTGTGAAGGTATCCCATTCTTCACTTCTTGGTCTATCAAGGCTTTAACTGCAGCGAAATAGAAAAAACATGTGCTCAGAGCAGAGAGAGAGAGAACGAGGCCGCGCATTCCCGACTTGGGCTCAGATCGACACGATTTCACAGACGTACTGTTCTCTGAAGCTCTCTTAATACCACTCTCATCTTCGTTTGCGTCTGGCCTCAGCCCGTAGATATCAAACCTGAACGTTGACAAATGAAGGTCAGTGTTTTTTTTTTTGTCATTGTGAGCGCCACACAGACCTTAAATATCCTCACTCACCAAGAAGGCATGGACATCCGCATGTTCAGGGTCACAGGCATTGTGGGACTGAAATCAAAAGATGGACAACGTCAAAGTGTTACAGAGCTGCACAAAGCAAAACGGGTCAAACGCATTTTCACGCCCTCGAGTTGCTTTCTCGCAGAAACCAGGACATTCAGTGCTTGGCTGTTCAGATCTGGAGACCTTGACTTAAGCTGCGTCAACAACTATAGATCAAGTTTCAAGATAATCAACTGAATAATTAAAACAACTGTACATTTCATTTCAATACAACTAAATGTCTTTGAAATTGCATTACAGTGCCTTTTTGTTGTTGTATTACTTTTAAGGCATATTTGAAAATCTGTCCTTTTTATACTTGCGCTTCTTAATAAGGGGCCTGTACCAAGATACCTAATCAAATGGGTTCGGGTTCAGGTTTTTCTTTCATAACAAGAATATTGTCAATATGGTGAATGGAGTTCACAGAAATAGCCCTTTCCTGGCCATGCAAGAAGCTCAGCCACTTGGAGCAGTTTGGGGTTTAGTGCCTTGCTCATGTGCACCTTAACATGCAGACATATGGGGAATCAAACCTCTCTACCAACTGAGCCATTGCTCTGGGGCGAGAATGCTGACCTTAAATCTAAACTATCCGATGAAGCATTGTGTTTTGATTTTTGAGAGATGCACACTTGGTTTGCATTAAGTAACTGCCCTGGATTTTTCCTTGCGTGGCGTATGACTAAAAAGAAAATATAGCACCTCCAGACTTTATAAAACTTCCCTCAGATGTGGTGTACACACTTACGCATGAGGGCAGATGTATTTCACATGTGGTATCCTGATGCCCGCAAAAGCTTCTGCCCAGCCATGCCTACAAGACACAGGAAAACAAGAAAATGTTTAAAAGCGGTCTTCAATCATGCCAAGCACTCATGTTATCTGAAAGAGAGGAGAAACCAGGACGGACTGGACATACCCTGTGTCACCAAGGCCGTGCAGAAATATGACCTGAAATACATAAAGGCACCTATTTTACACAGGTGGGGCTCACGTGCGATTGCTGTTCTTTTCTGAACCGAGCTTTTATTGCCTGGAGGAGTCAGTGGAAGCTTTTGTGACAAACTTGACAAAAGCGTGCAGCGTGCATGCTGAATAACTCACCGCTGCGGTGGCTTTCCGGGCAGCAGGCACAATGGCAGGTAGGGGCGCTGACATGTTGTTGCCGCACATACAGCGCGAGACAGCGGGTGTGTACCGAGAAGTCAGCTCCTCACTTCAATCTGTGTCGATACTGAAAAGGCTGGACCCCGGACCGACGGTGGATGATGAAGAATCACCTTCTTCCGTCTGTGCTTCTTTTCTTAGTAGAAGTTGAAATGTGTGTGATCGATAACACACACTCTCACTCGCACCGACGCACGGCCGGATCACCCTACACCTAACACCGCTCTGACCAGCAGCGCCGAAACGCTCTGGAGCTTCGCCCCCTACCCGCCACCTGATTGGCTCTCACCGAGGGATGTCAACAAATACGAATCAGTCATTGGTTGGAAGGAATGTCAATCAATGCCGCTCTGATGACAAATGCTTCAGAACGGAGGTGTCAGTCATTTTCGTCCAAAGGCGTTGTACTGTAAAACCTCTTTTGAGGAGAACCAGATCAAAACAATTATAGTATAATGATAATAAATAACCACTTTTCCTAAACGTTCCTTTGTTTTTTCTTTCTATTTTTGAGGAATCCAGATATTTTGAACAACTTGAAACTTCTTTTTCAAAAATTTCACATGAAATCCTGTTTGCATAGAGAGTTCCACCAGAAAATCACTCCCATTCAACAGCTTTTGATGCCGATGACATTTCATTAATTTTTGGAACCGATACTCATAACAGCTATCAGAACTGATCATGCTGAAAACTTTGAAATAATTTGTGATGCAGGCATTTTTCAGTCGGGGTGCAATCCTTTTTCGTTGAGTGTAATAGCGTCCATAGAGTTGCTATTGTGACTTATGAAATAAAATACACTCATGGACATCTTCACACTTCCAAAAACAATTGATCAAATAACTTCTCTTCAATGTGAATATAAGTAAATGCTAATCAGCACAAAATGGCAAACATCTTTAATCAAATGGGTAAAGTTGAAGTCATAAGGTTGTTAAAAGTTATCATACTTGACCTTTGAGCATTAAAGTTGTCTTAAATCAGTTTCTAGCCCTGAAAATTACTTTATTTTTAGGCGCAGTCATTTCTCGGCACCACTTGTCGACTGGATAAGGCCCACGCTCCCTGTGTTTGATCACCTTGCTTTACTGTAGAGTGAGGGTTAGGGTTACTAACCCTGCTTTACTGTAACAGTTGTAGGATTTAGTAAATGTAGACAATTTGCCAATCATATTAATATAAGAAATGACCTTGTTTATTTAAAAAAAAAACACACACCATTATTTCCTTCATATTGAAGAAGGTCAGCACATTAGAATCTGTTCTGTAAAATCTATTGAAATGTTATAATTCATTAAAAAAAAGAATTATCACATTAAATCCGCATAATTCTGAGACATTTTAGTTACTTGACAAAAACAGGTCATCTTGATAATACGATTATCAAACAATGACCACAACCATTATTTCTATTTTAAATGATTCAAAAGAAAACTTTATGTCACTTTATTATCGCTACAATACTAAAACATTTGTGAAAACTGATAAAAACAAACCAAAAAACGTGAAACATTACCCCTCTCAATCAGAAATCTACTTCCGGTGTCCTGGCGTGTCACGTGACTTCCGTGTCCTTGGTTTGCTAACTTTGACATGTGAACATCAGAAACATGTCTTTCCCTAAAAAACCCGGCGGTAAAGCGTTGGACGTTTTGCAAGCTCTGCCGAGAATAACTTTGGCCAACCTGCGTCCTGAACCGGGAGCTCGGAAGGCGGTGAGTTTCAGCGGGGTTTCTATTTATTTGGACTTTAGCATCAGGCTGCTAACGATGCTAGCTGCGACATGGTGGTCTGAATGGGTTTTGCGTTGTAGAACAAACGACGAGGCAGAGGGCAGCACGGGGGCAACAAAAGCGGCCGAGGACACACGGGACAGCGGCAGAGAGGAACCCGGCCCCGGCTGGGCTTCGAAGGGGGGCACACTCCTTTTTATCTGTCCATCCCGAAATATGGATTCAATGAAGGGCACAGGTACGAAACTGACTACAGTGTTGCCCATGTCTTAAACCAACATGTTTTCACAAACAAGTCCACAGTATGAACTTGGTTTTACTGTTGTGCCTCCATGAACGCCTGATATTTCACTTTATTAGATACCAGTCACATGTAATGCATCTCCTGATGCTGCAAAAGACGGCTAAAATATAACTTGACACCACAGAGGCTGTGCAGATTCCTCATTATATTTTCTATTCATTACTCGTCGATCTATCTGCTTTTACTCTGCGCTGGAGTCAGGAAAACTGGTGTTTGAGAAAGCCTACACATGCATGTGAAGACCATGCAAACTCCACATTAGAAACACCCTGCCAGTATTTACATCCTGGTAGGCGAGAGCACTCACCTCTCTATCACCATGCTGTTCAGGATTTATATTTCAATGTCATACATTTAAATATTTCTCTTGTTCTCGCATTTTGTTTTTCTGACTTTGTTGTCTCTTTTTGGATTCTTTTATAATGCCTTTTTTTCTATCCAGTGCTGATCTCAGTGTCTTTCTCCATCATCTCGATGCATCAAACGTCTTTTGAGGCTTTTTCTAAATGAACATGACCGACTTTTCAATGTGTTTTTCTTGTCCCTCCTCAGTCGCCGTCCTCAGTATAAGCCTCTGACACTGAAGCGGCTGCAGTACTTGATCGATCTTGGCCGACTGGACACGACTCAGCCCATAGACCTGACCCAGCTGGTCAATGGAAGAGGAGTGACCATCCAGCCTCTGAAGAGGGACTATGGAGTCCAGCTCGTTGATGAGGTGATCACTTCATGTTTAGCATAGAGACTTATGAGAGAATGAAAAGACTGTATTCTCATTTTTATAGCTTATGCGTGTTAAAACGGTCTTTTGTTAAACAATAACTGCTCCATACATTCAGTGTCAATGAGATTAAAAAGGGCTGATGTATTATTACTGTCCTGCAAATATGTCAGGAGCAAATATGTTTCTCTCTTTGAAAGATGCAACAAAGTGCTTCATAGGAACTATTATTATGCAAGTTAAATGCTGACTTCAGTTCCTTGACTTTGCTGTGAGAAGTTTTTGGGTTTTATTTTTGTTTTTTCAGAAGTAGCAACTTGTTGTATTGTGCAGATCTCGAAGTGTTCCCTGATTGAATACTTCCTTGTATTTTCCACCTTGTTGTTTTTTTTGCATAACATGTACATAACCGCACCATTGTCATTTTGTTTTTGTTTCATCAAGTTCCTGTCGACAGGATACAGCATATGTTGTGTACCATTTCTATTCAGGTGTCAAACATTTATTCATGTTTCAAATGGCTGATGTACTCCTTTTCATATCAATCTTTTTAATGTAAAACAAAACATTAGAAATACATCTGAACATAATATTGAGAGGAACCTGAGCCTGATGGTGGATGTTGATGTCATTGTGTCATCACAAAAAAACTACAAATAATCTTAAAATGAAAGCAAGTTTAGTTTTTTTGTTTCCCCACCAAGGACAGAAAATTAGTCTCATTATTTCTCAAGATATGTTAAAAATCATCCTGCTTTCTTCTTATAAGAATGTGTAATACTCATAAGAGTAAAAATGACTTAAGACCAACATTTCTAAATAAATTATAGGACAATGTTTCTTTTGACTGCTCCACCTCTCAAGTCTGACGATGATCGTTCTTGTACCACCAGATGGCGCCACCTGACTACCGTCACTGTGCCTGACACAGATGATGTAACCTATTATTTTGCACAAGGTTCTGACAGAATCTGTTTCTCCTGTTCCAGGGCGCTGACATTTTTGCAGCAAAAATCAACATTGAGGTTCAGAGGGCGAGTGAAGGAGCCATCGCTGCTATTGAAAGGAATGGCGGCGTCATTACCACCAGCTTCTACGACGCGCTGAGTCTTGGTAACTAATGAGTCATAGATCTTACTCTCTCATCCACCTGGTAGGAGTTTAATCTCAAGTGTCTCAAGGCTTGAAAATATTCTCAATTTCACAGATATACTCATCAAGCCCATCCCGTTCTTCACACGCGGGCAGCCCATCCCGAAGCGCATGCTCCCGAGAGAGGACATGGTCCGGTACTACACAGCTGCTGAAAACCGGGGTTACTTGGCAGACCCGGAAAAAATCCAGCAGGCCCGGCTCGCCCTGGCTCAGAAGTACGGTTATACTCTGCCGGACATTTCAAAGGATGAACTGTATCACATGCTGGCCATGAGGAAGGATGCTCGACAGATCTTCTTTGGCCTGGCTCCAGGCTGGGTTGTTAACATGTCAGAGAAGAAGATTCTCAAACCAACAGATGAAAAACTGATTGAATATTACAGTTCCTAGTAGAAGAAATAGTATGTGTATTGTGATCGTTGTGAAAATACTGGAAGATATTCTCATTTTATATGAAAAAACGCTTTCTGTGTGCAGTCATTAAACTTTATCCTGAAAACTACACTGGAGAAATCAATGTTGAAGAAAAATATATTTATATGAATTTCAAACTTTTTTCATTGAGGTTAGTACAACTCAAACTGCTTCACATGAGTATAAAATGATCACAAAGAAACAATGAAAGTTTTGGGTGGCCTTTATTGGTACATTTTATAATTAGTAATATTGAGAGGAAGAAAAATAAATGACAAAAAAAAACCTTGCAATAAGTAAAGGTAAAATGCAATGAAAATAAAACTTTTTATATATGGAGTAAAATATACAAATAAAAGACAGTAAAATAAAAAGCAATAAAATAAATGCCTTTATTAAATGCAAAGTCAATAGCCAAGGTTCAGAGCAATGATTTAAGTTTTTTGGTACGTTAAGTAAACGTATACCAGTTTCTGTGCATTGTGCGAGTATTTTCAAGTGACTGACGTCCGGCAGACTCGTGTCGAAGCACAAGCGGCCCGTGCTGCATAATGGAAGGAACGTGAACTGTAACAGGTGAGGGGGAAATAAGGAAAATAAGATAACTCAAAGAATGAAAACAGGAAACAGATGCCTGGTGATGTGTGTTACTTGTGAAATGGGTTTCCTAGGCCCTAGAAGGGGAGTTTGAAATTAGTCATGGGCAGCTGTAT
Source organism: Blennius ocellaris (assembly GCF_963422515.1). Classification (NCBI taxonomy): domain Eukaryota; kingdom Metazoa; phylum Chordata; class Actinopteri; order Blenniiformes; family Blenniidae; genus Blennius; species Blennius ocellaris. The sequence continues at coordinate 17,619,230 of NC_137668.1, forward strand.
CCTGGTGTAGACGTTCAAAAGATCCCTCACAGCCCCCTCCCCGAACCCCCACAACCCCCCTCCTCTTGGAATACAATCACAGGCAAACACATATGTTTGACTTTGCCCAGTTGTGCTTCAGAGACATCAAAATAATAATGTGTTATAATTGCCATACATTTTCATGTCAAATCTCACTTTCATGTGTACACCTCTCCGTGCAAAGATTTAGTGCCAGTTTGCACACGAGCAGAGGCATGGTCTTGTATCTGAACTCAGGATTACGCTCGTGTTTATTTTCTAAAGTCCAAATGGCACACTCACTATAAATAACTTGGTATTTCACGCAGATATTGTCTTAAGGGAGGCTGCCATACAATTTGCGCTGGTATAAAAACACTTTATCAAAGGAAGCATATGTTTGCGTGTGTGTGTGTGTGTGTGTGTGTGCGTGTGTGTGTGTGTGCGTGTGTGCGTGTGTGCGTGTGCGCACGAGACCCCAAGCATTGTGTTGCTATGAAATCACCTCTGCCATGTCAGGTCTTTATTATGCAAGAATTACAAAAAAGAAAACGCGAGTGATGCTCTAAACAACTTCCAAAATGTACGCCAAGAATAGTTTTGAATTTGGTTTATCTTGGAAAAACTAAACAATTCCAAGGTGAAATCCCTTCAGTATTAGTGGTCTGCTATAATTTGTTACACTTTGGTCAAAGGTTCCACTTTGATGACTTTGCTTACGGTTCCCTGAGTGTTTTCCTGAATCTCTTGAGTGTCCAATAAACTGCAAGAGTCGTGGATACATACACAACTCGGCCCTGCCAGGAAAACCAGCCCAAATCCTTACAGCATAATACTTTAAATAAATCACGCCACAGGAAAGAAACAGCACAATCACTGTTTATGGCAGAACTACAGTGCTTATCTTCAAAGCAGCAGATCCTTTTGAATTTCTAGCAGGTCTCAGACGAGCAGCGGCGGAGAAAAGCAGTGTGGGCTGAAAAGTTTTGCAGTAATGCTGCTGGACGTTTGCATATAGACGTATAGAGAGGCAAGAAGAGGGATTTGCTTCACGGCTTTAAGGAAGGTGTTTATGTGGATTCTCCTTCAAATAATCTAGTGTCTGACCAGTTCACACTATTCAGTTCAGACATCCAGGCCCGCCGGAGTCGAGATGGGCAGATTATTTAAAGGAGCCGCTTCTGACTGGTTTGAGGAGAGACACTCAGCGTGTCTCACAAGTTTTGGCCGAGTTTTAAATAATGATTAGGGCTAATTGGGCTACATGCGGGCCTTTTTCTCCTCCGTCTGCAGAGGACAGACGTGTGGCAGAAGTCTGGGATCGAGATTGGATTTACACAATGAGTCACGGGGAGCTGGAAGGCAGAGTTGACAGAAATGGCCTGCTGTGGCACCAAGGCCTCCGAAGCTCAGCTGTGTGGGCGCTAAAAGATGTGGAAGATGTATTCAGTCCTGTAGATAAGACTCTTATCAGTGTGGCGCACAATTCTTCATTTACAAAGAAAAGTGCTGTTTTAAGGTAGTCTGGGTCTGAGCTGGGCTGCTCGGTAGACAAATGCAACGCAATTAGAAGCAGTCTGATTACAGTTGAGGGTGGAAATACACGAGACTGAGAATTCAATGGGCATGCATCAAACACGGCCATCAACCCCAAAACAAACGGGATTGTTTCAAACAATTGAAGATTTCAGCCGGTGATTATTGTCACCGTTCAAAAATGTGTCATTTCTTTATTAATAAATCTGTCCTGGAGTCCCGAAAGCTGAAAATAATACCAGAGCAAAGGGCTTTCAAATGCAGCTGTTTATATAAACCGGTGAGGCAGAAGCACATGGCTTGACTATTGTCAAATGTAAAAAAAAAAAAGGACAAAAAAAAGTAGTGCTGCTGTTTGGGACGTAACACCGCCTGAGCCCGGATGGTTAAAGTCTGAGCTGTGTTTGAAGTCTGGGTGAGCGCGCCCTGTTATCTGAGCTCAGAGGTGGGGGCATCATTGTGTTCTGTTAATGAGGCTGCATTAAGCCTGTCTACACCAGGGGGCATGTAATCCTCTCAGGTGGCCTGACGTAGGGCTGGGCCGGGCAGGGCGCTATTTACACGAGAAGTGTGGGGCGGTTCGCACTCGGGGCTCCGCAGGCCTCGGTCTACTGTTGAATGTGACCAAACATGTGATTAAGATGTGAAGGCGGTGGTGGGGGCATGGGTCCCTGCATTGAATGGGTCTGATAGAGTATATCTTGATGCTGGCCTGCTGTGCCCATACAATACAGCACAATGCAATACAGTCCCTCGCTGCGACGATCGCGGTCACCTGAGACAACAGTATTATATCCTCTTCACACTTTCCAGCCATGAAACAATGCAGCTCTTTGTGAACGGGCCACTGTAGGATAAGGTCGGTGTGATGGCACCAAAAGCTTGAAGGGATACTGCGCTTCCCCGTCAGAGGTCAAGACACAGGCCACTATCCCGAAGGCTTCCTCGTCCTTCTGTCCTTCAAATAATAGTAAAATATCCATGATGATGATCCACGAGTAAATCCACGAAACCAAAAGTCGCCTGTTATATCTCCGAATATATCCAACATCCAGGCGGGATACCGACCAGAGCTCCGGTCATGCTCTCCCGTCACGATGTATTCCTGCAGGTCCCGAGTGAAAAGCTCTACCTGTGCCACCTCAGCTGTCACTGGTCCAAAGTGAGGAGGAAGAGAGGAGCGTCCCATATATGAGCTCTGTTCGGTACAATGGCACATTGTGATCAGAAAGCCACAGACAATCCCCATTCAGACAGCATAGTGGCCATTCACCTGCCTATTTGGACATGAGACAATGCACTGATACCGAGCTGACGCCTCACCGAGGGATTTAGCAACGGTGACCGGATTAAAGGGCATGTTCTCAGCTGTTATTCAATAAAGTCCATGGTTGAAGTGATAAATCGGTGATATTTAATCGTAAGTATTTCTATGAGATAAACACAAAAAAAGTTTGTGGGAGCTTACTGGCATTATAGGCACTTACCTAAACTAATATATTTCTGAAACCACATCAACTCTTCATTTATCATCTGTCCATCTTTTTTCCAACCACACAGTGAGAGGAGATCCCACAAAGGTCGCCAGGCCATCGCAGTGAAAACACAAAACAAAAAAACTCACTCACAACCGCCACACTTACAGTCAAATTGGTGTCACTAATTAACCCCAAGGCTTGTTATTTAATTGCAGGAAGAAAGTAGCTGATGACACTCTGAGCATGCACGGGGAGGACATGCAAATCTAAAGCCACATAAACATTAACCACAGTATTGGCAAAATGTGACAAGGTCTCTTGCATAAATATAGATACAATATGCCTCACAAGTATGCCGTCATAAAGATAGGAGACACACACGCACACACAAAACGAAACTAACGTTATTGTATTCACGCTGTGTCGTTCAAGCTAATTGATTAAATCCATTAGTGCTTTTCAGAGCGCAGCAAGACGTGCGTCCCGTTTCACACTGTGGATGTGGATTCCCCCCCCCCCCCCCCCCCCCCCCCCCCTCTCTCTCTCTCTCACACACACACACACACACACACACACACACACACACACACACTCACACTCACACTTCTCTCATCTACTGCTGGATTCATTGTTCAATATTCAATGCGCCCCCATAACTTCTATTTTGTGGTTTGTCGTCAACCTGCTTTTAATGTTTCATCTTCCGCTCAAAGTTCCTATGAGCTGCTCAGTTCCAACCAACAGAGAGGAAGGTGGAGGCGAAAAGACACAGATTTAATCATCCCTGCCTGAAATATCAACATCATAAATTGTTATTGAAAAATGAAACTTCCTGAAACAAACAGACGTTTATTTGACGGGTCAGTACTAAGAGCACAGTGAAAATAATGTACTTGTTCATTTTCCTATTTGTTAAACTTTGATTTGGAAAAAATCTGATCTTGAAACACAGATTTGCTCAGGTTTTGCAAATCAACTTTTTTTTTTCAAATGTATTTGTTTTATTCGAGCTTTCACTTTATTCACTCTCCTATTTATGTTGTTCTTAATCGCTTTGTTCTAATGTATTTAATTTAATTACGTTGTAGTTGTAGTAGTAGCAGTAGTAGTACTAATACATTAAGCACTAGTAGAAGAACTGCCGCAAAAATAGCTTCAGTCATGGTTAAAATAAATAAATAAATAAATAAATAAATAAATGATTCAAAACATGCTTAGTTAATTTAGGGCGAATTTATGTATTTTGGGACACTTTTCTCAATTACGGAGAGGTAGAGGTGTTTTGGTCTTGGAATGAAAATGAAATGACATTTTCAAGGCGACCATGATCAAAATTGAGAAGAAACGATTCCAATAGTGTTCCTTCCATTTAATGTTTGAGTAATTTTGGACTCAGATTGTCAAAGGTTGATATATTGCAGTATGATCAGATGGACAGATGTTCTCGGTTTTCCATGAGTTATGCTGAATTTGCCTATAATTTCGAAAGTTCGTTGGTTGAGTCGGTTGGTTTGGTTGCAGGTAGAATGTAACAATGTATCGTGTGCGATGTGTCGTTGATATCATAAAAAAAAAAAAAAAAAAAAACTTTATTATTAACTTTAATAGCTTGACGCTGATTGATTATCATCAAGCCAAAGCTCAAACTTATTATGCCATGAACTTGTAAATATGCATAGAACATGATTTTTCTTTTTTACTGTGTTGTAAGGTCTTATGTTATAATCATTTTTTAAATTACTGCCAACTTTGTATATTGTTCCTTTAACACTTCACGGAGCAAGTGTGCATATCTGCTAACTTCTTCATTTCTTCATGTGTCTTTGGAACTAACAATTTTAAATGAATGACAACCATATAATACAATAATTTTCAAAAAGATGCAGCTTGTGTGACATTTCTAGAATTTTTTAAACATGACAGGTATACTTCTCAAATATTGACACGCACCTTTGCTTTTTATAAGATCCTACCCCAAATAACTCGATATTAAAATGCCATATTTAATCAAAGTGCCCATAACATATGTGAAGATACATTTGAGAGAAAGTGCTCAATCCCTGTTACATATAATGCATTAAATCTGAGTACAAAAGTTCCGACAATTGAATTGATGTAAACTTCACTATGTTTTCTCTTTTGTTCTTTTCCAATCTGATGAATTGCTCATAAGTTTATTTTTCTTGTTTGATCTTCAGGAGATGAGTTCATCATGCCCCTTTCAATCTAAGCCCATCAGTTCTTTTGTGTAGAGCAAACACTCGTGGACAGTAATTGTGTCATAAATACGCCTTGATCACGTTATTTCAGTCTTGTTGTTTCAATGTACTCTGATAAAGTTGGTGGATCACCGATAAGAGCCGAGAGCCACAATGTAATTAGTAACCAGCCCCACTTTCTGGACACTTTGATGTTCACATATCACCTTACCTTCCTGCCTCTCAGGACAGTTGATCCCACTTATATCCAACAGGTAAAGGTATAATGTGTGTTTTTTTTTTTTTAATTGTGGTGATTAAAGGGAAAATGTCAACAAGCGTTCTCAGATATGCGCAAAAGACGCACGACAATATGTCAACACTTTAGGAAATGATCAGTCATCAAAACATTTTCAGATCACTCGAAAGGGTTTTTTTTCTTTTGTTTTTCAGACCCACTGACCCCGTGGGATCACTGATTTGGGCGTCAGATGACCGCACCAACCCGATAACACCTGAAATTCACACCTTGAGCTCCACTCCTCCTGCTCCCATTGGTGGAGCGTCCATATAAAGACTTATCCGTCACCGCCTAACCAGGAGGATGACAGTGGATCAAACCATCTTCATCATCATCACCATCTTCATCTGAAAACATGCACTTCAGCCATCACTCCCATGACTTCCAGCTCTGCGCAAACAGCGCATTCCTCCAGAACCAAGGCCCGGGCCCCGCCGACCTGGAGCGAGCAACCGAGGTGTGCTCCCCGGTGTCAGAGCCCTCCAGCCCGGTGTCCGTCAACTCGGACTCCTACTGCACCAGCCCCGAAACCAAGTCCGTGCGTCAGAGGGTCCGGAGGCCACTGAACGCCTTCATCATCTGGACCAAAGCGGAGCGCAGGAGGCTGGCGCAGCTCAACCCGGACCTGGAGAACACGGATCTCAGCAAGATTCTGGGTAAGAAATCACAACAGCGTGTGCGTAATGAATGTGCAGACCCACTGAATGAATCAGTAGATCACTCATGCCACCACACTCTGCAGGGAAAACCTGGAAGGCCATGTCTTTGGCTGAGAAGCGCCCGTACATGCAGGAGGCCGAGCGTCTGAGGGTGCAGCACACCATCGACCACCCCAACTACAAGTACAGGCCCCGCCGGAGGAAGCACCTGAAGAAGAGCTTCAAGCCGCAGCCCGTGGAGGCCTGCCTGCCACCGGCCTGCAGCGCAGCGCCCTGCGGCTTCAGCTACCCGCCGCAGGGCCAACAGCAGGCCTTCACACACCCGCACTCCCCGAACCTCTCCCTCTCCCGCAGCTGCTACATCAACAGCCCCGTATTCACGAACCAGGCAGCAGGCGGCTTCTCGAACAGCCCCGCCATGGTGCCAGACCCCCCCGTGCACCGCGCGCAGCCTCAGGTGTATTTCGACGCTCCGCACGGGCGCGCGCAGCACGAGCTCTTCAAGCCTGCGGGTCCTCTCTCTATTCGGGGGGCGTCCGGCATCCAGGGGGTCGTCCAGCACCCCGCTGCGCCTTCTCTGGAGTTTTATTTGGAGATGATCCAGATAGACACGCTGTACGATCTGGATCGCAGCGAGTTCGAGCAGTACCTGACTCCCGGGAGAACCAGCAGCACTAAACAGGGACCCTCGGTCTTCTGATGAGGGGGCTCCAAACATTTATTTATTTAAATTATGTATGTGCTCTTCACCCTGTTTCAAATCCTGTTTATTTTGTAAAAAAAAACAAAATTTTTGCTATTAAATAAATTGCATGGTGATATACAGTATTTATGTATTAATAAATGATCACATTTCAGCCTCTGAAGCTCATGTTTCTATTCACTTTATTTAATCGAGCAACAATAAACTAAAACCATTAAATTCGTAATGTCTAAGAATTTATGAAATAAATGACAATTTCATTTCAAATAGGAATTTTGATATTATTTTAAATTTGATTCTAAAAAATTATGTTTTATCCCAAAGCTTCAAAATCTCAAATCCTACATTTTCCCCTAAGGCAACATTTTATCACATTTCATGCTTTGACGTGGGAAACTGTGGGTTTATGGTCCATATGCAGCCCTGCCTGCCCTCCTTGTGACCCACAGGAGAGTCTGTGGGCCGCAAAGTTGAAAGTAGAAATGACCACATTTGAAGCTAGTATTAATTGCAATGATCACTCTAATAATGAAAACCTAATGCATTATAAGAAGGGAATGATCATACAATCATGCTCTTTATGATAAATATAGCTCAGATTCTCATTATTTCTGCTCTCTGGAAGAGAAGATGAAAGTTTTGTGACCTCTGGGATCAAAACTGCCACTTCCTACAATACAACTATTTAATAATACTTTGAAAATATGTAGCTATGGTATCCTAAAAGATAGTTTAGTCCCTTTGAAGGAATGGGTGCCATCAGAAAATCTTATTGTCCCAGCAAACACAGCAAATTAAGATTAAGTATCAATATAAATATCTGTTACATAAAACAATGCTGGAGCTATACTACCCACCCTTTGGTAAACAGTTTTATCGCCGTCCTCACGTCCTTCTCGGCTGAGTGACGGAAACAGCGAGGGCACCAGAGGCATAAACTTCCCAACTTCCTGCTTCATTTTGAACCATTTCACAAAGACTCTAAAAATATGTCCACAAATCAACATATCTCCAAACTCACTCGACGCTGGCTGCCAAATGTTTACCCATTTGGGAAAATGTTTACATCCCCGTCATATATTTTCTGTGTGAGAGTCTCCTGGTTGAACTCTGTGCTGAATGGATGTAAGAACACACAAAGCACCTATATCAATCACACAAAAATAATAATATCATCAATATGTTTTCAATATGGTTGGAATGATGAGACCAGCTGGCTCAGTGCCACATTCAAGTGCAGAGGCAGAAAAAACATGAAATCTATACTCTGATGTACATTTTTACAATAAAGTGCACAACAACCTTCACAGTATCTGTTCAGGCTGAAACCATTGCTGCTTTTGCCACATGCTGTCAGACAAACTAAACGTTTTTGGAAGTGAGTCTGCATTGGGCAGTGTTATGAGTCAGTGACATGGAACTCACATCTCATTACAAAATGAATGAACATGGGAGTTAAAGGAAGGACGGGCTTGTTTGGAGGAGAGGAGCAGAAAGCTGATGAGGAAAATGAAGAGACGCCTGACGCCACCTGAATGAGCGGAAGAAACCTGACGTCAGTTCAACTCCCTGGACAATATTACAAAACACATCCCTGCAATGTGAAATGCAGATAAACAAGGTGATGCAAAAATATGCAGTGGAAGATATTCAAACTAGGCGGACACTAAAATCTATCCAGAGTCCTTACATTTCCTCTTTAAGGTGAACTCAAGCTGTTGGTTCAGCTCGTTGTTTTTCTCATACTTTGGCCCCTCAGCAACAATTAATGAGCAGTTGCAGGAACTTCCTGAAGGAAAAACAAGGGGATGATATCAGGGTTTAAGGTAAAAATATCATTGGGGATGAACATCAGTGCAAATGGCAGCTGGGTAAATAACATTTATGTGTTGCTTTTATGGAACTGTATTCAGATATTTATACGTCTAAGCAGGCTTGGAAGATATGTAAACAAGAAAACAATCAAATGTTTCCCAGTTTCATTCATCAGATGTTTCAATGATTTAAATGTCTTTCCTCCTAAAATTGACACTTTGTGGGGCATCAAAAAAAAAAGAAAAAAAAAATCTGCTGGAAAAAGCATGTTTGAGCTTATCGCCACTGAGGAATGTGAGGCATCTCAGCATGTCAAACATGCTGTAAGTCAGCAGAAACATTCCTCGTCCATAAAATACTTTACTTGTTGGAGATTAAATATGCAACCGTGCCAAGTCTAGAGTCCAATATTGATGCAGGAAAAGCTGGAGTTTATATTAACCCTAAAAAAAGATCTCTATCTTGAGACATTCTTGAGATTTTGTGAGCTGTAATTAGAATTTGCTTGTCATACCTTCTTCGAGAAGGTCATCAATAGTTTCCTGTCCTGAGAGGTTTGGGTAAATTTAGGGCTGCTGTCTGCAGATAGTGCTCATCCGAGTATTATCCTGCAGGGACGTCTGCTCGGTGTGGAGCAAAGAAGGAAACTCAAACAGGAAGCGCCGTGAAGTGAGACACTCAACAGTTTCTTATCCCAAAGAAATAATGAAGTGAATCGAAGGTTCGGTTGTTTTTCTTTAACTTAGCAAACGACCGAGGCAATCACAGGAGCCCAGACTCATAAAGAAGAGGTTTGTGAGTGAATTAGAGGTTTCTGCCCGATCGCTTCATTATGAGTCAGTCTAACTTGGCGCTAACGGGGCCAATCAGATAACCTCATCAGACCAGTCGTGCATTAGAGGTTCAGCAGTTTTTCACCTGCATGTCTCACAGGTTTGACTCTTCAGCAGTCAAACCTGATAACAACAATAAGATGACGCCTTCGGCCGTCGTGCAGCACTCTCACACAGAGGACTGTTTAAGAAGGAAAACAAACTATACCATGTGAGAAATTGTCAGTAATGAGGTGCAAGTAATTACACAGTGTTTACTCAATAATGACAATTCAATTTACCTCACAAGTTTCAAACAGGGACGGTCCAATTTGAATGTTTCTGGGTGCTTTCACTAATGCAAAGCTGCTGTTGTAATTTTATTTCTTCAAGTTTTGAGAAATGAGTCAACATCCAACTGGTACAATAATTTGAATGCAGATTTATTCATTTCTGTCCAGGTTATTCTGGATCATCCAGATAGAAAGAGATAGAACATTCTTTCTGAACGACAAAAACTAGAGATGCTTGAACCCGATACTGATTTGCCGTGGTGGTTTAAAGCGCAGCGAATAGCCTTTTCGTATAGTTGTGAAATCTGGGTATAACTGATGTAAATATACATTTTTACTGGTAAAAGATTTCTCGTGCTGATTAAAAGAAGAACATTATTTTACATCGGTGCGCCTCAAGATGTATTAATAAATCTGGCTGTGAATTAAGGTTTTTGTGTGTAAAGTCTCAACATGGACAAAAATTATTACTTTAAGGAGCATGAAATGGAATGTAGTTTAATGTGCATAGGGAATGTATCATTCAGGCAACACAAAGCATAAAATGTGAATATTTCCTTTTCAACAAGATGACACTTTGCAAGCAACTAGATTTTCTGCACGCCGTGACGAGATGACAGAAAGGAGCCAATGTGCTGCTGATGACCTCAGTTCTGTTTCCAGCCAAGAGACAGACAGCCGGTGGGCAGCAGACAGATGATTACTGTAACAGATTCCAGCAGACACAGCGAGGAGAACAGAGCTGCTGGGTGTGGCCCTGTGACCTGCTGTGTGGATACAATACTCCCCTGTCAACAAACACACCGAGGATGATTAACCCAATCCTCAAACTGTGTGTGTGTGTGTATCTTTGTAGCTTTGATAAGTCTTGTGTAGAACCTTTATTTCAGATCTATTTCTACACATAAAAAAAAGTTAAACATGTAAAAGTAGGGTTATATTTGGTAAAATACTATCACCAGAATGCAGCTCAACTTATTCCAACCAGATTTTTTTATTGTGTGGAAATAACGTCACGCCTTCTTCCGCAGTGTCTCCTGGTGCTTCATGACTCAGTCTGGAAATATGTCCACTAAAAAAAAAAAAAATGAAGGCGGTGCATGTTTGTGTGTGGTGAAGGTGAACACATTTGAATGCCACAGTGCTTTGATGCACAGTTTATTTAATATCACTATTTTAATATTCTATCAAGGTGCATTTCCTTTTTTGTCATGCATTACGGTTATTCAATCTCCACTGACTTTACTCTGGAAATAAGAACAAAGCTGTGAGGAAGAAAAGCACGTTCAATATTTCCTTTTTCTTGCATTTACATTTTTAAAATGACAGTTAGTTTGCTGATCCCTCAGGGCTGTTTGCCAACAAGCATTTACATATACATTGTGCAAAGATAACTATGGCAGGATCATGACACCATTCAGAAATCAAACATTTAGTCTGATAGGTCTATTTCAATCAAGTATTTTTACAGAAAAGCTGTGAATTTTTTTTTTTTTTTGAGCAATGAATTAATGCAGTAAAACATTGACGTTAAAGCTGCTTAATTCACTTAATGATGGTCCATCTATTAGTCAATTCAGGGTAAACTCACAGAACCGAGGGGGGAAGAACATGCAAACCCCTGAGCCCGGACTCAAACCAGAGATTTACTGACTGTTTGGTGAAAGAACTAATCACAACATCATGCAGCCCTCGTAATGTTGCATGAAAGCTGGAATTTGAAATATCTGGTTTTAAAATGTTTTTTATTTCTAATGTAACACTTGATAATTAAATACACAACAAGCACGGATGGCAGGTTGAATTTGTGTTTTTTTTGTAGGTATTTTTGGATGGCCTATTTCCATGTTCACTGTTAAGAGAGAGGAAACCTCAAATCAAGTAAATTATAGGTTTAACCCGAGAATCAACAAAGCTATGATAACGTTTGCCAAATACAAGACACGTAAATCATAATGTCATAAGGCTTTATGACTAAAGAAATGATACTTGTGCGGCAATTACACACTGTAATGTGGGCAGTTAGCTTTGAACACTAACAAGGCCTGTAAATACACATTAGAACCACTTTCTCACTCCTTGCAACACAATGAATCATGTAGAAACACGGTCAAACATTGAATGCCAGGCTGGGAGTTGCATAGCTTCATTTACGCTGTCATTATGTGAAACTACACATTTCTATATGGGTGGTTGTCTATATTCAGCATGCACACATTCTCTCAGAGCCCCCCCCCCCAAAAAAAAGAAAGAAAAGCAGTGACCTGTATGTGCTTGTTTTTCACAACATTGTGCCACTTCCTCGCAATGATAACACAAGTGACACTGTGTCGAAGTCACAGTCAGTCCAACCCCTCTGGGTTGTTCTGTTCCTGGTCACTGGACACCTGTAAGTTTGTGTTGACGTGGCGTCTTCGACGCCTCGGCTGATTGACTTTAATCCTCACGGCTCACCGGGGTCCCTCAGCAGGTTGCGCACTGTGTGCATGAAGCAAGCCGGTAGCGCCTGACAGCTACGTATTGTGTGCAAAGTTGTGGCTGTAAAACCGCTTTGGTTATAATGCAGTGGCATTGTGTTTAAGGTGAGCGAGACCCCCATGAAGGGCCATAAGGTGTATGAGGGGGGTCACGGCACCAGTGCATTGATTCGAGCTGCAAGTGGCATGAAGAGTGTTTTTTGGTTCCTAAGTATGTTTGTTTTAAACACACACAGGGACTGATCAACCCACACAAGTATGAGAATAATTGCCAAGTTTCCCCGGCGTGACCGTTGGTTAAAGTTTTCTTTGCAAATATTAAGATCGGCAGGAAAAAGCTGATTCAACACCTCAAGGCGGCTGTGATAAAGATAGGTAGGAGAGAAAATACAAGCCCCCGCATGTCAGAAAAGTAGACTTGATTTGGAGCTCCTGCAGGTAACTGGGAGAAAACAGTGCATGCCTTGATTGGCAGGTTATTGTTGAGTCTGAGCGAGTGCTGAGGAAGGTTGAACCTTCTCTCAGGACGTAGCCTCACTTCCCTCACTCAGAGGCTCTCAGGAGGAGACCAGCATGCCTTTTAACTTTTTTTTTTTTTATTTGTGCTGTGTTTGTAAAGGTCCCTGAGCCGGGCTGCAACCTGTGTTATTCTTCCTGTGCTGTTTGCCCCACTCTCAGCTGGAAGGACAGGAAGGCCGATCTGGAAAACTACTTCATGTATGTCATCGGTGATTACAGGACGGCAGCGTCCGCTTGCGCCCGGCATTGGCAGCCTCATGCCCGGGCCCACAGGGCAGGAGCAGGACTAAATAATGGCCTCTCGTGGGGGTGACACGGTGCACCCCTCCTCCTTCAAGGCCTCGCTTCTGCTTTCATGCAAGGAACTGTGTGAGTCCGCGCAGCCCCGTCGGAGCTCTTCCTGTGGAGAAGCTGGACAGGAAGCTCCACCAGGCTGCCCAAGACGGCCAAAACCCAGCAACACTTTCAATTTCTGGCTTTTATGTGTGTAGTTAAAGCACAAAATCATACAAATGACAGATTCAACTTAGGTAGAAGCACTGCTGCCTTTTATAAACACTCAGTGAGGTTAAACTTGATTCTAAATGGGACAATTTGACTTCTGCTGAAGTTAATCAGTAATACAAGACAGAGGACCTTGAAGCTGTGGTTTTAGTAGAATATTATTGATTTTTTTTTTGTTGATAGGTTACTGTTAATTATTCATGTTCACATACCTTTGCCTGAAAGATAATTATACGTTTTCTTTTTTAATGCTAATTCTGGATAAATCAATTATCCACAGATGTCAACATTCTCCACGGATGTGAAGCCTTTATATCCTCTGTATGATAGAAAGAAAAAAAGACGGCAGATGACTTAAATTCCCCTGTTAGAAGCTAATTTCAATGTTGTGCTGCAAGTAAAACATCCTTAGTTTACTCTTTATGTAACTCTACAAGACATTCAGCATTTCCATCTAGAGCAACATGCAATATTCACAATCAAGCATCCATACAACAAGCAAACACACAAGAAAGACGACAACTGTGTGACAACAACAAAGTCCAGAACCAATACAAATGAGCGTCTTTGTCTTTTTACTGGAAGGCCTTCTTACTGTAAGGACTCTTCTCCTTCCAACTGTCCTACACTTGTGCTTCAACAATGTTAATTAAATGTACAACATCAGAAAGTAGGTTTCAGTCCAATACACCTGACATTTTGTTCAGTTGCTTCCTACTTCTGCTTACAAGAGCGGGGCCGCGCTCACAACAGGTGGCGTCCTCTTTGAAGTCGAAGAGAAAAGTGAAGCAGTTTTTTTTTTTTTTTTTTTTTTTCAAATATGATTTTTTTTTTTTTTTGGCAAGAGACACAGTAAAATATTCTAATTTCAGATCCCCTTTTCATTGCTTCCTCTTTCCCAGGCAGAGGACCCAGAAGAGCAATGCCGGGGGATCAGGAATGACAAGGCAGTCCGGCCTCCCATTGTACGTGAGCGTTTACTCAGCATGGGAGAGCAAGGACAGTGAGCCTACAGGAATACAATAGGCTCATATTTATTTACTGCTTAGTAGCAGCCAGGGAGACCCTCCCAAACCCCCCCCCAGTTGCTGATAGCAGCTTTACAGTAATAGGCCACTCATAAAGACCTCAGAGGGCAAGTAGAGGCTAGACTTGGCGGCTCTGCCCTCCTCATAGGACATCTCAAGGTGATCAAATGAGAAGTTTGGAGGCCATAGAGGCTGAGAAAATCCACGTGTAACAATAAGCAGCAAATATCATTATTGACTTGATTGTGCAACAGATTTCAGCAGGCACAAAAAGACAAAAAACACTCACATGGAAAACAGATCAAATATAGTATTCTACATTGTTATGTGGGTTACCATGTGTTTTCTTTTTAGTATTTTGGGGCAATAACATGGCTTTTATTGTGTAAAAACCACAAAATAATAGCGTGTACACACTAAAAGATGTTCCATCATAGACTGAGGCGTTTATCTTTCTTGGAAGGTACAAAGTGAAACCGAGCGAAAATATTTCACTGCCTTAAACAGAGTTTAAACTTCGTGGTTAGTGGTTGACACGCGGCCCTTATAGCAGGGATGTTTTCACTTTCAATCTGGTCTTTCTTTATGATAGTTGTAGTGTTCTTTTTTCACACCAATGTGACACAGTTCTGTTTTTGTTTTTTTTATTTAAAACATATGCATCTAAAATTAGGAGCAATATTTGACATTTCTCATTTATTAATATTTAATGTATGAAGAACACAGTGCTGTCCTTGGATTAATAAGGCAGAATTATTAAATAGATAAGGTGTACGACACATCCCTTGGGCAACAGTAAACTCTGTACAAATCTGTTAAATAAATACCAGCATGTTTGGTATCAGCGTCTCCCTTTGACTACTGTAAAAGAGTGCATGTGTGCATCACTGCAAAGATCTTTCTGATTTAGATTTTTAGGAAGTAACCATTGTTACCTCTGCCAGGGAATACAGGGAACTTGCACAGTATGTACACTGGGAATGAATAAGTGACCATCTTCAAAGTTAAAGCACAGCAGTTGTAGGATATCATGCAAACTCAATTTCATTAGATTTATGATTTTGCTCATTATGCCAATAATTTACTCTGTCGATGTGTTTAGGATATTAACGCTCTCTCTTAGTTCCTTAAATTCTGTTTTTCCATTTTTTTGTGCTTTTAAAATTTATTTTAAATAAACAAATGAACAGAATTCATTCTCTCTGCTGTAAGGTGTAATTCGTGTGGTATCCAGCAGATGGCTCCCTCCGTTTCTCTCGCAGAGAATAAAGTTCATAAACCATCTTTGACACTATAAAGCAGCCTGACAAGTATGAACATGTAATATAAATGTATTTATTGAGCGCGTCTTTGCTTCATACCTCCAGCAGAGCGTTAATACGTCTGCTCAGGTCTGCTCGCTGTGTCGGTGGACTAAAGGTCAAAGCTCCTGGTTTATATTCAAGCTGCTGGTTTTAAACACACCGTGACAGATGCTCGGTCGTCACTTACACTTGTTTCCCTCCTTGTTTTGATGTGAACTGAAAAATGCCTGGAAATCAACCGGACCACCGTCAACTATGTGACCTACATGACCGAGATGCAGGAGCCTCAAATAAAATTAATTTTCCGAGAGGCATTATGAGAGTGTGATTCATTGGTCGCCTTGATGCCCCATGTGGGAGTAATTGTGAGAGCGGGGCTGACGTTGAGTGGCTTTGATGCCCTGTCCCCTCCCCTCCTCCAATCCCTCAGTTTCAGAGATTAACTCAGACACAGGATTAAAATCTCAAAATAGAGAAATCCTTTTTAGATGAACAGGTTGATTAAAAAGGGGGAACGATGAGCGTGTGGTGGAAGTGAGCGACTCGTATTCTCACCTGGCAGCCCACAAATGGCCACGACTGCATCGGGAGCTTGTTGTTGATACGAAACTGAGCAATTCGAGACAGTCAAACTCTTTTTACTGACGAGTGACCTCTTGGAGGAATTTAAGGTCGAAGGAGTGATTCATCCGGTGAAATGACATCAGTGGTGCTTCAAAGTGTTTTTATGCTGGAAATTATGAGGGTTACCTGTATTTGCTTTCAGCATGAATCACATGGAAAACACACGGTCAGGCTGAGGGCCGATACAAGAGTGATTCCACTCTCGTGTGTCTTATACAGTAAATGGGAAGCAAAACACAGCATTGTGTCTGACTTATTTTTTTTTATTCTACGCAGCGTTCGCTGAGCTCACAGCCCTGCGTAGGTCAGTTTGATGTCTGAGTCCCTTATTTGGATTCAGTTAGAAGTGAAATCTTAATACACACATCGTATTTTGTTCTGTTTGAGTTAATCAGACATCATTTACATCAGACCAGTCGGATGTTTAACTCCTCTGCGTGCACTCCTGTGAGGGCATGAACTTTTCATGCAGGACCTTGAGTAACACCTGTTTTTGAAGGTGGGGGACTAAAATGAACAAGATTCAATGAGAAGAAGTAGTAACACAACATGAGCTGAACTCATTTGATGAACAAAGGTGACCTCATGCTATTTGAGATTTGCGTGTTGAATGGATGAATTTGACTGAACAATGCAAAGTCTATAAGAAGTTCTGGAGCAACGGAAAGGTGCTATATAAGTAAAGTTCATGCAAACTGTAGTGTCTACCCAGTAACTTTATATCATCCCATAGGTTCAACTTTAAAAGCCGGAACATAAAAATGTGGTATTTCTACATAAATGTGACGGATATGAGGCAGAATTATTTCTCATTAATTATTCCGTTCCATGTGCTCACGAACCCTTTGGATCACTGTTTCTGTGTACACTGGACGATCGCCCATTCTCGTCCACGCGAGCATCCCAGTGGAAGTTACAATCTCCGAGGCTGGACCACGAGACACTGACTTCACAGATGTTCACAGCTGGCACGAGGCAGAGCCAGAAATGGTGTGAAAGAACCTGGAGGAGCCGCCAAAGACAACTAACAACGACGCTCAACTTCACACGAGGTGATGAAAAGTGGATTATTTCACTGTTTCTGTGATCGAGCAACCCACGTATTTGGGCGCAAATTTGAATTAAAGTCAGTAACATTCTGGAAGCATTACTCACACTGATGCTAACAGACAGGGCGGCCGTGCTCTCGTCATCGCTGCGAAGCCTGTCTGACTGTGGGAAGCAGGTGTATGTTGATGTGGCCTTTCAGACCAGATTCGGTGAATCACTCACTTCCTCCTGGGCCTCAGGTTCCCTCTGTGTTTTCCAGCAGAGCTCGACCCTTTTCTCCCCACGACCCAGCGTGCATCACGACATTGCAGTGAATATACATCACTTCACTTTTATAATTTGCTGCATTTTTGTTTTCTTTTTTTGTAAACTTTGTTTTCCACTCTTCTCTCCTTACGTCTTTCTGTGTCCTCATCCTCCATCTCTACGGCTCCCCTCTCTCCTTCCAGTCCTCAGCTCTCTTCCTTCCTGCCCCCTCGCAGCTTCCTGCTCCAGCTCTTATCACTCCAGAAAACGTGACAAAGTCTCAGGCCAGTCGGACCAACACTAACTCCTGCAGTGCCTCTTTTTTTTTTTCCCTCGGCCCATCACTGCCTTAAATGGAAGTAGTCTGGACCCCGCCGGGGTCTGGGTGCACACAGTGGTGGGGGGTGAAGGGGATGTCACAGAGGTCCCCCTGTCACCCACCTGGGCCAAATCTGTTAATGGACTTATTTATTATAAACAATATAGCCTCTACTTCACAGCCTACAGACGAACAATAAATCTGAAGTGGCCAGGCGTGTTTTTATTTATGTATTTATTTATCTGGGAGGAAGCCGTGGGCACATTGGGACATTATCAACTCATTCTCCTCTGAGGGGTTTTCCTCCGGGCCGAGGAAATTGTCTGCTTTGATATACTCAGTAAATCTGTGCCTTGTAATACGGAGACTGCAAAAGTCCAAGGCTATGAGGCTGTGAAGTCTCGTCTGGTAGAAGAAAAAAAAAAATTATATTCGAGTTGCAGCTTATTCAATTTTTTGCTATATATATTTTTTTTTTCCAAACCAGATTAATTTCTAATGTTTAATTAATGACATCAACTTTTTCAATCAAAAAAAAAAAAATCCACCTTTCCGCAGAAGATGTTTATGAGAGCATCTTGACATATACGTACATAACTTGCAGGTTGTAATTGTTGCCATTCTATGACACTGCGCTGCCTGATCGAGGGTCTGCTCTGCCATGATAGACTCTGTGTTATTGTGAGGCCACAAGGTCATCTGATAAGACCTGATGCTCCGCGGCCTGCGACGATAACACACACTTCGGATGGCACACAGCTAAAAGAGCCGAACGCCCGAACGCGCAGAATGCAACAGTTCCCACAAAGGTTCAAAGTCCGCACCGTGTGCATTGATCAGAATATCTGGATGTCATTTTTCAGATGCAGATAGAAGCCTCCTGGGTCTCCATTGTTTCACACGCTGCTGCATGTCAGCACAGGTTGCAGGCTTTTGTCTGAATGCAGTTAGTGATGATATCAGGGGGGGGGGGACTTTCCCAGAGTTTCCTGATGTGACTTTTTCCCAGGTTATCACTGTGAAATAATCCCGTCGAGACTAATCAGGGAACAGAGATTTGTGGTTTTGATAGAGACGAACACTTTGATTCATGAAAGTAGAAACAGTTATGAGTTGTTGACATTCGGGGGGGGGGGGGGGGGGGGGTGTTTCCACTTCCAAATGAGTAATCCTAAAATGAAATAAAACTTGGCCTTTGTGTGCTTTTATATGCTCCAAATATTCTGATGATTTCAATGATTGTATCAGCAAAAATGATGTAAATAATGCAGATTTAATTGTAAAAGAAAACAAAATGACAAAAAAAGCAATTGCGATAGCTTCAAGCTCCGCCTACCCAGGTGACACAATCCCAAAAGTCATTTGCTTTGATTGTGGCCAATTTATGGAATTCACTATGTTAACAAAGTAATTGGCTAGGCTGTGCAAATGTTCAGTCAATTTAAAAACCATGATTCAGTCTGCCTCACTGTAGGGGGCAGTGCTGAGCACATTGGGTCATCCATGTACAAGTTGAGGTAAGACACCCTGCAGTCTGTGCGATCTGTTGTTGTAGAATGTGACAAAAGTCATAGATTCATCTTACAAAATAAATTACATATGCATGAGCATGGAAATCTGGTGAACACATGAAGACACACAAAGCTTGAAAGGATAAGAAGCATGTATGCATTTTTTTCTGAAACAATTGTCAGTATGCAAGCTGACCATTAAGATGGTGAATTCAAGCTCTTTACTTGAGTTATATAATTATATATACAAAAATATTATATATACACAAATATTTCTGATTCTGACTCTGGAAAAGTAAACTCATCACATGTAACTGGTGTGGCACACACCTATAACACAGGTTTCAGAAAACTACAACTCTTTGTGTACAGCGTAATGCATTGCTCCAATGATAATGGGATGATGCATTTTAGGATTGATAGAAGTGGTAGAAGAGTAACTATGTGAGGAAGAAGGACACTGGAGACGAGGGGGAGGACAATCCTGGAAGAAGAAGTACTTTGGTAACCCAACAAGGTCAAATGTGTTTCTCAGCAAAAAGGCCTGCGGATTTCTCTACTAGCAGGGAAATTATTCAGGGAAAATAATCAAAACAATATCAAACAATTATGTGTATTTTTCATAACGACCATCAATGCACTCACCTCTTCTGTAAAACCTTTCATACACATGATCAAATATAATAAAATTAACACTTCAGAAACTTTCACATAGTAGAGTGCCAGAATAAGATATAAAAAATAATTTTAAAGATTAGTTCTGACAAAAACCTGCACCTTCTTCCAATTTATCCTTCAAATCCATGCAAAAATCAGTAGAATTCATCATAATATCGATGGGAGTCCGTCTAGGGAAACATAATTCTCCCTCTACCAGGACTTTTTAAAGTTGGATTATTGAAATGTCAACCAGAAAGATTCTGATTTTAAAGGACTGGATTTATTTTAAAAACATTCTTGTAATCTGAAAGTCATTCCTCGCCTTTCTAGATTAAGTAAATACAGAGTGATAATGAATTGATCACTAACCCACCTCTCCATCTTCTACTCTCCATGGTATTGTGTGTCTCAGGACTTTATTTGCGGAATGAATAAAAACATCAAAAATCTGTCGTGCCTGTATTAAACACAGAAATTATTTAAGGTATTCAAATAAATATCGAGAGGCAATTTAAAGAAATATATATATATATGGCATCATTCAGACACAAGGAAATGCATAGAGCTTTACAAGGAAATAAAGGAGACACATTAAAATAATGCAATTAACATGGAAAATCATTAATCTTAGGAAGAAATGAGATAGACATTTTTTGAGGTTCCACAGCTGTGGCAGGATATTCATGAGCTTCAATCTCATCTTTACAGAGGAACCTTCAGTGCCAGTTGTTTCCAGACGCTGCATTAAGACGTTGCAGTCCGTCTCTGGTACTGGCAATCAATGAGTAGATATTGATGATTCGGACCATTGTGTGTAAATGAACCGAGGAGATAATCTCCATGAGGTGAACTCAGACACTGAGGGGTTTAATCAAACACAGAAAGCTCCTTGAAGTTTAAGATAGGCCAGATATGTGAGATAACATATTGATGAAGTGAACATTTCACTGCGACTGTCGTTTTCAACAGTCAGGTTTGATCTGATAGACGTGTTGTTTTTAACATGTGAACATCAGCATTCACCTTGCTCTCAATAAAAAGGATTTTTTTTTTTTTTTAAAGGTGAAAGTTATGTTTTCACACCTTTTTGTTATTTCTCTGCACACTATTGTTAGTGTGACACCCATCCATCTGTCTTGGGATTGTTAATGAGCATGATGGAACATTAATTTGACGAAAGACTTGATTGAGAGGTGTTTTTATTTTTTTTTCTTCTTCAAACTCAAAGAAAAGCAGCCTGACAGAAAATATGTGTGAATCTGATTAAAGGTGGGTCGGTTCTTCCTGTCAGCGGTGCTTGTTTCTATGCAGCGTCGGTGTAAAGGGAACAACGCAGGGAGGAAGCGCACACACACACACACACACACACACACACACACACACACACACACACACACACACACACACACACACACACACACACACACACACACACACGCACACACACACACACAGAGCGCATTTCCTCCATAAAACCACAGCTGTGTGAAAACAACACGGGGAGCATTCTTCAGCCATTACTCTCACTTTAACACAACGCAGGACAGCAGTGGTCTGCAGGGTCTGCAGGCCACTGTTGCCACTGCAACACACTTCACTGAAACGTCAGTTTCTGCACACTGGTAGGAAGCCTGTCAGGTGACAGCGTCATCATTATAACCGTCTTGCATCGGCAATGGAAGTTTAAAACTCAAAGTCGATGTTAGGCAAACAGTTTTGAGGAGTTTTTTTTAATACGACAGCTCATCAAAGGAGAAGTTGATGTGAGGAAGTTCCAGCCGTAACTTTTGGAGTATTTGTTCTGTAATCTCCAGAACGTTATTCGAGAGGAAAACGTATGAAGCAGAAGCCCATATTAAAACAAGCCTTGTGGCTTCGCGGCCACAGCAGCTCAGTGTCTTGTCTCTTATCTTCCTCTGAAGCTTCCTTGCTTACCTCTATTGATCCGGATTCCTCCTGGCTGCGATGTCACTGATGACATACGTTATTATTGATCAACGCGGGCCGCCTTGGGCCAACATGGCGTCCTGTTAGCACCCTCGGGGTATCAGCGTTTTGTTCTACGCTGGCGCGTTAGCGCCTCAACAAGGCAAAGGCCACACATGAAAGCATTCGGAGTGTTTGAGCGATCAATTCTCACCCTGATTGTCATATACAAAGACTTCAGTGTGTCCCCTCTGTTTCCACAAAATGCCAGTATGGGGAGTTTAAGCAGTAATTAACTCATTGGCAGTTTTTTTACTTCCATCATATTATTCTGATTGGTTTCCCCGGGAATGAAAGTGAAATCTCTTCATCGTGTCACTGCAAAACAGATTAGATGAAATCAGGGACTTCTGTGGGCGATGAGGTCAAATGCGGGTCAAGTTGTGCAGAGTAGTATTTATGTGGCTGGTGGCTGTCGGGAAAACAATAATGCAGCTCCAGAATAATATAGAATTGTTTCTTTCGGCGACTAGTATAAATCAGTCGCATATTTTGCTGTACAAAATCTCATCTGAGGCTAAGAATTGTGTCTGAAAATGTAAATCAATATTTGGGTATTGTTGGTATACAAATGAGCTACTTATTGCACAGCAGCTTTTCAAGCTTGATTAAATGAAGGCGAGGGTTGAAATATAAATCGAGTATTTTAAGTAGCTGGAGCAGTGTAACTTTTTTTTTTTTAATGGCGAAAAAAAAAGTTATTTCGGGCTCACACTCATGTGTCAAGGACAAACAGATGAGAATAACCCAAAATAGACATATCTTATCAGTTTGGGAATGGTCATAGCACCACTGGAAACAATGCCGTGGCAAGATGGGGCCTGAGCTTGACCCCAATAATGCGACGGGTCTGTCAAGAAACCTGGAGAACAGGAAGCCCACCGTACCTCTGTCTTCGTGGATAAAGTCATAAAAATGATAAACACGCGTTTCAATTAGCCTCCGCCAGGACAATGAGCGACTCGCCGGCGGGGAGGGTTTGGGCCGAGCCAGTAAAAGTGAAGAGATGAAAGAATCTGCCCTCCTGTGTGGCTGACCTCCCTGTTCACTTCGCTGAGGAAACCCGGGTTTTCCCTTTCCCCTACTTAACTAATGATGATTCATCAGTCAATCAAGAAGCTTTATAAATAGATTTTTGCCTCACAGTTGGGCTGGGATAGCAAAGTGCGAAAACAGATTCTTCCAAAAAAAAAATTTGATCAGTTTACCCTGGAAGAGTCTCCTGATGTTCAATTCTAGTTGATTTGCTGAGCGTGTACAGTCTGATCAATCACAGCTAATGACATTAATCATAGGGAAATAAAAATAGTAGCATTATTTACATCTATAGATGTCATATAAAGTTCTAAATAGACAAATATGGTCCCACTTCTTCAGTTCTGTGGCTCTAATTTTATACATTAAAAGTTACACTTGAGCCAACTAAGTGTGCTTCTACAGTTGATCCAACATGCAGGGGATGGAATAACAGATGAAGTTGAAGCTGTTGGAAATTTTAAATCAGAATGTGCATGTTACAGTAAAATAGTTATCATTAGTTACTGGATACTTTTTGAAAAAAAACTGTTGATTTATTTGATACTGCAAATAATCTTTCTACCATTTGCTTCAGAAAGTAATTCTTATTTTTACATGGCTGTTTGAATGACTTTTTTGTGGCTTTGACACATGGTGCTTAATGATTAATGACAAAAAAAAAGTCTGTTACCTCTTAAGCTTAATGTTTGTGTCTCTCCTCAAAAAATCATTTCCCCTGATACTGTTCAAATCTGTGGAGTCTCTGGATTTATAATTTTCCATAAATCTACTCACCACTCAAACAATGAGAAGCTCGCTTCAGTGATGATTTTCTAAACAATTTGCAAAGTTGAACAAGTTGGTTCTTTGGATCGCCGTTGAAGCAAATATCAAGATTTGTAAAATTTACACTCAAAATAAGGTTAATGGTGAACGGAGCCAGAAACACTTCAAATACATCTTTTCTTTATATCAATAGTTAAGTAGATAGTAGAAATGTAGAATTACCAACTCCTGCTTGGTTGTCCGCTCACAATAGTGCTTGCTTTACAGTGTATTACATTATATGTTAGATATTGTATTTTCATATTGCTGTAGCCTCTAAATGGCCTGCGAGAAACTGCAGCTCTATGGATGTTCTCAGGAAAGAGACTTTGATTATTTTACTTGTTGCTTCCGCTTTATTGTTGGCCGACCCCTGGCAGCGCGCAGACCCTGAGGTCACCACAACTTGTGGTGAAAAGTTTCTAAACATCCTTGCGCTTGCATGACTAAAGACATATTGAAGGTTTGTCTTGGACCAGAGCGGCAGTTTTGTAAATCATACAGAGAATGAGGGCGAGACGGAGAGATAAGGCGGATGCGCTCATCTCCAAACTGAGCGGCCGGTACAAACAAGAAATAGTTTTATCGCCGATGCATCTTTATGAGGCAGGATGGTGCTGCGGGAGGGGAAGGGGTGAACATATCCAAAAGCCCCACTCTGCCGAACGTGGACTGAAGCGGCCAATAAATACAAGGGGGCCTGAGTAGATTCCCACCTGATTCCCAGCAGATCCCTGACAGATTAACGCCTCTGGAACAATGAGACAAGAGCGGAGACGGCTTCCTCTGTGTCCCCGCTCGTCTGCGGCAGACAACATCCCAGTGCTACCCTTTCTGAGGGGTTGGGGTGTGTGCTCCCGGGCAAGGAAACTTTCCCAGCAATCCCTTGAGGGAGGCAGGGAAGCCAATACTACCAATAGAACATAAAAAAAAATAAGAAAAAAAAAATCTGTGTAAGCGCGTGAGCAGGTTTCACAAAGTGTGACCGTTTTCTCTCTTTGGGTAATTTGACAGAATTTCAAGTCCCCAATTTCTGTGTGTATTACATTGTAGCCTCTAGAAAAAAAATTAAAAATTTAAAAAACACGAACCGAAGTAGACTTTCACATCCTCCATGTGAGTATAATTTAACCACTTTAGCCTGAGGGTGATCTCTCATATCTGCAATCCGGTGGGGTGATTTTCAGGTTACCAAATGTCAACCAATGACGAAAAGGCACTTCATGAATAAGTGAAACTGTACTTTTTGCACATATTTCTCCTTAATGAGCTCCCGCAGAGTTTGACGGACAGCAGAGAGCGTTTCTTGAGTGACAACGTGATGCGACTCATTTTCAAGCAAAGGTGTAATTTCTATAAACAGGACCAGCCTTTGATAAGACTTTTCTCTCCTCCTCCTCCTCCTCCTCCTCCTCCTCCTCACTCTCGCACCCCCGTGATCTGATCTCCTCCTCAAACTCCTTCCCGCTCGTTCCCGAAACACCTCCCGTTCTCCAGAGGCAGGTGTTGGAGGAAGTCATAGTTTAATCACACGATACCGACAGATGTCTGTACACTTCTAGAAAGCTCCATGACTTTATGTCCTCTCCCCCATCTTCAACAGGGTTGTTGACACACAACACGTAAACAAACACAACTCACTATAATATATAAAACACTGCCATTCATCTGTTGCCATTTTAAAGGGGGGGGACTCAGGTTTCTAAAAATGTAATCTTTAATTACCAATTGTTTTAATGGCTGTAATGTGAAAAGTGTCACAGACAATTATCACCCAAATCTGCACTTCCCTTCAGATCTTACGAGCAGTAAGACCTCAAAACTTAGCGGCAAGTTTTCTGAACACTGTGAGGTATTTATCTGCGTAAAATACTGTGTTTTTTTCTTTCTGCAGAGCTAGCAGGGACTGAGTTTCAGGTGGCTTGTAGATTATATATGTTTTCACCAGATAGTAGAAAGATAACTCCAACTCAATGCTAATGTGGCTTTACGAGGTGATGAAGCCCATTCAGAGTTTTTTATGGCTTAATGAGCCCTAAAACCGCCAAGAAAGGAGTTCACATTTGTTAATATATACCAAAATAACGCATTTCTACATGTGATAAATGAGGATTTAAGAAGTTTCTGTGAGATTTGCCATGGTGAAACACAGCATGTGAAGATATGAAAAAAAAACGCTTCTAAGAAACATTAAATGTTGATTTGTGCTGCATTTAAAGTAAATATGTTTGCTGTGGTTGGGATGTTAAAGGTCAGGTCACTCTACGATAGCTAAGTCAGCAGTTTGATAAATCTCCCAAAAAGTTGCTTCCCGATTTCTTGTCCGCATGGTTATTTGATGACCATCGTCACACACATGTGCATGTATGTATGCAAGATTGTACACAGAGATTTTTTTTAATGGCGTAGAAGTGCTGTTTATGTTGTATGCAGATGAGAGGTGGGAAACATTGTGGCTGAACCAAAAGTTCTGCACAGCTCAGCTCAATAAAAAAAAAAAAGT
Source organism: Blennius ocellaris (assembly GCF_963422515.1). Classification (NCBI taxonomy): domain Eukaryota; kingdom Metazoa; phylum Chordata; class Actinopteri; order Blenniiformes; family Blenniidae; genus Blennius; species Blennius ocellaris. The sequence continues at coordinate 17,645,598 of NC_137668.1, forward strand.
ATTGTAAGAGGAACACTCACATTCATTTGATTTATAAAATTTCTCTGTGAGCAGCGCAACCAGTAAAAAACAGTCAAAGCACATAGGCCAAAGGAATAGATGCTCAATGTTGCTTTAATGTCACAAACAAAGCATTTTTTGAAATTATTTTCATACCTGTCTCACTCTCCTGAAGCAGTCAGGTAACTAAAACTTTAAAGCTGTACGTGCTAAAATATTTTTACAATAAATATCTCCACCTTTTTTTTTTTAAGACATGTGATATAGCCGAAAGGTTTTTAAACTGTTAGCTGACTCCACAACGGAGGCGCAGTTAATTCAAGACGGGGAAACATACCACATTACTGAACTTAATGGAAATCACATCGAGTTGTCTGGATTTGTCTACGTTTGCTGTGAAAACAGTTCACACACACAACTTCAGGGAACAATTCTCTGGACGTCATTGAAGACTCAATGGATGGAATATACACAGCAACACTGGTTGATATTTTAAGAAATTAAAGGACTGGAATCAAACAAAACTGAGTGAATGATTCAAACTGATTGTCAGAGAGACCCTCTGCTTCAGTGAATACAATACATTTCCAATTAATCAATGTAAGGTATGAACCTGAATACCTGGATACTTAAAACACAAGCACCTATTTAGCAATGTATTGTTCCAACTTTTTGGCTTGTTGTGCAGCTCGGGCCTGTAGCAGCTCGAGCGGCTCAGGGGATCAGCGCAGAGTGCTAACATATATACACCTTCCGCCCCTGTGATTTAAACTAACACTGCTGCCTGGCAGTGCAGCACAAAGGAGCCAGCAAACACATTGTGCAATTCCCAAGAAAGCCACCCACAGACATTTATACAGTGAGACTGGCGACCAGCAGCTCGGCCGCGTTTCAGAACTCGGCTTCGGAAGGCGGACAGTTTGTGCCGCTACGCCAAGGACAGGAAGTGCTTGCAGAGGGACGGGAAGTGCTCACCGCTGCAGTAGCCGAGGCTGGAACTGAGATAATGCCATTGTGTAAGCAAGCCAAGTGACCTCTCCCTGAGCGCTGGAGTCCAGAGGCTGGCGTCGAGAGCCCTGGCCCCCACCCAGCCCCAGACTCCCCAGGCACGGGGCGGGGGACACGGCGGAGGGACAGACATAGGGGGGAGGGGGGGGGGGGGGGCTGCATGAGGCGTGTCACCGCTGCTTGTCCCCCTCACCGCCAACTCCCCTCCTCTGGCTTGACTCTGAACCTCACCTTGTAGAGGAAATGTGGCTACGACTCCAGACTTTATGACTTCTCCCATCAAAAGCCAGGGTTTCTCACTCCCACACAGAGAGAGAGAGGCGACCAGGGCACGCTCGTATCCACACCCATGTCAACACACGCATTCACAGGGACACACATGCGAGCACAACATGCAATACCCCCCCCCCCCCCCCCCCCCCCCCACACACACACACACACACACACACACACACACACACACAGCACAGGGTCCTTCTTTCTCCATTCTCTTAGGGGGGGAAAACCCTATCAGGTCATCAGTGGTAAAATAGACGATGACAGTATTATGGTTCAGATCCTGTCCCATGCACCGCTCCGGCTGGACCCTCCATCCAAAAAAACGCCCTCCAACCAACCCCTAGAGGGTCACCCGGCATGCTCTGGAGTCCCTGCTGGTGTCTGCTCGGGCCACGCAAAGGTTGCATAAGCATCTCTCATATTTCTGTCAGCCGCTTTTGACGTGTCAGGGAGATCGTCGACCGCAGCGAGATGGGAACGGTCCGAGAAAAGACGGAGCTGACAGGTTGGGGTCTGCTGGCCCTGATAAGAAGCCCTGCGGCCTGCGGGTGATGTTTGGATTTCTGGCCACAAACAGGGGCTTCATTCTCTGCTACGTAAACACACCAAGTCTGGATATTTGAGCAACAGGTTACTCTAACCTTTTCACTTGGAGCATTTATCCTGATGTGCTCCAAAAAAGGAAACACACTCTCACACATTTCTGGCACTTTACATGCATTTCATGAGAGTTAATAAAGTTTATATTTGATTACTGGATGATGTCATATAGCCTTAGGAGTGTGCCTGCAGCTCAGTGAGCCAGGCCAAATATTTCACCTCAAGGAGGGACAATTGGAGGGGGAAGGAGGTAAAACTGTTTTTATTTTGAATGAGGCTTATTAACTGTTTTAATTGCATGAAATTACACAATAAAATTAGATTGAGACTTAATGAGGTAAAATTAATTTACTTGAAAGGTCCTTACAGCTCCTTTGAAGGCACTGGAGTTGACTTTATCCAAGTGTTTTAAGTTACATTTGGCAAAAAATTATTTTTGAGTTCTGCCCTTCATTGACGAGCTCTCTTGTAAAATGAGGCGAACCCACGGATGCCCCACGTGACTGAGAGCAAATTTAGTCAACCAGCTGTTTATTTGATTCGTTAACATGGCAGACAGAAGTCTCCAAGAGAACATGCTTTGGCAATTGAACGACTGCATGGCACAAAAGCGCACCATAAAGTCGTCACGTCCTCCGCCTTGTTTATTTAAGCTTTTTGTCCACCCCCCCTCAATCCCATCAGATTAAAACCCTTTGTCCAGAACTTCTCACGTCGTGATGCAATCAAAGAAACTCTGCAATCAAGAGTCAAGTTGGAGGAGTGACCACACGCGCAAACTTTGATTTTCATGATTTTGCTCCCAATACACATACTGATGATCAAGTGTATTGCAGAGGTGATGAATGAAAGTGGATCAGTCTGTGGGCCCGTGTTTGATGATTTTAAAAAAATGTTACAGATTAAAAGTTTGTAATTTATACTTTTTTCTCCCAAAACAAGATCATTTTCTCACTAGAGTTTCCTCAAAATGACGAAAAAGACACATATGATCTTTGAGTTCTGCGCTTATTAAATTACTCAGTTTCTTCCCTCAGATGCGCTCACAGCTCCAAACAAGGGTGGGAGGCGGGGTACCGTGAACTTTTTTTTTTTTTAACACCTTTGTAGTAGTGGGCACTCCCTCCACATGGTGATTGGCTGCCTGCGCGCTTATAGCGCAGCAGCGACCACAGTCTGTGCTGACTTGTCGCTATCGTTCAGTCCTGGGAGTAGCAAATGGATGCAGCTTATTATTATTCACATCAGAGCAACACGTATTTTGTTTGAAGCGATTTTGTTTTTTTGTTCTCTCATTTTTTTTATTTTATTTTTTTTATTATTCCCGTAATTTATCCTGAAGCTGAGGTCGGTGGTCGTGCGCTGCGCCCCGGTGGCTCTCCAAACCCTCCCAGCCGGACAGAGATGAGTAGTCCCGATGCGGGTTACGCCAGCGACGATCAGACCCAGGCAAGGTGTGCGATGTCAGTCATGATGCCTGGAATGGGACACTGCCAGTGGGCCGACCCCCTCAGTCCTCTCGGGGACGCCAAAGTGAAGAGCGAGCCGTGCGCGTCCGGCTCCGGCGGCCAGAGCCGCGGGAAGAGCGAGCCGCGCATCCGACGGCCGATGAACGCGTTCATGGTCTGGGCGAAGGATGAGCGCAAGAGGCTGGCGCAGCAGAACCCCGACCTGCACAACGCGGAGCTCAGCAAAATGCTGGGTGAGTACACGAGTAATACACTTTTTACTATTATTATTATTATTTTTAATATTTTAACTCTATTTAGAAACGTATTTACCAGATGTATAAACTTGTTATTACTCGCACTCGCTGCTATTTCCATATGGAGCAAGTTTTAATCACTCATTATTAACGCGTCTAAATTGTTATAACCTCCCAGGTATTGTTGTGACAGCAGGTTACATCTTTTTAAAAGTTACCCTGTCTGAGTTGAGGTGCAGATGTAACCTCCAAAACCTGTCCCTGCCCCCTAAAATGGCAACAGGCTATTTTAGTGTGCATCACAGGGCTGCGGTAGGTATCTGCTGACATATCACTGATGTGCACTCTCCTCTTGACCTGCAGGGAAATCATGGAAAGCCCTTCCTGTCACAGAAAAGCAGCCCTTTGTGGAGGAGGCCGAGCGGCTGAGGGTTCAGCACATGCAGGATCACCCAAACTACAAGTACCGGCCCCGGCGGAGGAAGCAGGTGAAGAGGATTAAGAGGCTGGACTCTGGCTTTCTGGTCCACGGCGTGACCGATCACCAGGCCCAGCCGATGGCCGGGGACGGCAGAGTGTGCGTGGACAGCCTGGGCCTCGGCTACCACGAGCACGGCTTCCAGGTTCCTGCGCAGCCGCTCAGTCACTACAGGGATGCTCAGGCCCTCGGGGGCCCTTCTTATGAAGCCTACAGTCTCCCAACGCCCGACACCTCTCCCCTGGACGCTGTCGAGTCAGACTCCATGTTCTTCCCTCCGCACTCACAGGAGGACTGCCACATGATGCCCCCATACCCCTACCACTCCCAGGCCCCTGAGTACCAACCGCAGGACGCCCTCACCAACCACCACCACCACCACCACAACAACCCCATCCTGCACCGGCACCCAGCGTCCGCTCCGGAGCAGCCCCCCCAGCCCGCCGTCCTCCCCCCCTCCTACATGGGATGTCCCAACCCCCTGGCCATGTACTACACCCAGCACTGCAGCCTCCCGAAGCGCCACCCCGGCGGAGCTGGACAGCTCTCCCCTCCTCCCGACTCCCACCCTCACTCGGCGGACGGCGTGGAGCAGATGCACCACTCGGAGCTGCTGGCAGAGGTGGACCGCAGCGAGTTCGAGCAGTATTTGAGTTCCTCTTCGGCGGCGCGCGCGGAGATGACAGGCTTGCCGTACGGGCCACACGAGGGTGGCATGCAAGGACCAGACAGCCTCATATCATCGGTGCTGTCAGACGCCAGCACAGCTGTGTATTACTGTAGCTACAACAACTCCTAACCTCCTGCCCGCCTGCAAGGACACATGGTCTGACCTCAAATCTCTGTGGCTACATTTGAACTCAATGTTTGTTTCTTTTCACTACAGACACAGGGTGCTCATGAGATTTCTTTTTTTTTTTTTTTTTAATGCAGCTTTAAAGTTTTTGTACTGTACATGTGGAGGAACAGTTAATAAAGCCATCAAATGTTTTGATATGAACACTGGTTTTAACATTTATCTTCCTCTCTTGAAGGAATATGAATTTTTTTGTGTGATACTAAATATTGTACAGTCACTATTTTACAGTTTATGTATATACTGAAGGTGTTTTGTTTTTTTTTGTTTTTATACTTTTGCACTTTTGAGAAATAAATGTTTGCAAATAGTCGTGTCTCTTGTTGCATGCTCATTATTTATATTCTTCTAAATACGCAGACAATTATAAAGCAAGGTTTTCAAATTCCATCTCTTTGGTATAGAATTTTTCCATTTTCTAAATTGGCATTCACAGGTAATATATATTCTTTTTTTTTTTAGAAACAAGTTCATATTATAAAAATTCTTTTTTTTTTTTTCTTCCATGTGGCACAACGTTCTCGCTCATTCAATGTTTGCTCTGTTTTATGCGGTCCAGGCTTGTTTTTCATACTCCCACATGGAGCTGAATGGGCCGCAGCAGTGGCTGCTCACCTGGAAGCGGGGCGGCGAAGGTCGGTGACCCGGCTTCCTGACCCGGACAGAGTGGAGGTAATCTCAGTGTCTGCGTTGTGCATGGCGCCTTGTTTTCGCAGCATGCGAGCACAGTTTATGCTCCGGACATCCTGTCTGTAAATGGCTTAGTGTCTTCTGATTAATGCGAGGCCATTTTAAATCGTTCAGTTACACCTAACGAACAATGGTGACACATCATTTTGTGTATTTGCACAAAGGAACAAGAGGAATCAATGAAAAGCCATCCTCCAGCTGTGCATAAATAACAAAGCAGTGACATCGGGTTTTATTTCCGGGTGTAAGCTGAATGACTACGATATATTTATCCACTATTGCTCATGTGTTGCTTCCACCGCAATCAAAGTTTGCAGATATAAATCTCAACTACATCAGAAGAAATATTCAGGCTAATTTTCATGTATTTATAACTCAGAAAGAGTGCGGTTTTATAAATAGAGGTTTTCCCTATTTTAAAAGGAAGAGGTTCTTCTCTGAGGGGTCAATCACCCTGACCCCACCATCCATTTTTAGCACTTCAGAGGAAACATGTTCCAGAGGTGTATATATTCACGGGCTTTGTTCATGCTGGATTGTTTTTAAATGTTCTCTAATCTAGAAGTCGACGTTGGACCTCAAGGTAAATACTGGCGGCTCTTCCCACGCTCGTGATTTATGATGTCATCTCTTGTGGATGAACGACAACAAAAATAATCCCCCGGTTTCCCCACTTCAGCATACATTTGGACTTTTGTTTGTGATCTAAATAAGTGATGTCTGCTCAGTGGGCGGCGTTGTTGCATGTTCAGACTTCACCTCTGGCTTGTTTGCCCCCGGGCCGTGCAGCAGGAGCCACAATAATTGTTGTGAATGTGTCTTAATTCAGTCTGTGGCTGAGTGGCGGGTTTATCCTCCCTGTTGTTACGGCTAATGGCTGCATAACAACAGGCTCAGGCCGCGATCCCTCAGGCATCATCGGGGTGGGGGGGGGGTCACCTGCACAGACCCCCCAAGTCACCCGTGATATGATCTCCGCGACGCTAATTGACAAGGAAGAGCCCAATGAGTGAAACGTCCAGACATGGGAAAGTGTCGAATAACAAACTGTGGTGGCGTCTGAAAGTGTTTTTGTTGGACTTGTTTACCGTCATTTGCATGTTGATTAAGTTTCAAAGAAAAAACTTTTTCCTTTTTATTATCAGACAATGTAAATAATATAGATCTGGCCATTTCTGAGAAAAATATGTAACTGATGTAATACAATATATGATATATATGATATAATAAAAACCAATTCGGAGCTTCACAAATGAATGAGAGAAACGTGAAAAAGAAATAAATGAGATGATCAAGGCACACCTGACACCATTGGATAAAATAAGCTCATAAAATGGTAAATGACATGAAAGAAAAATAACAAAAAGTCAAATTAGTATAGAGGAAAGTAAATTGAATACTCTGTAGGAAAGTAAACCTGTACAGTAGGTTTACAAAACTGTTGAAGTTGTGAGACTAAAATTATATGATCAGTGCACCACACTATAGGTGAGATTTAAGTTTATGTTTAAAAATATGTTTTATGTACATATTTTATGTGATTAAAAAAAACTTCTATACTATCTTATTGTACATTGTATGGAAATTATGATGTGCATTCAGAACTCTAAACTGCAAATGCCAGTCCATTTTATTTTAAAAATTACGTTAAACATGCATATATTATTTCAAATGCGTCCGTTATCATAAGATAACATATTCTTAGGAGTAAACAATTCAAGTTTTTGCGGAAAACTAATTTGGAAACAGTTAATTTTACACACTATAACTTGGATTCTTGCACATACGTTCAAGAAACAAGTATTTTCCTGATGTATTTGTACGTTTTTCCTGATAGTTACAGCTGAGATGTTTTTCAGAAGCTGCAGCATCAGAATGCTTCCAGGTGAGAGTAAGAAATGTGGTCAGAGCAAAGGGAGCTCAGCTCAAAGCTCAGGAAGTCAGAGATTTCATGGTGTTCCAGCAGTGTACATCTTATGTGTGTTTGCACACACATTCACTGTGTGTGTGTGTGTGTGTGTGTGTGTGTGTGTGTGTGTGTGTGTGTGTGTGTGTGTGTGTGTGTGTGTCCTGGGGCTCTGCTGCCAGCAGTCTGCGGAGAGCCACTCAGAGATTACAGCAGCGCAGCAACTACATTAACACAGCAGCACTTAATCACGGCACTGCCATAATCTCATCTCAGGTAGCTGCCTTACACACACACACACACACACACACACACACACACACACACACACACACACACACACACACACACACACACACACAGCTGCCTCATTTACCCACAAAGTACAGCGGCAATTTAATACAACAAACCCATAAGATCAGCTGTCGGCCGTAAACACAAGTAAAGTTCAGCCGGAGAGTTGAGAGTCAATATATTGTCACACGACGACGCTGCATAAACGTAACTGAATAAGCAGTGAGATAAAAGAAAACACAACAAACACTACAGCAGCCCACAAACTCAATCCAGGTCCAAGTGATTATCCATAATTAATATGTCTCTCCTGACCTTAAAGCCACTCGGGGGAGCAAATGAAAAGGCAAGACAAATTGGTTTGTCATTATTGATGCAACTGGAATTTGGATTGTGCAAAATTGGCCGTCAGTCAACAAACCAGTTGAGCAATTTCTTAACCCTTTGAAACTGAGCTTTATGTTTCAGGCCTCTCCTTGAAGATCATATTCCTGCAGTGAAAAGGCTGGGTTTTTTTCCTGTAAATATAGAGAAATATAGTGCTTCTTTAAAAATGTGGCAATAGGGTTGATGGACTGATTATTTTATTTACTTCTGATGAGTGATGAAGTTGTATTTCGACAATGCTAAAATTGCTGACTGTTGAGAGTTTCCTATTCAATTTCAGGAGTTATTAAATTTTTACATGAGTGGTGCATGAAACTTGTGGTTTTTCTTCTGCTGTTTTTAGTGATGAAGCGGAAAAATAAAGAATTACCAAGAGTTTTGTCCAACAGTGAATCACTTCATCCCTCTGTCCATCCTTCCGTGTTTCCTTGACGTAAATCGGAGTACCACAAGAAAATGCAAAGTTTACACTGAAAGGTCAAAGAACAGCATCACTAGTTGAGATCTTTTGCAATACAAAGTTTGGATTCTACGGCTGTGGGAAATATATTTCACAGCATGCTGAGTCAGCTCAGGCAACATCCAAAATCCATTTATCACCAACACGATGGGTCGCAGCACTATAACACTGTAGTATCACGGTGCAACTCACAAAGAGTTTGAGATTTTAAGAGTTTGCTTATAGTGGAACTCATACTTAGCTACAAATCAGATGATACAACTGACTTCGCTCTTTTTCAATTCAACGATTCCAACTGAACTGAACAATTTGAGATTATTAATCTGCATGGAATTCCTACTTATCATCTATGGGCGATTTTAAAATCTTTTTCTAATAAATATTCTTTGACTGCAGATCATTTCTAAGGGTGGAAATTAAACAGAATACTTTTTACTTGCGTATCTTTACCAGTAGCGCTTCAACTTGCAATGGAGTACAGTTTGAGTAATCTAATAATAGAAGCTTCAGAAGCCTCTCCATCTCTGACATAACTTTGCAGAGATTTCCCATCAGCTGCGAAACAGATAATTTATGGCTGATAAATCTTCTATGATGAATAGATGAGTGTAACAGGTAACAGATTATGATGCGTTGATGGAATAGAAAACGGATACACTCAATGAATTCTCCAGTCATTTCCATGTCAGTCAGGCTTTTATGTAGGAAATATAGATTCATAAAGGGACTTTTCGACTATTTCTGAAGTTGTTTTATCTGACGATCAACTGATCAATTGTTTAAAAAAAAAAAGATGTAATAGTAAATCTGTCCAACAAATAGAGCAACAGATAGAGACCGTGAGGGCCCTAACTGATTAAGTCATTGATAGTAGATTGCAAATACAGCATGTGAGACAGCTGCAGGAGAGGGTGTGTCCCCGGCCTGGAGCAGAGCTGGTTGCTCGTAATCCCAGGCATATGCTGTCCCTCTCTGGCCTGATCGCTTTTATGGTCTCTGCCTGTCACACCACCGTCCAGTTGTGCTCCCACTATATATAGTTTCACAGATACAGTCAATCTCCACTCAATGCTGTGACTCAATAGTTTATTTTTCTTCCAATTCCTGCTCTGATTTTGTTTCTCTCTCTCTCTCTCTCTCTCTCTCTCTCTCATTCACACATACAAAGCTAAAAATAATCTTTGTCTTGTAAATTAGATACATTGAACAGGTATCCACACGTTTTTCTTTTTTTTTTTCTTCTTATGGCGCAATGTCGGCTGCTGTGTCAAAATTCACACAGATTTTTCACAAATGAGTTTTGAAGTATTTTTAAGGTGCAGCATTATTAGAAGGTGTAACAATTTGGTGCAACACTTTTTTTTTCTGTCGTTGCGGAAAACGTCACTGTTTTATGGATGTGCTGTGGCGGCGGCGCGCAGGTCGCCCTTCACTTGCATTTACATTGTGGAAACTTTACTTTTGCACATTTTTATGTAGTTGCTTCCATAAATGGAACTCAAGTTTTCATAATCGAACATCCAAAACAATTACAAATATTTAACACAGACCGACCACTGAACATAACACCTAAAATATGACAAAATCACACATTTTGTGAAATTCTGACTCACATGTAAAAGTGATTTCTAAAGAAATTGTACGGACGCAACTGAAGTTTGTTTGACAGCGCGGCTATACAATGCTCATTGAACTACAGGATGTACAACATTGTTAGACATCCAGATTGTTCTGCTTTAAGTGATGTTGCAGTTGCAATAAGGTGGGGGTGAGGGGGTGGACGAGGGCGATACACACCCCCGTCAAATACAACAGTGACAAATGAGCAACGCAGAAAAAGAACGAAAGAAGCGAGCAGATAGGATCTGAAGTGTTGCAGCACAAACGATTACAGTTAAGACAAACACAAGCCTGGATGGATAGGAGTGATTATAAAACGCTGGGCCGGTGCCAGGGAACATTTTTCAAGCAGGCTGGCACATTTGTTTCACAGTCAGGAATTGACTCAGGGAGCTGAATCAACTCCAGGCCTCTCCTGATCAGCTCGGCACTCTCCGTTCTTTTGTTTGAATCCCCTTGTGGCATTCAGGACAATTTTTAGCTCGCGTCCAGGCGGGCAGTGAGTATAAGATGACTGCATCAGCAGTCAGTTTCCTCTCCACCGTGTTTTTCTTTGGGAGGCTAAAAGGTGTTGGCAGAGTTTGGCCTCACTTCTTAGGTCTCGTGTCCTCTCAGGGTCGCTCTCGGCTGTGGACCTCCCTTCTTAGGAAACGGGCGAGGAAAGTGAGCAACGGCTAATGTGTTCTGAAGAACAGGGCCGTGACTCAACACAGTTAGTGACTAACTTCAATTAGAAATCTATCAAAAAACCTCTGACAAAAGAATGACAGCAGGATACAATTCAAATACAATAGAACACATCCAATGACTCCACAGACTGAAGGCAAACTATTCAAATTGAGTGAGATCAAATAGATTTTAAAAGTACTGAAATGCTTAAACTGATTAATGCTTTATTATTGTGGCGATATAATGTAAAAATAAAAACAAAAAAAACCATGATAAAGCAGTAGGAATTTGTATGAATTTGTAACTGCGACACTATTAAAAAAAAAAAAAAAAAAAAAATAGTATAGTGAAATTGCAGCTAAAGAGAAAAAAAATTTAAAATAGAAAAGTGAAGGGATTTCATGGATATCACGTTTGCTAAAATGAACTGATTTTGTTTCCCTTAAATTTAATAAATATCTATGGTTATCATTTGATAACAGTTACAGCCCAATTGACCAATGAACTGTGCAATGGATTAGGAAAATAAAAAATTGTGACAAGTAACCAATAAAACAGCTTCAGTAATGGACTTTAAGAATTGAATGTATCAAATAAAAGGGTAGATAGATTGTGAATGAAAAAAAATGAATGAAACCAAAGCTATGGTTAAAAACAATATTAAGCTTTTTTTTTTTTTTTCAATTGACTTTAACCAAACCATGGAAAAGGAGGAATATCCCAGGCTTTGCAGAGGCATACAAAAAGATAAATGTGGACTATTGTCTGTTGATGTTTTCCTTCTTTCTTTCAGTCCATCTTTGAGTCTTCTGTGGAGCACCTGTCCCCACTTCCTCCCTTGGATGACTCCTGTTTGCTTCATCCATGAAAGATTGTCTGGGAACATCCTCTGTCCGGGAGGAAACCATGCTCTGTGAAAATCACACCACTCGTCCCATTTTGGGAATCACCGGTAGGACTTCCTAAAAAATAAAAATACATAAAAAATAAGGTCTAAATAAAGCAGGGTGAGGGCCCGAGTGTCGTGACCTGGGTCAACTGCTTCTGTCTTCTCATTGTATGTGTGTGTGTGTGTCAGGGTGGACGAGTGTGTGTGAGCAGCTGACATGTTGTCCTTGTATGTATTTTTGTATATTTGGTCTGCAGTTTCAGCATTATTCAGCACATCTGGTTGTAGATAAATCACTGTGTGCAACACTGAGCTGAGGCCGTTCGTACATAAAAGTTTCAGCAGGACCATATTTTTAGATAAATGATAAAACAAAGTAAACACGGAGCACGACAATGTCTAGACGGTGATATTTTTCAGTGACACTATCAGTCAGAACGCTGTCTCTGACACAGGAAGAGTATTTGTGTTCATGTTGTTGGATTATGAACTTCAAACAAATATCAAACACGTTTCCACAGAAAAAAGCAAACAGTCCACTTCCAGCTTCCCCGGGAGCTCGACTGTGGGTTCCTCCGTCTGCTGGGGGCAGAAACAGCCTGTAACACACACACAAACACACACACACACGCAGAAAATACCTGAAATGATGTCAAGTGAAACAATGGTGAAACTGTAATCATGTGTATCACTGCTGTGAGTGAGTTGTAATGTCAGTTGTGGCCAGCAGGGGTCACCTGTGCACAGGACTACATGAAGCTCACTGTCACGTTGAAGGTTTAAAACTATGAGGGCAACTTAAATAGTCTCACATGTAAAATGAAGCTTTTGTTAAATGTATAATTTTATATCAATACATTATAATGGTTTTATCACTGTTGTGAAATAATGAGAATTCATGTTGGCATAATTTATTCAATCATAAGAGCATGATGATGATGATGATGATGATGATGATGATGATGATGATGATGATGATGATGATGATGATGATGATTATTATTATTATTATTATTATTAAGATCTCCATCAGTGGCTCGTGTTAAACAGTTATCTTTCATCTTAATTGGTCCAGAGCAGCACAAAAGGTAGTGTAGTAACTTGTTGATAGTCACCACCACAAATCTTTTATACTTTCAGTATGAAGGATGAGTACACTCTAAAGAGTGCACTCTTTTTTGTCTCTTTTTCAAAAGCAAGTAAGCCAACCTATGTAGATAAATAGGGGATTATGGTTGCTTTGCAGCAAAAGTATTACAGGGGACTTTATTCATCAATTCAAAGACATAGAAAAGCTTATATTTACAATATAGTTTTCTGATTCTAATGGCTCCATATATATATATATATCAGGGAATAATACTTATATGTTATCCTGCAGTCTCTTTAATACCTTTTAAATAAATATTTTGGAAACACTTTACAACAGAGGTCAGGAACCTTTTTGGAACTGAAAGCATTAAGCAACATCAAGAGCAACTTATTAGAAACCTTCAAACAATTTCAGGATCAAATCATGTTTGGGCTGATCTCTATTTTTAGAACAGGACTACTCACAAGGCCCCGGCGGGCTACCAGATGCCCGCAGGCACCACGTTGGCTACCCCTGATTTAGACCTTCTTTTTTTTTTTTTACACTATAGATACCAACATGAGATTGGTACTCATGAAAATCCGCAGATGAGTCCTAAGACAAAAGTTCAAAACCTTTAAATGTTCAGAAATCGGTGACTGTTGTGACAACACTACTGTTGTGATCACATTTAATCATTCTTGTATGGTTTTGATATAAGTTACTGTTCTTGCTCTGCTTTGTTTTGTTTTTATATTTAATCCTTTTTTGTCCAATAATGATGATTCAAATCTTTCGACAAAGATACGTCACACCAGCACAAGCTTCATACACTTGGGCATTATAGGCGACACTCTTTTGAGCCAAACAGATGAATTTCATGCCGACACATTTTCATTTGTATCGTAATTAGAAACGGAGGTGGTTGTTCTGGGAGCAAATATAAGAGGCTGAAGCAAGGTGAGGGCACGTGAGCCTGCTGGGAGTGTCGTACGGATCCAGGTGAGGTGACGAGGCCCAGTAATCCCTGACAAAGACCTGCTGTGGTCACGCACAGCCTGGTATTTTAAGCTCCAACGCTGCTGTCACTTTCACCACCTCATGCCTCGCTGAAGTGGAGCGATATGGGAATATTTAAGTCCTTACAAACAGCAGACTCCAAACCCTACAGTTAATATTAAACCGAATGCACAAACTAAATGTGAAATATGAACATTTGAAGTGATGGTTCATTTAGTGTGAGCAAGCGTAAATATCGTGAACTGCCATAAACCCAGTCACTCAGTTTTTACCGACATCTCCTCAACATTTATCTACTGTAGATTTTTATCTGTTATAACAACATGGACAGAAGTTTGCAGAACTCGAGAAAACTTGAGGCAACTCATTGCACCAACTTCTATGAGATGCAGGCAGTCGTGTTGGTTGATGCAATCGATGTGGACGAATTTGGGTCATAATGTCCTAATCCAAACATTTGTTTGTTTACTAGTTTATAAACCAAACATTAGCAATTTGGTTTACTTTAGCAACTCCCCCCCAAGCATTTTCAACGAAAATGAAATGAATGAAAACTATAGTTCAAGTTAACCAAAAATCAAAAGGGAAGAAAATGACAAAAGGTAAGTCAATTTTTTTTATTTAGATTAATTTGAGCCTGCAGTACTTCATTGATTAGCTTGATTTGAGCGTTGCGGTTTACAGTGTTTATTCCCCTGCTACTTCTGATCTCTCAGATGACATACTGTGCTCGTGATGCAATGTTTTGCGCAGCTCAAAGTTGGAGTCATTTGGGATCTGTCGCCGCATAAATGGCATCACATTCTTTTTTTAGTGCTGCAAACAGTCCGAGCCATCTGGACGTGCTACTCCGAGCAGGAATCTGCCAGCAGTTGATGGAAACGTGGCGCTAAGTCATCTGAATATTGCATAATTTTTTTTATAAAGCTGACATCACATCCTGGTTTTGTCCTGTTTCCTTGATTGTGAAAATTAGATGGAGCCCTCGGTCATAAAAATATGGACAAGCAAACGATTGTTGTGCGGTGTATTGTTCAGATTTTAATCTGCGCTGATAATCATGGAGAGTTTCCCTTTGCAGCTGCTATCTGTCCCTGTGCTGTGTGAAATTCTGCTCTCACGGAACACACACTATGGCAAATGGCTAAAAACTCCATTTTAGCTGAAATGTTTGAGACGCAGACGACCACATGCTTGAGTTGAGAGGAAAAACATAAGAAATTAAGCTTTATTTAATTTCACAGCAAATGAGCCCTTTGATCAAGCTCCACTACTGCTCTCCCATCAAAACTATTGTTCTTCAAATGTACACAAAGAAAACACAAACATCTCTCTTCTTTCTGTGTAAAGCGTAACAATCAAAGGGTTAGGGTTAGCTGCAATGCTACACAGATTACATTGATTTATTTACATGTAAAATGGCTCTAAAATTAACAAAACACACAATATTTGAAATTACAAATATCAATAAACACCCTATTGGTATTAACCTCATCAATATTCAATTTAATTGGATCAAACTGCAGTATTTCAACACTTTCAAATAAACTCTCAGTTAAAAGAACAAACCTATTTGCAAGAAACATGCAGATAAAACAGTTTGAATATTAATCCCAACTGTGGGCATACTCAGCAGTGACATAATTTTAAATAGAAATGAAGTATATTACATTGTGTGATTTCTGAGTTGTCAAAAACTACAACATAAATATCTGCAATTGGTTCCATACAGGCCTGTGAACAATGTCACTGTAAGGCCATCATTTCAACGCACCATATGATAACTGTTTTGGAAATAAAGAAAAGTAAAATTTGTCCTCAACATGATGTAAAAATCATTACAAGATAAAAATAAAGAAGCTTTAGAGCGACGGATATTCATTCAGAATTCGTCAGTGTGTTTGCATGCGGAGCTTAAGCTCGACTAAACTGTTTAATGGGACTATTGTGTTTGTCCTGGTGCACGTGTTTGGGAATGTGACTGATATATGTTTGAAATTAAATGCTCTTTGTCAGCTTGTCAGGACTGAGACACTCCAAGTCGACGGACGACAACAAAGACCAGAGTAATTTTCAATTCTCTGAGACGTGTGAGACCTTTCCCAGTCTGATTACCCTGTACACATGCAGGACTAGAGTCACTTTCAGTCGTACTATTTGGTGTTAGCCCTTTGCTTACGGTCATATGTATACATGTACTGAAATTGTTTAAGTCGGACTAATCATTCTACAAAAAAAAATAGGCGTCATGTAAATATAATGACAGTCAAAGGATTGTTGTACAACAGAAAAGAGGAAGAGCAGGTGAACAAACTGAGCTGTTTTCGTTCATATAAAATAAATCGTCACCATCATTGATTGATATTCCTGATCTTACAGGCATCACCACTGAAATTGATGAAGGAGGTTTTTGAACCGTGAGCCGCCAGAAGATCTGATCTCCAGTCCGACAGCGGATGACTCACATCCTCCACGTCCCAGAGAAAGTTTAGACCAACGCAGTGAGTCTGAGCATGTTTCCGTACAAGTCCGAATTTAAAAAAGGGAGAGAGAAAGAGGAGGAGGAGGAGGGGGCAGAAAAATTGTCTACGTGCACATTCCTGTGTGCATGCCTACTGCCGTGAGTGTGTATGTGTCCACTGTCGGCCCACGGAGCAGTGCGTGTGCCGCTGGCAGCGTCTGGAAAGTCCATTTGAGCGGCGGTCAGGATGCCAGTGTCTCAGAGAGGGAGGCCGCCTGTCTCGCCCTCTCCGCCGCGGTCAGCCCTGTCGCTCAGTGGCTGACCCTTAATCAGAGGAAGGTTGTCTGATGCGAGCACAGACGGATAAATCACTCCTCACCCCGGCCCGCTATCTGGGATGAGGGTAGCCAGGTTGTCCCGTCAGCACACTGGCCCACGGCCCGGGCCCTCCAAAGCTAACAGCCATGTGGTTTTTGAGCCCTTTGGTGAAGGAGGTCCCAGCCCGCCGTTGCCCCCCCCCCCCCCGGAGAATAATAGTCTGCATTCTATGCATATCGGTATTTATATTTCTGTGGAGGGGCTTGCTCCGTGATATGCTGCATCTTCCTAATCTGCACACACTGAAGAGACACACACACACATCCTGATCCCCCACTGTGCGCTTGTGTTTGTAAGTTTTTTTATCAGAGGATTAAATAAGAAATACAATAAATAAAATATTTCTATGAGTGATTTTTCCGTCTACAATTTCTTTTCTCTTTCAGATTTCACAAAAATAAACATTGTGAACTTCATTCTGTACATCACATCTTTTCTTCTGAGCTCCTTCAACAATTCCATTTGGCATTTTTGTAAAGACGTGTTTGTTTGTAAGACGCCACAAAAAAAAAGAAAAAAAAAGATTTGCATTGTTAAAGCCAATAAACTACACGCTGGGTTCAAACCTGGTTTGTAGCAGATGTTGCAAATTAACACAATATGTCTTATCTAAACTGACCAGTACACATCAACAAAACAGTTTCCGTTTAAACCATTTTACCATCAATTAATCGTAACTATTGTCTTATTGTTTACATCAAGGTTCAATCTTTTTGAACCAATCTACCACAACAAAGTTTCAAACCCACCAATGACAGAAACGACGCATCAATGTCGGTGGAACAGCAAACCGACAGACAGGTTATTCAGTTTTACCAGTGTCCTCTCTTTAAGTCATCCACGTCATCAGGAGTACCGGTACTTTAATATGTGAGTACTCTGCAGGCAGGTGGAGTAAAATCACAAAAAGGCCGAAAGTTCACAGATCAAGTCAGCGATCGTCACTTAAAATAACCCTCTGACATGTCGTTGATGCACACACATCCACATATGCAAAAATAATACTGGCTAATGTTAGTTATTCTGATAAACTGGTGAAGCCAGACCGGTTTATTCATGTCACTGGCTAACCGTAGAAACGGAAATGGAAATTCGAGACATAGAACAAGGGAAGTTACAAACACTTGCATTGAATGTTGATATAAAATGATTAACTGATCAATGTAAAATTCCGCGGTGGTCACCAGGTCTGCGTTACAGTGCAGACCAAAACAAAATGCATGTACTTTATGTCAGGATGTTTATTTTCAAATAATTTTCAAGCAGTTGCTTTTCAAATACAAACATTATCGGTCTCACATTGAGTACAGCTCCTTTTGCTGATAGCAACAGTAATGTTTCTATCAAGAAAGCAAATAGATGTGCAGACGTCATCCTAAAAATGAGATTTTTTTTGTGTCTTGCTGTTCTAACCAGGAAAAATCTATTCCTTTATGCCTCTGTTAAAATATAATATTAAGCACCTGCAAACAATACAAAATATTTACTTTGTATATAGCAAGATCAATGATACAAATAATAATAGCAATACAATTGTACGATAATTTGTATACTTAATTAAACTTTTATATTTACTGTCCAGGGGTCACCACAGGAAGCGAAACTCGCTTTGCAGGCTTTGACGTGCTAATTTCCCTCGGTAGAAAAGCTCACGGGTATTTACTGTGAAAAACCACTTCAAGGTTTTTATTTATTTGACAGTCAAAGCAAACAGTCGTCAATAGAAACATGCATCGAAATAAAGCGCAAACAACCACTCCGTGCCCCTGATTGTGACGGGCGGGAATTGTGGTCAGTTTGAGTGCAGCCTTAATTGAATAATGGCGATATCAGTAGATGAGTGGGAGTGCAGAGTGATTTACTGCACAGTGGAGCACGCTTATCTCTCCCTCTGTCCCATGCAGGAAACACTGGGATGTCACCAGGCAGATTAAAAGCTTGGCACAGCTGATATGGAGCGCTCAAAATGGACAGGGTGGGGACTTCTGACTGCTGTGCAATGGGTTTTGGAAGGGAGGGGGACGGGCGGCAGAGTGACCTTACGAGTCCTGCTTTGGCAGGGATTCATTCAAAATGTGGGAATTCCACTGGAAGTGAAGAGGAGGAAAAAGATGTCACATCATGCAGCTTGAATGAACTCTTTCGCTGGAGGCATATTTTTGTCTCAACCTCTGCCAAGCCACATTTTTCAATCTGAATGCCCCCCCCCCAAAGGAAAACTGGAATTTGCCAACCTTATTTGTCATATTCAGTGTTTGAGTGTGAGGTGTGAAGAAGAGTTCATGAGAGGTTGCATTTGGAGGATCAGCTGCTCTGACCTTTATTAAAGTTTGAAAGTGTTTTCGCAGTGCAGCTGGATCGCTTTTAATTGAATTCCTGACAGCTGCAATGCAAAGAATTTTGACCCATTATTAGTAGGTGGTGGTATTCGTATCAACATTTTAAATTGGCCATGGATAAACTGAACAGGGAAACACCAACATTCGGCTCATTATTCAACTTGAACCCACATTGAAGCTTGCAGCTGATGCGAAACATCAGCGACCATTAAAATAAACTAATACAAGTACTTAACTATGATTTATACAACTACTGGTTACGACAAAATTGTTTAGTCGATATAGATACGCTGGAAATGACAATATGTGTAGGATGTAACTCTACGGTTAGGGTTTAAGTTTAACCCTATCCATGCTGGCCACATCTGCCTTGAAGAACTTGACAATTGAAATTATTAGGTCCCTACAATAGAACATCAGTTGCACTCGGTAGTACGATTTTTCTGTATTTTAATACAAAAATTATTATTATTATTATTATTATTATTATTATTATTATTATTATTATTACTATTATACCGAAGACTTTTTAAGCAGGAGCTGACTTGAATTGAGTCGATATGCAGACTGCAGCGAGGTGTTTGATGGTAACACGGGGAGAGAGATCTGGAGGAGCAGCTGCATGGAGAACGCTGGGACGAATATAGAAAGGGGACAAGGGCCAAAACATATCACACATTTTTTCCCATTAACAGCATAGGTTTGAATCTAACTTGGCGCCAATTAGTTGCAGTATAGGCACAGGGGTTTTAAAAATAGCATGCGGCAGGGGTGGCAATACACCCGGAACGC
Source organism: Blennius ocellaris (assembly GCF_963422515.1). Lineage (NCBI taxonomy): Eukaryota > Metazoa > Chordata > Actinopteri > Blenniiformes > Blenniidae > Blennius > Blennius ocellaris. Next base: position 17,665,501 of record NC_137668.1, read on the forward strand.
GTAGACAAATATCTTCGCCATAGCGGCATGTGATTTCACATGTAATCATGTGAAGGAAAAATAACAGCATTTGCATCAGCAGCTGGTTTGTGATAATTCGGTGCCGCGAAAGGTTACGCGACAAATGGAGCTTTAGACATTTGTTGCTTCTACCTGTCACGCCGTGAGCGCAGAGCTTCGGCTCGGGCCTATTTTCAGTTCGATTCGGGCGTGTTTGGCAGGATCGGTGCTGCTCTATCAGCGTGACAAGCCAAGTCTTTTTTAGTGGGGGGGGGGGGGGGGGGTCTCTCCGTTCTTCAACATTTGCTTCTCTTATCTTTGCAGTTGAGGTTTGGAATGAGGGGCATGCAGGCTTCGGGCCTACCTGTTTACGCAGAGGGCTTCCTCCATTGTTCCCTGCACCCCCCTCCCAGCTTCCTTTCAAGGATTTTTCACATTTTTGTGCTGGTTGTTGTTTTGGGAACAGGTCGTGTGGGCCTGGGATCATGGGAGCCTCCCGCTGCATTCCTCATTCTCCGTCTGGTTGGGCTCACCAGGAATTCTTTCCTACAGCACATATCGTGTGTTTCGTACACACCTGAAATATATTTGCGGCAGTAAACTAAACAGTATGACAGGAGTGTCGTCGCTTCATCCCTTTATACGGAGCTGAAACCTGATCACTTTTGTATATTCCTGTGATTCCTTCACTTCAGCCCCAGGGTTACTGTGGAATGAAGTCATCCCTCGAACAATAATCCCTTTCACTACGGAAATAGATTTACTTCAGTCCAGTTCTGGTGCCTGTTATGTAACTCATGATAGTTCATGGTTAAGGATATATGTGTGCGGCTAATGCCCCAGTAATAGGGTTGAAACTAATCTACTGAAGTCCACTACCCTTCTAAACTTCAGTGTACCTCTTCAGTGTTCCACCAGATGTATATTTTTACCGGGACATAAAAAGGTTCTGTTTGCTATTATAAGAACGCTATTTTTAACTCCACTATAAAACTACATATGCAGGTCGATTGCACAGAGTTCAAGCAAATGTACAAGGACAAAACTAATCTCTGATAAAAATAAAATAGTAATCTGCTTCCTGTTAATTTGGAGGTAAAGAGGTGAATGAAAACAAGAGCTCCTCTCCCAGGGTCCTGATAATGAACAGCCCCTTAATCCTCATTACCTTAAGAGGCCCACGAGATTACAATCCTGCACGAACACTACAAGTGAATGCCAGTTCACCATCTGCTACAATCGGTGGAAAACACTCTTCTGACAGTTTAGTTTGTGCTTCATGAGAAAAAGAGCGTATGAAAAAAAAAAGAGTTTTGACAATAGTTTTAATTTGAGTAAGATTTTTGAAGAATTGTTCAGTCCCGTTGCTGTTTTCCCAGTTTAAAATATCTAATACATACCGGTATTTGTAGCCTATTTCAACATAGGAATATTTGTGAAATAGTTTAAAATCTTCAATCGGTTGTGAGATCCCTGCATGCGACTGTGTGACACACCTTATGGAAGAGGATTTCCAAGCGTTGCACTTGCAGTGGAGATTAACTCTGAGCAAAGATTAAGCAAATTAAGCACGATGGAGTCTCCTGAAATATACTGTTGCTGTGCAGTTCGCTCAACAGCAGTCATGGTGTCGAGCACTGGATAACATTTCATGGATTTCTTTTCAGAACGTTTGGGAGTTTCCTGATGCCAAAAAAAGGTGAGTTGTCTTTGAATTTGTTGTCCAACATGTTGTCACTGACGGCGTAGCTGCAGTCGAATCGCTAACCTGCAGGTATAATATCTGTGTGTGAGTGATCATCAAATGAACCATTGAACCTTATTGGGTTGTTGATTGATTTGCTGTATTGAAAATGCAAAAAAAAAGCACAAATGTTGCTATAACTGCGACTATCTCAAACTAAACCTAAAGACCTCTTTTCAGAAAGAAATGAAAAGAAAAGAAATATTACACCCATCTGAAACAATTAAAATTTTGACAGTTTACTGTTTTAAACTTCATTTTACAGGTGAAATTCACAGTAATTCAACTATTCAGATGTATGACTGTTAATTATTAAAAGCAAATTGAGGAAATAAACTGTAATCTCTTAAATTGTCCCGTGTAACACTCAAGAAATGTGAGACAAATTGATTCATATATTCATTAACATATTTAACAGATGAGATTCAGGCATTTGAGGATTTTCGTGCATACACTTTGGTATCAGTTGCTGTGCACTGCTAAGTTGTTAAAAATCCAGGTAATTGGACAAGTGATACGACACAGGTGATTGCTTTCCCAGAAGTTAGGTCACCTAATGTCTACGGTCTCACAAGGTAAACACCATATGCTTGCCAGGCATCACTCAGCTCTTAAGATAGATATTTATATATATATAAGTATAGCCTTGAACAAACGCTTATGGTGTTTGTGTGTTAAGCCGACTGTTATTGTAAACAAGCAGCAAAAGGAATTCGGAACATTTCAACTCACAGGAACAAACAACTTTCAAGAAGATAAATCATATTAAGGCAGTTTTGATTTTCAAACTTGGGCCAACGTTTATACTAAACTTTGCTCTTCTTTATTGCGCTTTGAGCTCTGCTATTTAAATGATCACACATCATTTTTAAAATAGTAGGAGAGGCATTTTATAAGCTTGACACATTAATTCAACATTTAATTGGAGATGAAGGGTAGATTGTTTTTTGAAAAGTTGAAAAAAAGCCCATGTAGATTAAAACATCATAAAGCACACAGGGATACTCTGAAAGTCAGCAGCCTTCAGCTGACAAACAGAATCAACGTGTGGCTATATGACAGAAACCCCCCAAAAAAGAGTCCAAATCAGTGCATTATTGGATGAATACATCTGCATAGATTTAATGGGATTCCAAGCAAGTAACACACAATGTGTAAAAGAGCTTGATGATTAGTGATGGGTGTCACATTGTGAGGTTGTCATGTTATAATTACTGGAGCAGCTCAGGTGTACTCCTTCCCCTTAAAATAACACTTTGGAGAAACTGTCTGTGCTATGATAATAGCTAACCGAAATCTAATTCTACTCTGTAAAGTTGCAAAATACTAGAAAGACAATGCTGTTCTCGTTAAAGTAAAATATTGTTTTAATCTTTTTCCTCAATGCAGCCAGCCAGCAGTGATGGATGACATGAGGCTTCGGAGGATTCCCCCTGACCAATCGTCAGGGAGCGGGCACAGTTTTGGTACACTACGCCACCCGAGCATTGGTGACCAGATCTTATCAAAGCGGGTCTGCTTCTACAAAAGTGGTGATCCCCAGTTCAACGGCCTGCGCCTCGTCATCAATAACCGCACCTTCAAAACCTTTGACGCTCTTCTCGACAGCCTCTCGAAGAAGGTCCCCCTCCCGTTTGGAGTAAGAAACATCACAACGCCACATGGGGTCCACGCAATCAGTTCTTTGGATGAACTCGAGGATGGAAAATCCTACATTTGCTCCGACAGACGCAAAGTAAAACCCATCAATCTGGCCACGGCCAGGAAAAAGCTGCCACCCTGGTACCATGCCAGACCTGTGAGCTCCCGACGTCAGACAGTGCAGAAGGCCAGATCCTTCCCCGGACGGAGTATTCACAAAACACAGCCGGCGGTTTTGCGCACACCAAAGAGGCTGCTGGTTTTTCGCAATGGAGAGCCTGCTGTGAAACAGACTGTGGTGCTTCATAAGAAGACTACACCCAGCTATGAGTCTATCCTGGAATATATCTCAGAGCTGATGCAGTTCCATGTGGTGAAATTGCACACTCCTGATGGCAAACGTGTGAGTGGGCACTACATTTTGTTCAGTGACACAAAATAAAACTGTTATACATGCATAATAAATTACAGTACATTTAAAAAATGTCTTCCTCTTGGTGTAAAATTATTGTTATCATTATTCAGCCAGAGAAGACTTACTCAAATACCCAGAAAGGCTTTCTGGGATACTGCACTGTATTAGTATTGCCGAACTTTAAAAAAAAAAAAAGTATCTGGTCATACATATCACACATTTAAGAATTCATTTTTTGATTATACATACATACATCAAACCACCTTTTAAAATTGCTTTACCCAGATTAATGTTATGGATCTCAATTCACAGCACTGTTTTAAGATAGAAATTCAGTTTTATTTGAAGGAGCTGTTGTCTAATTTTTTTTCTACTGCAGGTTGATGGACTCCCAGGCTTGATTTTGTGTTCGGGGACCGTGGTGGCTGTAGGCAGGGAGCCTTTCAAGCCTGCAATCTACAGGGTACTGAAAACACCGCCTGCAGCAAGGCAGCACACCAGACGACAAAAGTCTTTGAACCGTAAGTTTTTCTACATGTCAAGTTTTTTTCTTTATTTTATTTACTTGATGAGAAGACTTCATAGACAGTGTCTGTACAATGGATCTGTATCATTATGACTAATACAAAGCTGCTCTGAACGGATAAACCTTGGGAAAGCGCTGAGGTAATAATATTGTATGTAATACTGTAGATGACCTATATACACTGTCTGCATGGCTGCTGGCTATATGACTGCTCAATGAAAGGAAAAAGTTGGACTACATTTCTGACGGTTCTTTTCTTCTTTTTCCTTCTATGTTTTCTGGATTCGCTTTGTGGACTGCCAACTTGATATCTTCTCGCAAATCTTGTATTTTTTTGTTTTCTTTGCCACTATTTTTGCACCTCTTTGGCTCGTTTGACCAACCCAAAAGGCAAAAAGAAGTCAGCATCATATGGTTCAGACTTGAGGAATATTTCTTCATCTTCTGAGAGATACATTGTTGATCAGATTCACAACACCATTGCTGGAACTTCATATGGTTTTCCCACCAATCCCACTAAATCAATTGAGTTGGAGTCCAATCGAATACTGGACTCGGTTGCCGAAACGGACGAAGACAACGACCTTGGCGATGGAGTAAAGGCCTGCTCGCTTCCCAATGAAGACGACATTGAGAAGTCCTTCCGGGTGAATCAGGATGGCAGTATGACAGTAGAGATGAAGGTGCGCTTGACGATTAAAGAAGAGGAAACAGTCCATTGGATGACAACTCTGAAACGCTCTTGTGTCGCCAACCAGCTCAATGGCACCTCTCTGCCAGAAGCCGAGCCAATGGAGAGCGTCGGCTCACTTAATTCAACATCACTGGATTTACAAAATTCTATTGAATCTTCTAATGACAGCGTGAATAAGGACAAAACAAAAGACAACAATGATGAAGATCCACCATCGCCGAGCAGTGAAGCTATCAGTGAGAGCTGTAACGAAGAAGATGAAATCAAAATCCAAACAGACATGGTTTATCCAAGGAGAGGTCCAACTCCAGGACACAAACAAATCAGCAAAAAGCAAACTTCTGTAGAGAGCATCAAGTCAGTGACAGCCAATGGGATTCAGGAAGACATGGTAGGCTCTTATTCTTTCAGAGAACAAACTGAAAATGGAAGAATGACAGAACAATATTGCATGGTGAAGCAGAGTAGCAGTAGACCAGTGCCCAAACCGAGGCGACTCGGTTCCGTGGAACAGTACAGTAGAAATGTGTCTCAAGTCACATCAGAGGGGATGAGTGAAGTCTTACAGATTGAATCCAGTGGAGAGGAGGTCACTGAAACTGTCTTGCACATTTATGAACAGCAGACTTGCCAAGACAATTTTCTGGCCAATATTTGCCCCCCTTATATGTCTGCTTCTGAAACCACCTTCGGTAGGCCGGCTACTTCAGAAACTGGACGTCTTTCCTGCACTGAGTTTGAACCAGAGCTGTGTCGACCCTCAACTGCCTCCGAATCCATTAGCATCTGGAGGACTGAGAGCATGTCAGGAACGTCAGAGTTAAAGTCTCCACCACAGGAAGGTGGTGTGAGTAAATCTTCAAATGGACAGAAAAAATTCCAGAAGTCCGCAAAAGGCCAAGTAAAGGTCCACCAAGGAGGGGCCAATAAAGATAGAAGACTGTCCCCAAAACATAAAGTCATCAAGAAACACGTTTGGCGGATTATGACACCAACCAAAAGACAAAATAAGAAAGCTGCAGGTGCACCTGAGAGCCAGCGGAAAGCAAAAACTTTCTCAAGTGCTGGATTCATAAAGAGAATCTACGGAAATAAATCTAAATCAACGAAATCCTTGAAAAGTCTTAAAAAGAGACCAATGCAAAATGGTATTGGAAGTGTTTCAAAAAATAGCTTGCCTGATGATACAATAAATAATATTGAAAACGTACCATCAGCATCACATGGTTACAGGAATGAGAGACTTTCTTTTGAAACAGGCAGGATGGGTCACACGTCCTCTGAGCTAAGCCAACCACGAGGAGTACTGATGAGGCAGACATCAATGCATACGGAAAAAAAGAATAAAAACACATCTTATAATAGTAACGCAGGCCGCACACAGTCTGCTTTAGGCTCTACCAGCAATTATACCAAAGAATATGTGGAGAACTGGCTGGAGAAAGCTCACCTCAACCAACAAACAGAAAACACTGGATGTGGAGTGTCTGAAAATAAAAAAGACTTGACCACTGAGCCAGACGAGATCAACTCTTTTGTGGAGACACTGAAAACAGAAACGCACCAAGCTTGTGAATCGCAACCAGGTAATGTGCTGAGAACATCTGTCAAACTAAAAGTCCAGTCATTTGAGAACAAATCATCAAGTTCAGCAGTGGAGAAAACGGCTGGTAGTCATAATATGGCTGTGAACCATGCAAAATCTATAAATACCGACAACAGCAGGAGCTTACGACAGACACAAACAGAAGATACAAAGCCTCCTCCAATGAATGGTATCGTTCCAGAAACGCTTTTTGAAAGTGAAAAGGAAAGTAAATCAAATCCTGTCAAAAACTTATTTCAAAACGCCTCACCATCCAATACTCTGTCCATGGATCTACCGCCACCACCTTCATCTGCTGAAATTGCAGCGCTATCAAACCCGGAATATTTCATGAAGGATGTTTCATCAGCTGCCAGCAGCCCATTATACAGACTGTCATCAAGAACAGATACTCATTCAGCATCAGTCAGTTCTGACGAGGTCCTTTCACCCAAAGGCAATGCAACAGAAATCACATCATCGGTTCAGGCCAATAATCCCTCCGACCAAAAAGAAACTCCATTACCAAGAGTTCCATCTATTAAAAGAGCCCCTCTCGTCAGTAATCTGTCTTTGGAAAGGAAAATGTCTCTCAGAAAGGCCAGTCTGGATAAACACACTTTAAGAAGCGATGAACATACATTACATACCACAGTCAACACAACAAGCGGTGATGTTCCATTAACAAAGACTGAACAACCAATCAATACATTACCAGAAGAGACGCAGCAGACGATCTCAGATCTGATTGGCACTCATTCAAGCTGTACGTCTGTGTCCCCAACGAGTTTAACATCAGAAGAGAGGCTGTCATCAGCCAGCATCTCATCAAGTGAGACTGTAGTGTCCAGCAGTCGCCGTTTGAAAGAAGCAAACAATCTAAAAGGGGGGTCTTCACCCAAGCCATCAGTGAAAAAAGTGAAGCTGATGAGCAGTCCATCTCCAGAGAGAAAACTGCTAAACAAGAAGTCTCCTGTTGAGCTGCTGAATAGCTCTCAAAAGTTATCACCAGTGCAAAGTCGCCCATCAAAAAACATTCCTCCAGATGTTGGAATACAACAACGTGCGACACCAAATGCCAGCCCCTCTCCTGAAAGGAAACAGAAGCTTTACAAACCAAAACAGCAGAGGAGACTCTCTCCATATTCTCAGTCTCTGGATGTGGCGTCGCCACCTGTCAGACACAAGTCAAGTAAAAAGTTGCTCCTCAGAAGTCTGTCCTTAGAAAGCCCAGTGGAGGCAGCAAATAAGAAGCAGAAGAAAGTTTTACCAGCGAGAATAAGCGAACAATCAGCTCAATCCGCTGCTGAATTGAATAAAACATTGATGAGTGATACACCGATCGTACTGGAAGCTGATCAGAGGGGAAGCCAGGCTGCCCCTGTGGTTGCAGATGAAGAAAACTCAATGACAGTCGTGCAAATAGTCCCACAATCCTTAACCACTGCAAATCAGCTGAATATGAAACCTGTCCTTGAGAAGATTTGCTACTCAATAAAGTCAATCAGACAAATCACGCAGAGCAAACGTCCATCATGTCTGGAAAAGTCCAACAGCCTGCCTGACTTCTCTTCTCACGTGGCCTCTACTTTTGGATCCTCATCGAAAGCTCTTCTTGCTTTCTTGTCTGTCATGACCCTCAAGGTAGGAATAACCGGCCTAAACATGGACGAGCTGAATACCAATGATGTCAGCTGTGCAGAGGCTTTAAAAATGATCGATTCTCTCACTGAAATAGCCAACATCGAAGATTCCCACACACTGAAAACTAGTTTGGCAGATTTACAACAATCAACGTCCAAACAGCTCCTGCAGAGCTGGAAGGGCTTCCAGGAGCTCAGTGACAGATGCAGAAGTCGCAGCTCAACAGCAAACAATTCAGAGCAAGAACTCGTGACTTCGGCCAGTCCCGACCAAGACTGCGACTTTGAGGAAAGTGTTATAGATGAAATCATGGAAGGTCTTGACATCCCCGAGAAGCTAAAAGTAGAGCTGGCATCTCTTTCAGTGGGTGCAAAGAGTGCAAAGGCAACTCAAATATCTGAAAGTATCATCAAAGAAAACTGTGAGGATTACTTGAGCCAACTTTCCACTGGAGATGCTATTAATGCTCCTCAGGGTGATGAAGTGAATGTGGATGTGAGGTCCATTATTAACAAATTCACACACATTTCCCAGCCAGAACAGTCTTCAATAGGAAACCTTCACCTGACAGAAAAGTGCAAAACAGGTGATCAGTCAACTAAAGACATTGACTCCCGACAGAATACGACCAAAAGTCCACAAGAAGTTCCTGAAGGAAAGCAATGTGACAGTAAATCTTTTGTACAAGAGAATTCCCAGTCATGTAGAGAAGTGGTTAATCAAGAAAATCAGGAAAAGCCCGAAGAAACTTTATCACAAAAAGATAGCTGTCAGAAAAGGGCATCTGTTCCAGACACACATGAGAGGAAAGGGTCAGTGGAGGCTGAAACTGTGGAGGTGAGTCTAGGAGGGAAGAACACGGTTTCCAGCTCAGAGAGTGAAAATCAGCTTACAGCGGGAGTTAAGAGCAACAGCTCAGATAAGGAAACGCAAAAGCTCAGCATGGGACTGAATGTTAGCGTTGAGGACGGTACAGAGACCTCGGATGATGTGGAAGAGTCGTCGTCAGACGAGGAGCAGCCAGAGGTTGAATTTAAACAGCTGCAAGTGATTGTAGAGGAAACATCTTCTGGCATTGAGGAAGAGGAAGATGAGGAGGAACATGTTCATGTCAAGCCACAAAATAGAGAGCAAACAAGCAAATTTAACACGTTGGAGGCTCTGGATGAAGAAACAGAAGAAGACAATGTTGGCTCAGGAGATGAATATAAAACATACATCGGTCAACAGTCTAAAAGTATCGGAGGTAATGATGAAAGCATTTTATTAGAAAAAGATTACTCATATACAAGAAATGACAGAGAAACAAAGGGCTTTAAGTTCTACACAGATGATGATAGTGGTAACGATCACAGAAGCTGCGAGGAACATGTAGACGAGGATCGACCGAAGCTCAAAAATGAACAATTCAGCTGTTCAGTGGAAGAAGAGCTGAGCTACGAGGACAGAGAGTCCAGCCCAGACGAAGGGAAAGTCCATATGAGCCACACGCAGGAACGTGCTACGACTGAAAAACAGTCTGATATCATAAAATGTGAAATTACAATGGAAAATGAAATGACAACACAGTCCGTAGCAAAGAGAGTGATCTTACTGGAACAACAAGTCGCCGATTCTCAGAAAAGGACATTTTCAACAAGAGGATCTGCCAGCAGACACTGCTCACAAAGAAATGCCCCTATTGAGTCGGAGGAGGAATCATCTTCTGAATCGCCCACGTCTCTTCACGCTTTCTGCACCAGATCGGCTCCCCAGTCGTCGTTGTCCTTCAGCTACGACTCCGGTTGCGTAATCACCACAGAGCCCGAGGGCAGGGTGAGATCCATCAGGGAGATGTTCTTAGCGAAGAGCGTCACGGACATCCAACCGAGACGAGTCCCGAGCCCACAGGCCTCCGAACTGCTGGAGAACAGAGGCGAGACCTCGGTTAGCGGCGGCTATCAGACCCAGACGTCGAGCGAGCCGTCCACCGGCGAAGACGACTCAGCACACCAGTCCATCGCAAAAGGCTTTGTGAGGAGAACAATCGAACGGCTTTATGGCAAGAAAGAAGCTAGCCCGAGTGAGGAAGCGTGTGAAAGACCTCCTTCTGCCCCAAAGCAGAAAAACAAAGAACATTCAAGCATTTTCTCTTCCTTCCAAACGGCTCGATCCAAAGCCATGTCTGAATTATCTTACTTTAACTCCACCAACGCATTGGACACCCTGACAGAAGCAACCAGATGCATTGCTTTTAATGCTCAGGTTGGGCCCGGGGACGGTGTTCCAATTGATAATGGACGGTGGCTCCTCAGAGAAAACACACTCATCAGAAAGTCCATTTCTGACCCAGTTGGGATCAACAAAACCTTCTCAAACGCTCCCGAGGGGGAGAAGGTATGCGAAAGCACAGAGGAATTCACTCCATATTCACTCTTCAGTACCAAGAGCGAACTGGAAGACAAGGCAAAGTCTTTTTCGGGGAAGTGCACCTACTTTTCTCTGCCCCACTGCACTGACTCTGATGCCGGCCAGGACGACGTGAGTAGAGACAGCTTGAACGGCGACGCCGTTGTCGAGGCGAAGGACGAGTCAGAAGACAGCAAAACGCGGGCGGACAAGAATGGCAAGCTTCCCAGCGTTGGTCTTTCTGACTATAAGATGATGGACAACAAAGTGCACCCGCTGACAGAGCCAGCGCCTGATGCTGAGGTTGTGGTGCAGCAGCCGGGGAAAGGTCAGGGCGCTGTCAACAGGCGGCTTCACGATCCTGACATGTTGGACTTTCTGTATAATTTTTGTGGTCAAAACTGTCCAATCCTATAACAGTGTGTTATTGAATTCAACAAGGAGAAAAAAAAAAGAAAGCTAAACTAAGATTTGCTACTTTTGTTGGGGTGCAGTGGACTATATTCTCTTTGGTGCCTATTTTTGTTGCCATAGCCTTGGTGTGACGCATGAAATAGATGTCATCTCATTTCTACCAAATATCACATGGGCAACATTATTCTCACAGCAAATTAATTCATCTTTATTCTAACGTCACATTTTTAAATTACACACACACACACACACACACAAAGAGCAGCTCTCTTCTTGGTCTTATCGGTTGCCTGTCAACAGAAGAAGCACCCGGAGCATTACTGTAATCTCCCTTTAAAACCTTTTAAACAGATCAAGTCCTCACAGATGTCAGGCAACAAGGCCAATCCCACCTGCACCGCATGAACCAGTCACCTCACGAATGGCCTGGATTCATAATGGTGCTGTTTTCTTACTGTCAACAAGTGGCGCAACAATATAAAAACAGTTGTTTGCTGTTGGTAGAAACTATCAGTAAATATTCTAGTTACATATTGTATATTGATGTCGACCATGTAAATAAGTTTTGTTTTGTTTTCATTACACAATAATAGATTGATTTGTATTTATGGTTGTCATTAGGATACAGTTTTATGGTTTACAATGTGGCAGCTGACATTTCTATGTTTTCATGTGTAAATAATAAAAAGAACATGTGTTTGCACGTATTGCCTTTTTTGGGGGTTAGAATTTGTTTAAGTGATGATAGAGAAGTAATTTTTTGTTTCACTAAGGTTTAATGGTGGATCTGTTATAACTTGTTCCAGGAATATAAACTCCTGGTTTGGATGCTTTCTTTAGAAAGCATGATTATCGTCCACAGCAATCAAAGGACCAGTTTAAAAAAACATTTTGTTCACTGCATGAAGTGAATCCAATCATTTATAAGCAGAATATTAATATATTATAATTTACTGTACAAGTGCCAGCATTACTGTTTTGCAACCAGTTTTTTTTCTTTAGAACTCAGCTTAAAAACTGTGACTTAACTACATACGGAAAAGGCCTTCAATACAGATGGTTTTATTACAATCACAGATTTGATCTATCCAGAGAGCAAAGTTAATGTTTAAATCAGATGTCGATCAGCTCTTCTGGAACAAAAACCACGACAATATTACCTGATTAATGACTGACTCATCAGTATCAATCACACGGTACAACCTTTGGTTCATTGAGATGACCGATGTCACTCAGAGTCAGAAGGCCAAGGTGGACGTTGTGTGCGAGACACCTCGGGAGGCCGTTGTTTTCTCTTGCTGATTAGCATCAGATGTCTGAGGAGGAGCGGCGACCTCTGTTTTCTCTCCCTCTGTTTGAGGAAGTATTCGTGTTGTTCTAAGGTTGTTTTGTTTCTCAGAAGTTGCCATCGAGCTGGCCCGTGTTGTGACAGGAGCGTTGAGGAATGCACTAAAGAGGGGAGTGTTTACATCTCCGACTACAAAGTCAGAATTATTCCCACAAACTATTTCAAATTTATGATCCGCTGTCTGGTTTAGCGGTTTGTACTCACACCTATTGGACCACTAGATGGCAGAGGCCATCAGTGTAAGAAAAACAACAAGAAAGTTGAAGTCATTCAACTGCAGCAAAAAAAAAACCTAACAAAAACTGTTTAAAAGTGTTTATTTAAATAAATATTTACATAACAGCTTCGTATAAATCAAATTTATTTGTCTTACACAACACATCTCTAAAAGGAACTGCCTTGACAAGGAGGAGAAAGAAAAAAAAAAAAAGAAAAAAGGATGGATTACAATGATACTGTTGTGTTGTAGCCGGAGGCAAAAGGTTCATTTCGATCCCTCAAACTGATCATTGAGCAATTATTTCAAAACAAATGCTGAACCTTCACTCATTAACATATGGGCGTTAATACGTTGCTCATCTTTCATTAGAAATCTTGTTATAGTTATGCATAAATCTACATGATAATTTCATATACATTTTAAGTGTTACTAAGGAGTAATAAGGCTGATACACTACACTAACAGAATAAAAGGCCACATGCTGTTTTGAGGAACATATGGCTAAAAAGTAAAGAAAATAAATCAATATCAAACATTATTCATTCAGGCACAAAGCAAAAGACAGCCTTGGTGAGCTTTAAAAAGACGCCACTCCTACGGTATAGGCTATAATGCCCTGCTAAACGGAGTATAGTATATGGCTCGGCCTGGAAAACCAGCACTTCAGACAAAGTGAACACACAGTTTATGCCTGAGCTACAGTTTCAACTCAATTAACTCTTGTAGATGGACAATTTGAAATGTTACATATATCAACATAAATCGGAGACCAGTGGGACTGAAATGGAAAACAGTCAACTGGAACTGCTCAATGGGAATCGTGCAGTGGCTTTCAGCAGTAAGAAAAACGAACCGTTATTGTAACAATAAAATGAAAACAAACTCTAAATCAACCTTTTCTCCAATGCAGTGATTTGATGTTTTGTTCCTCAGGGATTTAACATAAAAACAGTAATACACGCAGTGTTTACTATTGCTGTCAGGTCATGCTTGTAAACTCTATACTTTAACAAAACCAATCGTTTAATCAAAATGTCTCAAGAAAATATTATTCTTCTCAAAATACTATGCAGAAAGGGATTAAAGGGTGAATTAATAACATTTTAACAACACTGTGTTGTTTATCATCCTGAGATTTAACCCAATGTGTGATCTGTCCAAAGAGTAATTTACAGTTTGTGTTGTTTGTACACAGGTGAGAATACAGTGGCAGACACTGCGTGGCGTGGGCGGGTCCCCCGGGGGTGAACAACACCATCATACCGCGCCGGTTTTGGGCTGAGGCGGGCGAGTTCCACTGACAAAGTTATACACCAAAAACTGAGACGTGCCAAAGTATTTAGTGGCGAAGAGTTTCCCGTCGGGGGTGGGGTCCGAGAACGCAATCTCGTCTTTGCTCAGGTATGAACCATATATGAAGTTATTCCTGTCCAAGAAAAGAAAAAAAGAAGAGGAAGAGAGAAACATGGGTTACGGTGGAGTTGCTTTCGGGCGATGTATTGTGGACGGCGATCGGCTGCACTGACCTGAGGCACTCCAGCAGGCGCGAGGCGATGCCCTGGCGTCGCATCGTGTTGACCACCCAGATGCGGCTGATGCCGCAGATGGCCGGCTCCGCCGTCGTGGAGCAGCACCAGGCCCTCTGCCGTTCAAACATCACCTTCTCCCCCTCTGAGCCGTCTGGCATGGGCTCCTCAATCACCCTGTAGCCCTGCCAAGCAAATACACCCGTCAGCGTGTTTAAAGTAACGAAGTCACATCGCAAGTGTGGGGGAGATAAAAACTCGCTGGCCGATATCCGGCGGCAGCCTTGTACCTCCTGTATATGCTCCGCTATGAGACATCCAGCCACTTTCTTGTCATTGGAGATGAAGAGGAAGGTTTTGGTCTGAGAGGGACACTTGGTCTCCACCTGCTGGAAGCCCAGGTCATTGTCCACCATCTCCCGGATCTCCTCCACCTTCAAAACGTTTGTTGTACACAGTTTAGAAGCTTGAAGTGATCTACATGAAGGAAATATGCAACTGGTGAACTGTTCCGTCCACACACCTTCTTCAAAGCATATTTGGGATCATCTGGCAGGACGAGGATGATTTTGCCATCAGGATACTCTCCCAGAATCCTCTCTTTTTTCCAGCCCTGAAAAGAAGATAAAGTACATTTAAATAAACTACTTTATTATCTAATGGGGCGTTCACCATGTCACTACTTACTGTTTTGTTTTATTCTAGTGCTGAGAAAAGATAAAAAGTTTAAATTGTGATTAGTCACCTGATTTTCTTCGATTAAATGTAATAATTGTGCATTTTTATTCCCGTGATACTGCAGCATGAACAAAAGCTTACCAACCAAGCATTGAACACATTTTAACAGTTCAAAATCAAAAAATAAAACCAAGGTAATGCGTCACTTCTGGGGCATTAATGTTTCATATACCGGTAGTTCTTTGTAGCAGGAACGTCTCCGGAACTATGAGCAGAACACTGCATTGATCATACGTCAAGACGTTATATTTTCCCTTGAAGTTCCGTCTTTAATTCTGGCATAGGGCATAAAATTTTAAAGTACAATTTAATCAGAAAATATCAGAAAGATCAGATAGTTTTTCCATTTACAATAAAAATATTACAAATTTCAGATGATTACTCCAGCTTCATCTATGTCACAAATGTCTTTTTGCTATTATAAAAACATTCCCACTGAGTGAGGACAATGTTTCTAACAATCAGGATGTGATCACGCTTGAAATGAATCATTTCAACACAGAATTGTGTCGACCGACTTTGATGATAGTGGGAAGTCTGAACCAATCAGTCAGAGCAGACGTGCTCGTCTGCCAATACCGAGGAGAAGTCTGACTGAATACCTGCAGCCTGACACGAACCTATGTCTCCCCATATAGAACGCCACGCTACCGTTTCACCCGCCATACCGCTGCCTGCCTGGAACTGGAAGACGGCCCACACTGACAATTTCAGGTGCTTTTAGTCATACATTTGTCAAAAGGTGTGACGTTCATGCTCTCGGCTTTCTGAATCATCTAAATCAAACCCCAATGACGCACTCTGCTGTTCATCCCAGTGCATATAAGGGAGAGAGGCGAGACCAAACAAAAGGCAGACAAGATTTACTCTCACCACATATTTGACGGCGCTGATGAACTGGTTGTGAAAGAGGAGATGCTGAGATTCGTCCTCGGGGTTGGCGGCGGAGTAGAGCATCCCACACACGCTGCAGGCCACCGCTCCAAAGTGCTTCTGTCCTGCATCCTATGAGACGACAGGGAAAGGCAACATCACCCCTCAACTAGAGATATACAGCTCAGATTTTCTATTGTGACCAGTGGCAGAAACAACATGGCAGCTGAGTCACTATGTAAACAAACGGATTCTCGACAAGAAGGTCTGAAGTTCACGACTGTCTTAATATCCACAAAAATCACTCGTACATCCTTTAAATACGACTTGCTGATGCTTCTATCCGGAGTTTGACACAAGACAGTTAAGTGGATGTTCTTTCAAGGTGCCGGACACCAACAACCCTCTCCTGGTAGTGAATATACACTCTATGGCTTGATGTTCAAACCAACCACAAGTTTTCTTTGTCTCGTTTATATTTAATGCAGTTCACCAACGTGTGAGTTGCTTTGCATTTGTCTTTTTTGTTTGTGTTGTTCTGATTTGCTTTTAGAACTAACCACCTGAAAATTAACAAGTGAGATTTTGACCCGTTGCCCTGTTTTTGTTCCACACGTATTCTTTTTGATTGTCATTTTGCCCAAACAATTTTCAAGTGTCAAACATTTTTTTTCTGTGACGTTCAGCTCAGAAAAAAACCTGAATTTAAAGACACATTTCAAGCCACACTTCATAATAAAAACAGCATTTTCTCTTTGAACTCATCATTTTCACGTATTACTTTATACTCTTTGGATTTCTCAATGACTTTACAATATAGGACTTTGATTATTCCACTCACAATAATAGTTTGGGTGTCATCTTTATCAGCCTCCTTCAGTTTCTTGATTTCCTTTTGCAGACAAGCGTCAGACAGTGACGTCTCGCCCTCCTGCTGCTTTGTTGCGCCGCTGTGATGCAAAAACACACACAGATTACCAAAGACTGCCAAATGCTGAAAGGAAAAAAACATGTCAACGACTTAAGGAAAGCTTCTTACTCCTGACTGTGCTTTTCTGATGATTGCTCTGCTTTCTTGACTGTCTCAGCCTTATTCTCTGTGGAGGAATCAGCAGGGCCGACTGTTGAGAAAAAGGAAAATCATTACACACCACGACACTTCGGTATTTATATTTTTTTTTTGCAGAACGCCAAAGGAATTGCTATATCAGTAACTTGTTATATAAATGACTTTAGGCAGGATGAAGAAAATAAGACTCATGCAAAATGTTCTGACATATATCTACATACCTGCAGACTTTTCTTCACTCTGCTGTGTGTCAGTCGCTACCGAGTTCACGTCAGAGGGAGGTGAAGCGGTGGCAGCTGATGGAAGTGGACCGGATGCATTCTGTTTTTTCAAAGAGAGATGATGATGAACTCCTGAATATTTCTGCGATGCACCGTGAGATCGACATATAATCATTACTTCCTGACTCACCTTGGTTTTGCCCTCTTCCTGCGCGGGGAGACTTGAGGGTTCCTGAGACACTGAAGCAACCTTGGAATCAGGAGTAGCGAGCTTGGTCTCAGATGTGGCTGAAGCAGCAGGCGTAGTGGCTGGAGAGGCCGTGTGCTTCAGCGGTGCCACACTTGAAGCAACCGTCTGTGACTGTGGAGAGACGGAAGCAGCAGGCTTGGACTGGCCTGGAGCTGAAGCTGGTTTGGACTGAGCCGCACTCAAGACAAGAGGCTTAATCTGAGCGTTGGCTGATGAAGTGGGTTTTGATGGAGCTGTGGTCGTTGTGGTCTTCGACTGAAGGGGGGCTGCAGCCGGAGGTTTTGCTTGTGCAGGCTTCATCAGAGCTTGAGGTGAAGCGACAGGTTTTGTCTGACCTGAGAGGGTGGTTGGAGCTTTGACTGCCGCCTGGTTTGCAAGACGCAATGGAGCGGCGGATTTTAATGGAGGTGTAGGTTTGGACTGAGCCGCAGTGGTTGACTGGAGGTTAGGTCGAGTCTGCTGTGTGAGCCTCGGATGCACAATCTTTGTTGGGCCTGCAGGTAATGGGTCATCATCCAGTTCAAAATCATCAAAGGAATACTTGGGCCTGGGTCTGTATGGCTTGTACTCGATGATAGACTTTGCTTTTTGTGCATTAAGTCCGTTGGGCATGGGTGGAGGAACTGCCGGGAGAGTCCTCTTGGCTGCTGCTCGGGTCACTTTTGGTGCAGGCACTGGAGCAGCTGCTACTTTAGCAGTCTGAGCTTTGCTTTGCCTTGTACTTCTACGGTTTTCAGCAATAGCAGGCTCTGGTTTAGGTTCTTCAGACTTGGTAGTTTTACCTTTCGGGGATTTAGTTTTTGAGGCTTCTGTATTAACGGGTTCTGCTTTAGCGGGTTCAGTCTTGGGTACTTCAGGTTTAGCCGCTGTGGCCTTAAGATCCTCTGCTTTGGGAGCCTCAGCTTTAGCGGGGGCAGGCTTGCTATTTGTAGAAGAAATCAGAGGTTCCTTTGATGGAACTGTGGCAGGTGCGGTTGCCGCGGTGACCGAAAACAGGTTACTGTCAGAAAACGGTGCTTGCCAATCAATGCCTGAGAACATCTGACTTGCTTGGTCAGACTTCAGTTTCTTCACTCGGGCCCAAGACATTTTCTCTCGCTGAAGCTCCACCTGCCTCAATCTCTGATACCGAGTCAGTTTCTTCTTTTCATGCGCTTTCAGTGGCACGGTGATCTGAGAGACAAAGAAGCGCCTTTTTTGCGGCTCTGCCGGTGTCTTGACTTCAGCTGCATTATCAGCCGCCAATGGCTGAACTGGGGGCGCCTCCTCTACAGGGGGAACTGAAGTGGGGCCCCCTTCTGGTCGAGCGCCAGTTGCAACATTTACAGCGTCTGCATCTTGTGCGTTAGCGGGCTGCTGGTCTTTTTTGCTGGCTTCACTCCGACTGGCGGAGGCGGAGGCGGCGGCGGCGGCGGCGGCTGCTGCTGCAGCTTGTTTTTCTTCCTCTATCCTCTTCAGCAGCATGCTGTCTGTGGCGATGTCCTCTGCGATTTCCTGACAAAGGGCTAAGAGATTCAGCTGCTGTCTGTTTGCCGTTCTTTTAGCCGCGGCCGCTTTTTGCTCTGCCAGAGCTGCAAGTCGAGCTTTGGTCCTCGCTTGCGTGTTCATTTCCTGTTTCTTGGGTTTTTCTACCTCTTGGGCCTTTTCAACATCTTCAATCTTTTGAGCTGTGCTGTTTTGCTTCAAGATGGTGCCATTTTTACTTATTTCGTTTGATTTTTCTTCAGGGATTTCAGCCGAGCATGGGCTCGGTGTCTCCTTTGGTTTTTCTATTATCATAATGTCACTGTCCTTCTCATCCACCTCTTCAGCCACTACAACCTCATGGCCAATCTCAATATCCTGCAGAATCTGCACGTCTTGAAGGTTCAAATTCTCTTCAGCATTCTCAATTACCACATTACAGTCTACATTTAGGTCGGCATTATCAGTCTCCATCATGTCAGAGGACGGGGGCTGGTCATAATTTTCAGTAGTGGACAAAGGATCTATTGTTGTCTCATGGTCTAATAGTTCCCCTGATTTAATCGATGTTGCTTCTTTGACCTCATCAGTCGGCTGTACTTCTGTGGCGATTTGCTGGGAACCATTTAATACAGTCTGATTTACTGCTGCACCCACCAATGCCATGTCTGGACTGACCTCCTCCGACAGCCCAGATTCTGTTGCAGCCTGAGTGACAATATCAAAGTGGAGTTCACTCCCTGGGACCGGTTCTAAGATGACGTACTCCTCGGACACACTATTAGTCATCTTCTCTGTAGCAGCAGCTGTAGCTGTAGTGACTGCAATGTCTGCGAGCTCCTGAACTTCAGCCTCCTCCTGCATCTGTTCTGAAATCCCTGGAGCACCGACATTCTCTGGAAAGCCATTTTTTTCACTTTTTTCGGTAGCATCCTCTGACCAGCCACCTGGTGCACCGATTCCATCACTTCGAATGACCTCGGCTTCTTTCACACCCAAAGTTGCATTACTTTGCTCCAACTGTGCAGGATCTGCAGTCGTTTCCAAACTGACAGTTGGTACTTCCACTGTAACAAGTGCTTGGTTGTGTGAGACACAAACTTCCTCCAGCAGTGGGTCAGTTGTTTGTGTGTCTTCAGTTACGAACAGGGCTGATGTACCCTCCTCCATTTGTTGTGTTTGAATATCCAGTACAGAAATGGCATGATGCATCTCTGGAGCTGTAGAAATCTCACTATCACCATGATTACTCTCTGGACTACTGATGGGCTCGTAGACGATCTTGTTTTCATGAAGCTCGACCTCTGGTTGATTTGCCGTCTTAATCGGGTCTTCTGGTTCCTGAATTACAATATCAGTGTGATCTGCTTGGCCACAAACGAAAACAACGCTTTCAGCTCCTTCACCTTGTCCTTCAACATCACTAATAGATTTATCAGCTTTGACCTCAATCATTTGCCTCCCCATTTCCTCCTCTAACGCAGAATCTGCCTTTTCTATTGATCCACTTGTCACTTCAAAATCCCATTGGACATCCACAGCACTGGCCTCCACCTGTCTGTGATTTTCTATAGTTTTCAAATCACAAATGGGAAGTTTTTGCGTTTCATCTGATAAGGCGGTAGATTGCTCACTGATTTCTCCAATAATTAAGTGGTTATGCTGTTGGGCTGCTGGATGACACGTCTCCCCTGACACTGCAGTGGTTTCCATATCAGTTTGAACCTCTGGAGCATCAACACTTTGAGCTGTTCCTTCTTCATCACATTGCTTTTGCTCACAATCTTGCTGTACATCACTGACAATGACGACTTCACTCACCACCTGGTTGGCTTGGGACTGTAGTTCCTCCTCTGATCTTTCATCGGGAATCTCTTCAGGTGTTACTGTTTTGTCGGGGTCCAGTTCTGGTTGATGATCAGCAGCACTGATGTTTTCACTGCTTTCTTTGTTCTCGGTGTTGATAAAAACTTCTTGTGTGTCAGTGTTGACACTGAAGTCATTGACCTCCTGCCCTGTTTGAATTTGCATTTCCACTGTTCCATCACAACAGTCCTCTGTTGTTTCTGGTGCCTGAATTTCCATTTCTGATGAACTATTAGTCGCACTGAGATATTCGTCAATTTTCTTTTCATTGCACTCTGCCGTCTGGATACTCACAGCTTCTTGGACGTCGTTAGACATCTCACTTTCAGGTTGAAGGACACTCTTGCTCTCCTGGTTTTGTGGTTCTTCTACAGGTGCTGTGCTAGAAACCTCCTCTGATGTTTCATCGCCCTCCATATCTTCTTTATTTGGACTTTTCTGGCTTCGTATTTCCGGTGAGGGGGCTCCTTTCAAAACCTCCATGGATGATTTAACTTGCATTTCCATTTTGATGTGATTCTCCTGTACAGTCACACATTCCAAGTTCACCTTGTCTTCGTTACTCACAGTTTGACAATTTTCAATGTGAATATCCTCACATAAATCATCTGCAGTGTGTGTCGCGACTTCCAGGCTTTCCTGACTTTGTGTTTCCATTGCAGGAGTGACATGAAGGCATTCCACTGTTGTAGGCTGTCCATGCGCTTCTGTCTGGCTTTTCTGTATTTCAATACTTGCTGATGACGGCAATTCTGTTTCAGTTTGACACTCAGGCACAATCTCATCATGCAAGTTCACATTTACATCATTTCTGAAATTTCCTACCCCATCAGTGGTGGGTTCACTGACCACATTTTTCATCTCGCCATGCACTTCCACTCCCAATGCATCGATACAGACCTCCTCTGATGTGACTGCAGTCTGTATTTCCACTTCTGTTTGAGCCACAATAACGGCAACGCATTCAGCATCCTCACTGCTGCCGCAGCTTGTAGAAAGCAGATTTTTGGGAAGTTTATCTTGTATGATTGTGACACGTTCGCCGTCCTCTGCTCTCTTCAGGCACTGCATTTCCACTTCAGCTGCAGGAGGTGAAACCGTGAGCGCTGCTAAAATGTCTGGTTCTTTGTTGCATTGACCATCAGAACTACTGGCACAGTCAGAAGTTTTTATGCATTCGGAATTATTCACTGGAACAAGAACTTTAGCAAATATAGGTGTGGTAGGTTCGCTGACCTCCTGGTTTCCCAACCTTTGATTTACCAAAGGAGGTTCCGTGTGAGAGATTTCTGATGATTCTCCACTCAGTGTTTCCATTTTGTTTAAGCTATCGCCACCGCATTCAAAGTTCACAGCGTCTTTGTTTTCAATCTTTTTATCATTTTCACCTTCATCCGTACAATTATGTACAGATATGCTTGCAGTAGGTTCTTGAACATCCTGCATTTTTGGACTTTTTGGGTCTATTGATATTTCCTCCGAGGTTACTGAAGCCTGCAGATCTTTTTTGATTTGGTTAGTTAGTGTACTGGCACAACTATGTTTCTCATTTGTCCCAACTTCTGTGTTTGTAAAGTCTCTCTTACCCTCACAAGGCAGGTTTACAGTGTTGTCATACAGTTGGTTGGTCTCAAAATGTTGCTTATCCACTTCAGGTGCCATGGGCTCCACTTCCTCTGTGGTGCCTTCAGGAAACAGCCCGTCTCTCTGGCTCTGCTCACAACTGGATGTCGATGTTTCAGTACCAATGTCAGTCGTCTGAGAGGAAGGGCTAAGACGTTCTTCAACCAAAACTTGTTCACAAGCGTCGGCCTGAGTGGAGAGGACACCAGCTTCTTTTTGGTCAGATTCTTCAATCTTTTCTTTCGTCGTGTCCACATCGTCACAAGAGCTGCTGACAGAATCCGTTGCCTGGTAATGTGGCTCTGCTGGTTTTGATTGGTCCTTGAATGTCACTTGAATTTTGACACTGAGGTCTGTTTGAGGCTCTGGATTGCCAAAAGCTTGTGTTGTCATTTGTCCATCCTCTCTACAACTACTTTGTGGGCTACTACTCTGTTCAGATGGAAGAAGCGTCTCTTTTGACTGAACGTTTTTGAGTGAAACATCACTGCAGGCTGGAGAGGCTCCTGCTGCTTCAGAAGATCCCTCCTTTTGGTGCTCACCTTTATCTGTGTGACAAATTATATTCCGCTCACTTCCTTTAGAAACGAAGTCGATAGTTTCAGTGGTTCTTGTTTCACTGCTCAGGTCTGCATGGCTTCCTGCTGTACATACCGAGTCCTCCATCTTCTCCACTTGTTCCTCACTTCCATGGCTGGGAATCCCATCTGCAGTGACGGAGTGTAGTGTTTCCACTGACAATGTTTGTATTTTATTTTCTACCTCCTCGGGCGGTGATTTATCATCTTGTCCATTTTCCTCAGCTGTTGATTTCATAAAGGTTCCCTCAGGTGATGTTTCTGATTCTTCAGACAATGCTTGTGTTTTATTATCTACTTGCTTTTGTCCTTCCTTGTTCATATGGCCCATATGTTTATTTTCTTCAGGTGCAGACTCTGATATCCCTTTAACAGAAATGTCTTTTGATCCCTCTTGTACTGCACTATCTGAAACGTCTTGTCTCGCTTCTGCAGAACCTTGGCTTACATTTACATTAGCTTCATCGGTGCTTTTAACAGACGGTGACTCGGAAAACATGCCATAATCGTGATCTATCTGTACAGGGTAAACAACAGCAGGTGTTAAACCCTGGCTTGTATCCTGCACATCAGAGGACAAATCTTCTCTTCTGTGTTTGGCTTTGTTTGAATATTTTCTCATGCAACGGGCTTTATCTTCATCATCCCTTTCTCTAAAAAAGTCAACTTTACTACCGTCGCTACTGAGCTCATCGTCAGAGTCTGTGGAGGCCGTTCGCTTCAGGGAAGCTTTGGAGTTGGCTTCCTCTGAAGGAGCTTCTCTGCAGGAGGCACTTGTGGGTTTCAGGAGCTTGGCTTTTTTGACAGGTGGGTCAGAAATGGTTTTGCTGGGATCCTGTTCGGGGTAGTTTGCTGGTTTAATGACACCTTCCATCAATATTTTTTTCTTAGTCCGTGGAGTTGAATTTTCAGTGATGGTTCCTGTTGTGAGGGACTGATTGTTGTTTGCTGGTGTAACCTCCTCATCCTCTTCCAGCTTCCTCATCTTGGTCTGGGAATCCTGAGGAGTTGACGGTCTCTTTGGGGCAGGCATTCTGTGGAAACAGATCAAAAAAAGCTATATGAAGCCAAAACAAAACACAGGCGCAAAACTGAGAGAGATGCATATTTATGCTCACATTCTGCATCTTGTCTAAAGCATCTACTCGGTGAAAAAAACAATGCATCCCAACTAAAACCCCACGCGTATGCATTCAGGACTAAAGCATCAAATCACAATAAACATGCATCACTTGCTACCTGTTTTCCTACAAGCAACAAAGCTCGCTAACGTCTAACATAAACAGTGATAAGTGTCGCTGTCGAGGGTAAACACGACGTTCCGCTGATCAGCACATACGATTCCACTTCAGTGTGATTTCTTTACCGGACTGTGTCTACAGCGGGAGTTGGGCAGACAAGTCAGAATCGGTCAGTTCTGGAGTCAGTTGTGGAGCTACGAGCGGCTAACAGTGATGGGAGCTAAGCGTTAGCAGCAGCCAACTCGCCACAAATGAGCGAACCGAGAGTCAAAACAGCGGCTAAACACGCCGATCCGAGGCTTCGCGAAACGGCCCGCGCCGCGTCAATGTCCACGAAAACATGAAGACGCGACAAGTTGCCAGACAAACTCACTTTGAGGTTTTCTTTTTCCAACAACAGCTGTTTTTTTTTTCTTCCTGTGAATAAAAATTAACTGTACTTCCGGAAGGGAACAGCGGATGTGACGTTGCGCGCCTCGAGGATAAAATGAGGGTTCTAATAATGTTTTTTTTTAAACAATACAAATGAAAAAAGTCTGATATTAGCTTCGTTTGTTTTTATTTTGGTTCAAATTAATGCGATGAATACAAATGATATCAGACTAACGTGCAAAAAATATAAAACAATGCTTGAGCCACATATTTTGTTCAAAACATTGTAATACATATTAAATCACAACTGTAATTAAAACAATAGACATGTTAGTTAAAACATGCAAATACATATATGCATACAATTACTAATAAATATTAACATCATTAAATAACATTTTTGAAGTAGATAAAGCTGTGTAGAGGATGACAGATTATTCACAAATCAACAATGAGTTTAAAATGCAGCAATTTTTCATAAACCTATCAATTCAGAAATGTGGTATTGTAAAATAGCAATGACTAAAACAAAATAGCAATGTACTCAAAAATCAATATGCTGAAAAAAATGTTACTTCATTTATTTTGAGTTCCATTTAACCATGCTTCCCTGTTCAGGGTCGCAGGGTGCTGGAGTCAATCGCAGATAACTATGTGCAAAGGCAGGGTACACCCAGGACAGGTCCCCAGTCCATCATAGGGAAAATACAGAGACAGACAACAACAGACATTCATACTTAGGGGTAATTTAGGGTTACCAACCACCCTCACATGTATGTTTTTGGACTTGGATGAAACCAGAGCACCTGAAGGAAATCAGGGAAAATATGCAAACTCTACAAAAAAAAAAAAAAAAAAAAGCTCCAGCCAGCATTTAAACCCATGATATTTTTGGTGTGACATGAGAGCCCTAATTATTGACCACTGAGGCCCCTCCATTTAACCATTAACTTAGATTTAACCATTAAATTAAAGTACAGGGCTGCACTGTGGTGTACTGGTTAACATTCTTGTCTCATCATTGCTTCATGGTACGAGTTCATCATGATCGGCTTTTCTGTTTGGAGTCAGCATGCATGAGTTTCCACTGTGTGTAAAAAAAAAAAAAAGCATGCCTTTGAGGTTAATTAGTGACTTATCAATGTGGATGAGGGTGTGTTTACCATGTGGTGACCTGGATGATCTGCTCAGGGTGTACACGACCTTTGTCAAGCAGTTTCTGCACCCTGTGACCCTCGCAAGGTTTCCCAACTCCAGGTCTTGAAGGCCGGTGCCCTTGTAAATATAATAATGGCGTATGATAGGAATTTTTCAGCTTGTGGTCAGATCAAGACATTCTGTTTGCTGATATCTTTGTGTACATCATTAACTCTGAATTTTACAACATGCTACATTGAATTATGGAAAAGAGTTGAACACAGACCCGACAGTTTTTATGCAATTTTATTTTGCATTATCAGTGGCAAGCGGAACAAACACAGCACTTTTACAGTTATTAGATGTAAATATATAGAGACAGTCCAATACTAGTATTTAGCATTTTTGCAGGTGCACAGTTCCAGACTGAGAACATAATATCCACTGATCAATACACAGCGGAAGCAAGAGAAAAATGAGCTAAAAAAAAAAAGAGCATTAATAACACCAGTGCGAGAAAATGAGCGGCAGCTACTTTTTCATCTCAAGGATTCCACTTCCAGGTCCTCGCTTCTTCGCACTGCAGATGTTACAGAACTGCAATCCATGAAGCTAAAACAAAACAGAGGAAGGTGCCATCTGTGAGATTCTCAGGAAAAAAAAAAAATATAATATGAGGGTAAAGAGCAGTTTAAAGAGTGATGTGCACATGTTACTTACTGTTGATGGAGATGGTAAACATTCTTTGTGAAACATGTGTCTGCAGTGAAACACCACCACATTGAAGGGTTTGGCCATATCTGACACACAAGCACAAAGCCAAAAAGATTATTAAAGAACAAATTACAGACGCTAAAAAAAACCCCAAAAAACATTCACCTAGATTCATTAATGACCCTACCTGATGGTAAAATTGTGGCATGGCACGACTCGCAAATGTTCTCTTCTGAAGAGAAAACCAGAAAAAAACACAAAGTTGACATAAACATCTGCCAGTTATCTTTAAATAATGTTGTATGTGAACTAAAGCAGGACCGACCATCAACACGGACTCCTCTCATCTGCGTCCGATGCATTTTCTGAAGGAGGGACAGAGAGTCGGCCACCAGGATCTTCTTGCATCCTTCTCTCAAAAGAATCTATAGAATAAAACGTATGAACAAACAAAAAGTTAATACGCTGCATTCTAGCTGTTGTATAAGTATGAAGTATGAAAACATTCCTCCACTTTGTCTACCTGTACCTTTACTCAAACTTAACCCACACTCATTTGAAAGTTGTTGGTTTTGTGCCTGTTTCCTCCCATAGGAGACGCCAGTATTAATGTTTGAATTGAAATGAGTGCTGATTTTAATTGAATAAAATATGAGATAACTCAAGGCATCACGTCTCACCTGGAGGTTGTAGTCCTGCAAGATTTTCACCAGTGAATCTCTGAGGTTTGGGATCTCCATGCCCTCCTTGATGCGGTGGATCAGCAGAATGGGATCAACATGGGTGCCAATATTATTGAGGAGTCCGGTGATGAAGGCTGGAATGAGACACAACAGTGTGAAAAAAAAAATTTCAAGTGGCAGGAAGTGATGATTAAGGATGAGTCAAAGGTTTGCTTTGCAGGTGAATCAGGAGAACACATGGTGTCGTACGTGGCTTGTCAATAGAGTAGGAGATGAGATCCTCCCACAGCTCGGCATCATCCTGCTCTTTAGCAAACTCAATGGCCTTGTCCACATTCTCCAGCTCCTCCATGATCATCTGCAGGGCTCTCCGACAGTTCCCCATCCGGCCTGAGGGAAACATGCTGGATTACTTTCCCCTGCTCCACCTTGTTCAATGGGCTGTTTACGTCAACACTCACTGAGCAGGAAGACTGTCTCTTCCACAAAGTTCCTCTGCTGGCAAATCTCGAGAGCCTGCGAGAGAAGAAGAAGAAACTGAGTTTCCAACATTCTGGAGGCTCCAAAGTATGATAGGATGATACCGACCTTTTCCAGCGGGCAGTGTGTGCTATCTCTCAGGAAAGGTAAGAGATTTGGTCGGTCATATTCGGCATACAGGCCAATCTGTTTCTCGTGGTACTTTTGTCCTTTGTGGTGGTCCCGCTTGAACAGTTTGTGGAGGTACTGCGTAGGAGATTTCATGTGATGTGACAGCTGACATTGTAACTTGCGAGCTGAAATATTAAGAATTGGCTTTTCACTCACCACATGCAGCAGCTCAGGCCGGTTTGCAAGTTCCTCCACCACCCTGTCTATCTATTGGTAGAGTGAGGAAAATGGCATCTGTGACAATTGCTTCAAAATTAAAATGATAGTAATAATAATAATGATAAAAAATGAATGCACTTACCGACAGCTTGTCTTCATTGTCAAGAAGCATGTCAACTGCTTTCTAATATCAGAAATTATTCAGTGTTATTAAAATGAAATATGTCCATATATGTACAATGTAACTAATGAAGGAGTCAGTGGAAAGTTATTACCTCTTTGTCGAAGTCCATGAGGAGGACGATCTTGTCCTCTATGGAGGAGAAGAGGTTGTGTTTGTGGATCAGCTGGTAAACATCTTTGTGTCTCAGTCTCAGGTAGATTTCCAAGGCTCTGTCGTACCGCTGGTCGTACGTGTATCTGAAATGGCATTAAATAACTTTTAAATGAGTGCTGTCCCATACTGATTAATCAGGATCTGAGCAGGACCCCAAGCCCTTGTTTGACATTTGTCCCGGGCAACCGAAGACAATATTCTCTTCCAATGTTCATTCAGCTGCATGATTACATTGCAAACAATATTAAAAAAAAAATAGTCTTTCACCTCAGGTCTGAATGAATTAAGTAACATTCCTATATTTTCCATTTGAAAATACAAGTGGAAATTCTGAGACCAAGTTATGAATTACTTCACTACTTTGCAGTTTTAGACCCCAGGCTCAAACTTCAAACAGGCCCTAATAGGCTGTCGATGTGCAGAGCTTTCAAAGGAACACACATGCTGAGATCACTTACAGTTCAGCCAGTGTAGTGAGCAGTGTGCTGTTAGTGGGGTCTCTCTTCAGGTGATCTGTGACGGCTTGAACAATGGCCATGTTGTTGTACAGCTCTCCAGGCCACTCTCGGATCAGCATGGCGAAACCCTGCGCAAAAACGGAAAAAAAAACAACAAAACAAAACAAAAACAAAAAAACCAAAACATTCATCCACTCATCAATGAATACTGGAATCGTTAAAGAAACACAGTGACCAGAAGACCAAATACCTCATAGTCAGTTTTTAGAAATTCGTGCAGTATCATCTCATAGATGGCCGGTCTGAGGCGCAGATCTCCTCTTGGTAAATACTGACTGATGGCCTGAAAAAAATAAAACACTGTAAGAGACTGGAGGAAATCATTACGGAAATACTGAGTGATAATTTAAGACAGTTTTTCCACACAGTTGTGGTACGGAAATGTGTTTACTGGACACCACTTTGGGCCTACCTTCAGCTGCCCGATGGTCCTGAACCTGTACACTTCATTCTCCCACAGTTCCATGTTTTTCCCCAGAACCTTTTGACATTTCCTGCATTTAACAAACAACCTTGAAATCAGTCAAGCGGTTCAAAGAAGATGCTTTTTGACTTTGTTTGCAGTGGACAAGCGCACAGCTGAGTAGTATTACTTACTTGATCAGTCGTCATAGATATAAAGATGGAATGAGAAAATTTACAAAAAAATAAAATAAAAAACTAATGCAAAGGTGAGTTTTTGCCCACAGACATGGAACAAGTGTAAAATAAATGTAACAACTCAGGGCAGACTCGTAAGCTGATAGACCGTTTTTCTTCAAACTGTGTTGGTAGAATAATCACAAGCAAGAGTAGCAAGGCTTTTTATTTGCAAAATCAAATTTTGCAAAAGTATTCACATTCTTTATTTAAGCACGAGTACAGATACTTGAAAAGATTAAAATTGATATTTATTGATTTTTTTTTTTTTTGTAGATATTCTGAAGCATTCCTTGGAGGTTTTGTGTGACAGTGTCATGTGCACAAAAATACATGCACACCAGCACACAAACACGCAATTGTAATATTGTTTTTGGACGTTGATAAACCAGCAAGAACACAGATCACGACTGTGATTAAAAAAATAAGAGGTCTTTATGTTCAACCTCTCTTCATGTATCTCGACCTTCTAAATTTGTCAACTTGTGCAGCTTTAATGTTTATAACGGTTACCTGCACTGATCATTTCAGTCCAACTGTGAAGCGTCCTTGTGGAGAATAAAACAATAATGGGGCAGTTTGATCAATACAAGGAGGTGGAAAGTTCAGATATTTGTGTTCAAATGCGGGAAGGAAAAAGTAAAAAGGAAAGTAAAAGGAGAAAAATAAATAAATACTAAAATACAGATCCCGGTACCGGCAATATGTGGCCATATCTCGTCGTCTAATTGCATGTTGCGATCATTTCAGCGAAGATAAATGGCATTTCTGGTCTTTGACATGCGATAATAGTGTAAAATTATTTAATCAAGTCTGAACCTAAAGTCCAAAACACACAGGAGATTGGAAGATAAATCTAAACTGTTGCATGTCACCAGACATTCGAACAAGATGGCAGCCACCACACAGTTCTCTATTCTCAGCTGCTACAGGCTCCCATCCAGCAAATATCCTACAATTGTATTTTCTACTTCTGAGATTCATGTCAACGATGAAGTTATAGTGCTACAGCAATGGGCAATAAAGTCTTTCCTGATTCAATCTTTATACAGTTTCAGATATCTCTGTCCATGTCAATCGTACCGTGCAGCGCTGTCGTAGTCTCCTTTCTCCACTAAGTGATTGATGTACGCCATTCCGATCTTCTGAACGTCGTGCCTCTTTATGTTTTTGAAGCTGATCTCTGCAGCCATCAGCGCTTCCTGTCACAGTTAAGCACGCAGCAACATAACGTAAAATCAAACGGTTCCATGGAAGGCAGTGACCTTTAGCAACACTCATAAAGCTCAGCAATACCAACCTCATATTTCTTCTTTTCAAGCAGCCAATCAATATGGTCATCCTGGTCTCGCTCTTTGGCCACAACAATGTCTTTGGGACTGATGATGTAGAAGAGCGACTCTCCCTCTGAATGCTCTGTTAATGAAAAAACATTCATGCCTCCGCGTACTGCACATTAAAGGCTGACATTTGATAATCGATGCACAATGAAATCTGAATGCAGTAAAGGGTTGCATGACATTTCTCCCAGGGCGTCTGTTTTTTTTTTTTTTTTAACGGTCTCACCGAGCCGATAGTCTCTGCACTCGTTGTCCTGGAAGTTGCGCACAGTCAGCGCGTCTGATGAGATCTCCTCGCAGCTCTCGGGGAGCGGCTGAATGATGTCGAGACGAGGCCGCGCACGAAACTCCTCATCCTGAACACGAGCAACAAGTGAGAAGTCGCGTTCCTTTATTCTCTTTTTAATAGAAATTCCCATATGTTGGGGTTACCATGTGCTCCGGGTTCTCCTTCACAAAGAAAAGGGTGACGAGCTGATCGGCCAGCGGGGCCAGGCCACTGATGAAAAACTCGGTGTCAAACGCAGACACTGAAAGAAACGGAAACATCTTTGAAACACTTCAAACTGTGAAAGAGTAAGACGGACGATATAAAGGGAAGTGTGGCGATTTTGGGTGAAGAACATTTCATGCATGGCTTTTCTTTTCTCTCGTCTTGTGGTTATAACATTGTAATGCTCATTTTACAACTGTTTTATATATATAGCATAAAACGCAAGCCTTCACATGAAAAGTAAAGTACAAAGGCTGTATTTCAGTTATTCAGGCAATTTGAGTATTTCAAATGCACACTGAACACAAATTTCTGTGCTTTTCATCATTTGATGTTAAATATGCATATTAACTAATACCTGCGTGTTGATTGTGTGTATTTTTTCCACCGTAGCTGCTCAGTAAAATGTTGAAAAGTAGATACGATACCAAAAATCGAATTTTCATCCGAATGTGTTTTCGTGTTGCATCATAAAATTGGTCGTTAACTTTAAGTAACTAATAAAAAAAAAAAAAGAAGTCTGGCTTTGAGCCAAACTGCCACTTTAAATCTATCTAATGCAATCTGGCAGCTGAATAAGATGCTCCTGCTGTTAATGTTCTGACTTGTGCTGCAGTCGGTTGAAATCATGTACATTCATCTTATTTTTACACATTAAAGTAACAAATTCATTTGATGACATGCCAGTTAAAATAAAAATATTTTTCTTAGTATTGATTACGTTTACTTAATCAGGAAAACTTAACTGGGTAATCCACTTTCTGTGCCGACTTCCTGTTGTCTCCTATAGGAAGAAAACCTGTGAGATCTTGACAGGTGGAGTGCTTTCTTACCTATTTCCACATAGCGGCTGGGCAGATCTCTCATCTCTGTGGGATTTCGCTCTTTTACAACACAAATCTGAAGAGAAAGGAGAGACAAGGAAAAGTGGTAAAAACTGCAACAGATAGAGCTTGTGATAACTGGCTACATGAGCAACAGACAAAACAAACCTTGATGGAGGTTCCCCAGCCCACTATCAGTGTGGTATTGTCCTTCCAACACAGGCTGCACGGGTACATGTCGGGTCTCAGGCTGACGTTATCCCTCAGCACGTTTGTGATTCGCTGCTTCGTGCTAATGTCGTAAATCTTTACTCCCTAATGACATTTTCAAATAAAGACAGTCAATACAGTGCATCGGTGTGAATGAAGGCATGTGTGCTCGCACTCGAAACTCACCACGTTGTTGGCCCATGCGATCAGGTTCGCTCTCCACTGGATGTTTGTGATCGTGCCCTCGCCTTCGTGGAGAAGCGAAGTCCTCCAGCGATTCAACCAGTTCCTTTCGTACAGAAGCAGCTGAGACAAACAGAAGTCACAACATCTCAAGTAAAGTGGCAATTTACAAGTGCAGTACTGCGGTTCCACAAACAGAGGGCAGTAGATGAACAGCACATTGGGAAGGAACAAGGAGCTGGCTGCCTGGTGAGCAAGTGAAGGGATCCTATACATTTAAGTCAAACTGCAAAAATGCATGGTAAATATGATGTACTTAGATGGGAAATGAATTCCACTGCAGAGGATTATAAACACAAAATCTGAGCTCAAAACCATCACGTACATTGACAGAAGTACGTCATGTTTCGGAAGCATTTGGCTGATACAAGAGCTAGAAATAGTGTACAAACAATAAGGAATGGATAAAAATAGCTTGAATTACAATCAGAATTTCATCCACCTTCTGTTAAGATTCACTTATGTATTGCAGGTGTCATGCATAATGTCAATTATAGTGACCAGCAAAAAACAAAACTCTACTATAGGTTTAAATGGGTTTGCATTACCTTTTTCTGTCACCTCATATAGAAGTACAAAGTAATGTCTGGCATCAATTCTTAACCACAATGCAGTGTGGCATTGACAGCCTCGGCGCTACTTCATCAATCGCAGTTTAATGTTCAGGCCTTGCTCTGTACAAGCTGCAGAGGACAAAGCCTGCCATTCACATTCCCTGCATTGTTACTGTCCTTACTACATAAACTGACACAAAAAGCCCCCAAAAAGTGCATAATATTACAGAGGAGGCCAACAGAAGGTTGTACAGGCTCTTTAATTCAGCAGTGGGGCTATGTTAATAAACAGTTTGCTCTACAAAGAGATGATATGACAAAAGAACTGGGGAGACAAAATTGAATTTCCTTTGACAGGATGTGGCTCCCGTCGAGGCTTATTGATTTTCATCACAGGCACCTTGTGGAGGCCTTCACAACTTGGAACTGAGAGGAATCAGCGCCAATTGAAAGAAAATGGCAAAGTAACACTAACAATGGAGTTTCACGGAAGAAGTTTTCCCTCAGCTCTGTTGTATAAATGTCAGTATACTTTATTTATAGATGGCTAGGCAATGACGCCACATCAGTACAGTTTATAGTTTTGTTGCAGGCGGGCTTGCGATGGGTAACTGGTTTTACTTTTTCGCACAAACAAAAAGACAAATCTAACGCGGAATGTACTTTTCACCTTGTGCAATGACATACCTACCAGAGACATCTTCCAGGAAAGAGATCACTGTATACGCCCGGAAATCCTAAGACTATGTGCCCTCTTGATAATGACATCTATTTGCTGTGCTTGTGAAGCATTGCCTTTCAAACACTGTTGAGCGAACAGCACTTTGTGAAAATGGGCAGCACTCCCGAGAGCACTCCAGCAAAGAGACAGAAAAGTAAGAGCCTTTCACACCAGACAAAGGTCTGCGCGTCGCCTTCAGCTGAGCCAAAGCGAGGCGCTTTGCCGGACTCCGTTTCACCCGGACACAATTAAGATGAATTATTGCGCGCGGAAAGATCCGTGATTAAGAAATGACTGCATGAATTTAAACACTCGTCAAACATACCTTGTTGCCCCCGGTGACAAACTGTTTGTAGTTGGATTTGGTGAACTGAGGATGTAGCGCAACCACCTGCGAAGAAAGATCGGTCAGGATGAGGAATCCGATTCATCTTGATGTCACAGCACATGTTTGCCAAAAGCAGTGTAGGCCCGGGCTTTTGTTATGGGTGTGTTCACACCAAATGGGCTTGGTTTGAATTAAAAAAAATAAAATAAATTATATATAGTGGTGTGACGGCTCTGTTAGTGCTGCACTATGATCATGTGATCCCTGTTGTGCACCATGAACACCTTGACTGAGGTTTTACACTATTTCTCAACATATCTGTTGCGTTAAAGTTTAATTACAGCACAGAACCACACATCGCCTGTGTGCAGATTCTTTAAGACTTCATCACACACAACCACATACACATACACACCAATTGCCAATTATGTGTCACTATACATGGGTTTTATTTGGACTATGAGTAGAAACTGAAGTATCCTTAGAAAATCCACACTAAGGAAGAAAATGCAAACTCCCTATAGATATAATAAGTACAAGTACAACTTGACATTTATGTCGGTCACAATATCTTCTTTGAAAAAGTGATCAACATGTCTGGAGTTTGTCACACCAATAAAGTTTTGAGCTAAAATAACCAAGCAAATAAACTAAAACTCAAAATCTTGGGAGTTTCTGCTCTATGCTTTGATATAAAAATACTGAAATGAAAACCTGAACTTACTGAAAATGTGATGTGACTCTGAGGTGACGACGAAAACTAAGCAAAACCAACACAGTAACTTGCAGTGGATGCATGCTGTGCACAACAAAGCCAGATTTTACAAGCATGGTTAAACAGTCGACCTCTCGCTATTTAGAAAAAAACCTGTTAACCCTGAATGGGCAACATAAGGCAATGAAGTGTAAAGTTATTGCTATAGAGGTGGGTGGAGCTGATTTTCCTCAACTCACATCTAAAAATACAATCAAATTCACAAGCTTATCATTAAGAGGAAAAGTTTTGCTAAAATGTGTTTCAAACTTGACAATTTCAGACCTTTCCAGAATCCTACATACTTTACATTTGTTTGGCATCTTATAGGCAAAGATTTTTCATTTACACATGTATTTGCAAAAAAAAGAAAATCACAGTATTTTCTTTGCATTGACTGATAAATGTATAAGTATTTGTGAGATGCATGTGCTCAGAAAAATTTATTTTTGCAGCAATAACGTGGAAGTTATTTTCGTTTTGCTGTTCAACATACATGTGTCACACATGGCTCTTCCATTGTTTTATGCCTATTCTCAAAACTAATGTGAGTATCCACAGACATGCACACTAAAAAGATTCAAGTATTTTTTCCCTCCTTTGGTCAGAAAGAGGAGAGAAAAGAGAGAAATCTCCCTTAACCGTGAACTCATTTCATATAAATGTCATCAAGCTCTTCAAAACCCCGATAAATACTTATTTCAATCAGATGTGCTGAACAAGGAAAATATCCACATCTTTATTGAGCGCCGGTGTGAAGAAAACTGTCAAAACACTCCCAGACTTTACAGTGAAACTTACTTTTATGGGACAATCGAAGTTCTCATGGAAACCCTCTCTTGTATAGAGGCCAAACACTTGAACCTGAAACAGAGGCAAAGGCAGCAGAACAGCAAGCAAAGGTGAATAACTCTAAATTTCTCCTTTAATTGCTGCCTCTGCAACAATCGGAGGCCAGCGGGGGGAAGTTTGGTCAGAAAAGACTTTGATTGGCTCCACACCTCTCCGCTGGGTCACCAATTAGTGGACAGGTTGATTCTTCGAACCCTGCAGGGTTTAGAACAGAAGTCCTAATCTTGGGCTTGACTGCAGCCTCAGTCGGCTACAGTCCACTCTAATGTACCATTAGAGCACATGACACCCACTTTTTTTTTTCTCTTTCTCATCTCTGGCCAAAAAAAAAAAGAGAAATGTTTTGGAGGCGGGGGAATAAAATAGAGCCCTGATGCTATCGCTACTCTTGAACCGCACCAGTGATTAAGGATTAAGTTAGATTTCAAAGGATTAACAGCCAACTGAATTGGTGAGGGCAAACAATTGCTGTAGCATTGATTTTAATTGTCTGCTCTACTTTTTGTGCGACAAGATCTTGTTTTTTCTGCCACCAGAGTGTTAGAAGTGGGTGGGGGAGGGAGATATCAGAGAGCATATCTTAACTGCAAAATCCATGAAGGATGGTGGTAATGATGAGAAGAGACAAGATAACAGCAAGGTGGAGAACATGGAGAGGGTATCCATAGACAGCTGATGGCTGACTGACAGCTCAGCGGATCTGAGTGGAATCCCCCCCCCCCCTCCCACTCTTCAAAATTGTTACAAGCTTTTTATAAATTCCCGCATCATGAAAAAAATATATGTGTGCGTGCGGTGTGAGTAGATATGGCGAAGATAAAGCTCTGGGTTAATGCTCTGATTGTGCGAGAAGTACCTTCTGAAAAATTCACTTCCAACACCCCCCCCCCCCCCCCCCCCCCCCCCCCAAAGTTCCAAATCATTAGCATAAAGTTCAAGGCTGATATGGTGAGTTTTATATATGAATCCAGGGCTGAATAATGAAAGATGAAAAACAGTGATTGGTGATTCTTTGCTGCAGGCCCAAGGATCAGTAGCCAGCGGTGATGAGCGGAGAGATCTCACCTTCCCATCCTCGGAGCAGATGCCCACATGCTCTCCACTCTCATCCAGACTGATCTGGTTGATCTTCACTGAACTCTGCGGAGACACAATATCATCACTTTTTTTTCTACACCCCCCCCCTCTTCCTCAAGAGGTGAGCGAATATCTTTGTGGCTGGCAAAAAATGTTGCTGGCTGACATTTTACCCCAACTAAGTGAAATGCCAGCAAAAGCTAAAGGGGATAGAACGAAAAAAAAGTGAGTGCGTAACAGATGCATGGTCCCATATGTGTCAATGCGTAGTGAGTGCATTAATACTGGGAATGTTACTGGCTCCTTCAGTGCTGGTGCTTTTACATTTTGGGCTCTTAAGATAAAAGGATCAGCCAAATGGCATACATTACAGCAAATATTACCTTACAAATGCTCCTAAAAGCCAGGTAGCATTTTGCTGTGAAGGTAAAAGTAAAAAAAAATAAAAAAATAAAAACCTGCTATGCTTATCATATATTTATTATTTGTTCATAAAGAGTACATAAATATAAAGGTTTTTCTTTTCTAACCAAACGTGTAAAATTATGATCAAAAATATATAACCGATGTTACACTGGTTCTTTGTTTTGACCTGGTCAGTTTTGATAATTCCTGCTAATTAAATCTTTATTAAAAGTTTTCACATTGTACCAAAAAAGTGTAAATGTAATGAAATGGACATTTACATTGAAGTATCTACTTTTCGGACTGCAATGGTACTTTGACGATCATTGCTTGTTGAGTACGTCACTTTCTAGTATACTGTGACAACAATCTGAATTTGCTAAGATGCGAGTCTCAGCACCGTGATGGAGAGCTTATAAGTTACTATAAGACTGGGAGTATACACAATTACAAAATAACAATGGGCAGTAAACACAGTAGAAGGAAATGACCGAAATGTTGCAGGTACTTAGTTTTTGCCTGCTTTGTTTTGCTTCATACATGATCCAAGCAGAATATAAGCAACTTTACAAATAACATCAATGTAAACGGCTGCTGAATAAGGGTGAATAACAATCTTTTTTCAATGTGTTTTTTAGCAATACATTTTCTACCAATTTTCTTTTTTAATATATGGTGCCACATTATTTTTCGAAACATGCATTTTTAAAAATCAGTTTGTATCTTGGCTGATTATTGCATTGCAGTGTGATGGCGCGAGGCAGCATCTCGCTAAGTGGTGAAAATAGGCTTGGCGATATTAATGCAGAGAGAAATTGAGGCGAAATAATGCAACCAGCGGTCATTGCGTAACTCCACAGTCTGAAACCAAACTCTTCTGTTCGGGAAAATGACGTGAATCATCTGAACAGAGACGACCTCCAGAATCTGGGAGTGGAGAGGAGGAACTGGCCTGCCAGCAGCCCCAACCTCACCATACTGAGGCTCGCGTTTGTTCAGTAAACACATGGTTGAAGTATCGGTGTGTCTTCAATCAATTCAACAGCCAACAGTAAAGAAAAGCTCTTTGACATCTGCAGAGAAGTACATTTTTTTTTTTTTTTTTAAATGGACACAACCAACATATTAAGGTCTGCTGCTCATCCCACAAATGCATGCTCTTTATAAACATGGTGCCATTGAAAGGACAATAAACAGGTCTCCCAATGTTTAGGATTTATTTCCAATAAGCAATGTTATAACAAAGAAATAATAATTAAAAAAAGACAAATATTGTGCAGTTTACGTTCATTAACATGCAGTTAGTTGACTTCAGCATCGTTCTACAAGGGAATGATCGCAATCCCTCAACTCAACCTTTTACAACATTTAATGTTGAAACTACAACCCAACTTTGTCCGGGGAGTCTTAAAAGGTTATAAACCGAAATCTGTAGTCAGGAGGTAAATGAACGTATAACCAAAGTTATTACATTTCACCCTCTGGTGATCATCTCATGCCAAAATCGAAGGCTAAAACTTCCAAAAACATGAGCAGTTTCAGCAAATTACGAGCCGACAGCCTGCTAACAAGACAATGTACCTGTAGGTGTGAGGGATGTAATTATTGTTCGCTTATTTAATGTACTCACAATTTCAAACTTCTGAGTTACATTTCCCTGGATGTCCAGCAGGAAGACCTTTCCCAAAGTGAGTACCTAGAGCAAGAAACTGACAGCAGACACATGCATTGTAAATTAGACCAGAAGACAATTAAAACCAAATAAGGAAAAAAAAAAAAAAATGTCAGGAAATTTTTTTTTTCTTGTTTATAGAGGCTGTGGGAGAGGATAAAAAAATATATATATTTCTGGAGCTGTCGTGACACAGGCAGAGTGGGGATTGGGTGGGCTTGGAGGCAAAACTGTGAAATTGCAGGGGGGGGGGGGGGTGGGGGGGGTGGAAAAGCCCTATTTATTAAAGCAGACAGTGTGAAATGGCATTTTTTCCCTCGCTTAAATTAAATGCTTAAGCATAATAAATGCACTGTACATCTGACTTCTTCCCATGCTCCCCATGCAACCCAATCCCCTCCCTGCCCAGCGCACAGCCATTATTTCGACTGAGCAGCAACTGGCTTCTGTGTTTTGTGCTTCAGCAGAAGCGTGCAAGTGTGTGTGTGTGTGTGTGTGTGTGTGTGTGTGTGTGTGTGTGCGTGGGTCCACTGGGACAAAAAATTATAGAAACTGTGGGCTTTTGGCATTAGATTAAGTGTGTGTTCTTCCAGCCCAGCCCCTGCTCCATGCCCTCCTCCTAATCCCCCTCCCTCCTCGACCAGCATGTGGATGTGCGGCGAGCCCACCATGCTTCAGTGCAGTCTATAATGAAATGCTTATATTTACAGGCACAGCTGAGCATGTCAGACAGAGCCCCTGCAATCTCCCCAAATAAAATAACCAAAAAATAAATAAATAAAGGGTTCAACCTTGTGAGGCGGAGCGACTTTTAAAGGGATTTATCAGAATGGAATTGTTCAAATGAAATTCCGATTCAGACACTTAAAATATGAGGCAACATAAGGCAATATGTACCGTCGGCAGGTTTTAAGGTTGTGGGAGTTTGCCGTGGCGGATGGTGCGGGGGGGGGGGGGGGGGGGGGGGGGGGGGGTGTGTGACCGCACAGGTAGCTGGATGGCAGGAGGTATATAAGCAAAGAAATCCCAGGAAAAAAAAAAAAGACAGTCAGATCAAATTTAGAATTTCAGCAAAGCAGCTTCTTGCTGTGGCGTGGCGGCTGTTTTGAGGTTTAGAACACAAAAAGAAGGGGCAAACCCTCAAAGCACAAATAAATAAATGAAAATCAATAGTGGTTTAATAAAACATCAGGTGGGGAGACATAACCGGGTATGACTTTTGCTCTGCTCAGGCGTGCATGTGTGCAGCCGGTGCCACGACGATTAACCATCTCGCCGAGAGTGGCCCCCTTTAAAAATACCAACACTGGACAAACAAGAGGAGAGGAGTGAAAAATGTGTAAGAGTGGGAATAAAAGAGGAGAGGACAATGTGCCTTGTGTCTTTTCATGCACCTCCCTAAGAGGAAAAGCAGGGGAAGGTGAGAAAAGAATGGCCTGCCTGCTCAGATTGAACAGAAAAGATGAAAACCGAGTCTGAAGATGACAAACGTGAAAACCTGTACGCAAACAATGTGAAATCTCTTCTTCAAGACGGGGCGGACTTGAAGCCGAAATGTCCTCGCAGGCGGTGCATTAGTTGCTCTACCTTGTCGTGGACGGTCATACAGCTGGCTGCGTCGTTCTGGAGGATTTCCGTCACGCCGTTGGAGAGCCGCTCGTACTTCAGCTTGGGCTCCTCTCGCTGTCCTCCTCCTGGTGGACAAAACAGCCTCTCACTACGGCGTCTTCCAACAGGTATTCATTTACAAAAAGGGTCACCTCGCAAACATCCCCACTCACAATGCTTTCTGAAAGCAGTCGATAAAATGGTCTATGAAGTGCACTGAAAATATGCAAAACGGGGGGGGGTTGAACAAGTTGTCCTCAAACTACATAGAACTTCAAGAAGAAAAAGTTCTGCCTCGACTCAAACTTTTTCTAACCACTGCAGACCGATGTTTTTACAAGCAGGTAGAAGAGAGTGACTGGAGTTGCAGACATGACGGTTATGTTGCACTGATTGAAGCTGCCGATGGTAAAGAACTTCAACATGGTGTTGATCGGGTTAGAGTTAGGGCTAGTAGTTAGGGTTAGTAGTTAGGGCTAGTAGTTAAGGTTAGCTCTTTGTGCTCAGTCACTGCTCATTTTAAAGACTCAGCGTACATGTATTTTTAAAAGTAGGACAATTTAGTAACACTAACCTTATTTTTTACAGATTCTTAGTATTTCACCAATTCTCTACATAATATATGATGTCAAACACTGAAAAAACATGTCTAGTCAGGGTTGTACCTAATAAACATTTTAAAACATCACCATTTCATGATTTTATTATTATTATTGCAGGTAATAATATCAGGTAATTATCTAATATGATAAAATAACAAAATATCAAATGTATAATAATGTCCAGAGAAAAAAACCCCAATATACATTTTTAAGAGATTATTGACCTAAAACCATGAAAGTATAATATAAAATCAGCACAACAAGGTTTAGTTTTTGCATTGGAAATAACAAAATAACTGTCAAAACCGTTACCTATTAATTTAATGGTATTTATCAATGTACTTACACCACTGCCGAAGGAAAAAGGAGCATTAGAGGGGTTCCTTCATAGCATTCAGCAGCATTCCTATGATTCCCAGCCACAGGTAAGTAATGTGTAAATAATCCATTTTGGAAGCCTTGTGTGTATATAAGAAGATATATGCACAAGGACAAATTTCCATTACCTGGCATGAAATTCTGGATAAAACAATTTCCACCCTTTCTTGAGACCCTTTATCCCCAGTGAAAAACACAAATTTAGTCTTTTCATAAGACAAACTTAAGCTTTTCTGTGTTGCACCTTCCAGCATGAGTCAACATTTGCGGCCAGTCACAGCCTGAATATTACTCATAATTCAGTTTATAACCAATGCTGCACAGTCTGTGGCTGCCCAGAGGGTGCATCAACTCAAAACATTGTCTGCCATTATGTGCTACTGGGTTGGAGGTGGGGGACAATAGCGTGGAAAAAATGTTATTTTCAAAAACAATCCTTTCCCACTCAACAACGCCATATCTAGGCTATTTCCTGTGTATTCTGGTTGTGAGATTTCTGATGCGAGGGCATTTGTCACGGGTTTCAAAGGCGTATCAAACAACAAAGGCAAACTTCATCCCAAAAGAAAAACTACCCATTTCAAAACTTTTGCCATCTCTTGTAAGTTGCTCTCTGTTTTGTCACCGGCTGAGCCGGCCTTTATGTTATAACCATTTCAGCCATTTTCTTTGGCTATTGTCAGTTAAAAACCCTGGAAGGGTAAACATATACTGAGGACTACAGCTACTGATGTTTAAGGTGTAAAATAGAGGGCAAATCGCCTTCTAGATTGAAAAACGGCAATAATAATGAATCACCCTGCCACCTGGCTTATACACTTTTTATGTCTGTTCAGACATGAAAATTTAACAGAGACTATTAAAAATAAAACATTCTGCTTTTAAACACAGCATAATCTTTCAACACATCTGAACACTGTTAGAGACGATAACACTCTCCCTCTCTACCTTCCATACATCCATCTTTTATACCCTCGACTCACAGAACAGGGTCACGGGGACTTGTAGCTGACCCAGTGTAGGACATAAGGTAAACTGCTCCCTGGACAGGCTACCAGTCCATCACAGGGGGACAGACACGGGCACACGGACACACACACACACACACAGTTTAAAGTCCCCAAATTAACATGCATGTTTAGAGAAAAGCCAGAGGACCAATAAATATAATGCTACAATTTAAAAACTAAAAGCATTCTATGTTGTCCTTATTCTCTCCCAGATGAATTTCATCAATTCACATCTGGCTTTAAACAGCTTTCATCTCTACAATAAGTCTACTAATCGTCAGAATTTCTAGTAAATGCCATGTTTGATGCGGCTTACAGTTAAACATGACAACTTTCCTCCCGACGGAATAAAACCAGCATCAAGACTGAGCAAAAAAAAAACAGGCTTATTACAGCATTATGTCATTTTAAAATCACAGTCGTCTAGCCAAATTACAAAGATGGTGCAGAGCATGCCTCCGACTTACAAGAGCCACACTTTTGACAAATTGTTCGCCTGCTCATTTCTTCTGCGAGCAGCAGAGTGTACAGCAAACAGGCCCCGGCTGCCTTCATCCAGCGAGGCTGCTGTCAGACAGGTAACAGCAGCAACGGCGCAGCAGGCACTAAACCAGCTCCTGTATATCGCACCATTCTAAGAAAATAATCAGCTGTTTGCAGCCACTTGGAAGAGACACACCATCCCACAGCCTGTGGAGTTGTTTTCCTGTGAGTGTTTGTGTCCTACAGTACTCAACCCAAGGTACACACAGAGCAAACAAGATGTAGGCGCTCTTTTGATTTACAAGCCTGGAATTTTTCTACTTCACTTCGGCTCACTCTTCCTAACTGTTTTCTTGGGAGAGGTGCAGGTGTCTGAAACAGCCTGTCCTGTATATTTCATTCTATCCTCTGCTCTCTATAAAGTCTAATTCCCCTTCCTGCCAGGCTGATGTGTAATGTGATATTTTATTTAGCCCATGTGTGATTCTCAGACGCACAGGTGTACTGTAAGATGCCAGAGTTGACTCATAATATTGATGGATCTCGAAAGCTATCTGTAATTCATGAGTGTTTGACACCTCTCAACACCTGACAAAGATCCTACAGGGATCAAGCTATGTCGATAGAGCCAAGCCGT
Source organism: Blennius ocellaris (assembly GCF_963422515.1). Lineage (NCBI taxonomy): Eukaryota > Metazoa > Chordata > Actinopteri > Blenniiformes > Blenniidae > Blennius > Blennius ocellaris. The sequence continues at coordinate 17,708,970 of NC_137668.1, forward strand.
GTAATACTGTACTTTCAGTAGGCACAGAGATTTATATAACTTCAAAAATCATCCAGGCTTGACAGAATAATACACATACTGGACCGTGACAGCGTCATGCTGCTGGAGCTTGTTTTGGATCAACATGCTGTTGCAGATTTCTTACATTGTCATCCTCACATGAACTCTCTTTTGCAAGAAACAAACAAACAAAAAGAAGTGAATAGTAGTACAGGATTTAAAAATGTCTATTTCTTCTTACCTCAGACTCATCTGTGAATTCCTCACTGGATTTTCTTGCCTAAATGAGAAACATGGGGAGCTGCTTCAAGAAATATAATAATATGCTTTGTGCATTAGAGTAACACAAAATTCTATTCATTTGAATTCACGACTCAACATTTATTTAGACAGTAATTAGAAACAGCAGTCATGTTGTGTATGCCACAATGCAAAACACTGACTCCTTGACAACAGAAACTTTAGTTAGCATATTATCTCAAATTAGAACGCAATTGACAACAGTCACGTTTGCACATTTAATGATCCAACTTGAAGATGCTCTGTGGAAAACAGCAGGAGTCAGTTAGCTTTAGCATGATGAGCTTACCTGCTCATCCATTTCCGCCATTGTGATATTAGCGATCGTTGATTCCAAAACGAATATGTGAGTAATATCAATCCATGTCTAATAAATATACGTTAAATCTCCGCTCACGGGTCGGCGCGAGTAGAAAACAACCACTTTTGCGCTGCAAAACCTGGATGTTTGTTATCGAAGCCTGCTCCCTGTCATGAGTTAAATCACGTGACTAAACATGAGCCGCGGTGCATTGTGGGAGTTGAAGTCTCACGAGGCGGGTGCGCGTGTGAGCAACAATTCATCAGGTAAAAGCGTTTTTTACTTTGTATGTCTTCATGTTAGCGCATATTTGTCTACACGCACTTTTACCACGATTTATTTCTTAGTGAGGAATAAAATGCCAATTTGAAAGTTGTATTTCTTTTTTCTTTTTACACCGCGTCAATCACAGGTGTGTATAACAACAAATCATAATTTCACAGACGCTTCACGACACTAAATGTAATGATCTGAACGTGTGCCAGCTATTGTTAATTGAAGCAAGACTATTATTCTCATAAATTCCCCCCAAATGGATGAAGCAGCTGGTTACAGCAGTGATTAAAACTTGTTCAGAAACAATGTAGAAAAGGTTATATACTGAAGTACTGAGCAACTTATTGAAGGCCACACACAACTTTGACATGTAACTGAAAGACACATTCACACAGGCCAAACAATTTAAGAGTTCATATTTCCATTTACAGACATGCTTTATTACAAACAGAACATGCATGTTATATTAGATGTTGCATGTCATGAAATAAAGTGAAAAACAATGCTCTTCACTGTGTCTCTGAAAAAAATGGAACAAATGCATGATTATCTCTGTGTGTAGTTTAAAGTGTAGCCAACGTCAGTATTTTTTAAAGTATTGCTGTCATTAAATGCAGAATCAGCTGTTATTTTTAAAGAAATGTTTTACTACCAACATCAAATGTGCTATATACTTTCTACCAGAACAGAGTGCCAGTCCATTACAGGAATCCATCCAGCCATCCATTCATTAAATATGTTTTGTTTGAAATTAAATATTGAATTAAGACTACCCCAAACCATTCTGTTTAGATTTAGGTAATTTGATGAATACAGATTTCATTTACCTAAATGAAATAATGATAATTATATGATAATTTCATCTCTGCTGTATGTCATGCATATTAGCACACTTGACAATAAAGCTGACTTTGACTTTTGACTAAACATGGAGGTATATTCTTCTAATATAACATGAATATTATTCCTTATTTTAAAATCTGATTTAATAGGCAGATTGCCTATTTGTGCCATGCCATCAAAGATAAAGGTTTGAAAAAGACTCAAATCAAATTCTAGATATTAAACCCATGAGAAAGTGTTGAGGTCCATAATGGAGGTGTGTGGTTGTGCCTTCTTGTTGAGAATTGAATTCACTGAATATTTGTTTTCCTTTGTATTTTTTTCCTCTTTTTAATTTGCTCATTGAGATTCTCATTTAAACTATGGGCACAGGATACACAAAGGTCAGAAGAAGCTTTACTTTTAGAACGATGATGCAACAATAAACACCTAAATTGTGAAAATCATAAATACATGAAGTCGCTAACACTGACACACTGACATTCGCATTTTTAAAAAGGAAAAACTAAACTAAAACCAAAAACAAAGGTTAATGTTACATTACATAAGGCACACACCAAATTTAGGTCTGTGGGTATGACAGTGGTGAAGTCGTGACGTAACCGTGTGATGTACAGCTCAGTGGTCATTGTGCATATTATGAAACCTTTATGATACTTCAAATCTATTTCACTAACAAAAATTTTGTGAAAGTAACTTGAAATAGTTTTAAGGACATTTTTACACTTCTTTCATCACTTTTATGAATATAATTTAATTGTATGACAGGCTGATGTGAAGTTATTGCAAGAATTAAAGGTATTAGACTTGTTTTCATGTAGAATAATGTCTACGGTTTTAATGCAAACTGTGTTTTATTGGAATAAATATAGTTGTGACCAAGTAATCCTCGAAAAGCTTCAGAAATACTCATTCATAAAGGAGAAGCTTCAACTATGGAAAATACCACTTGCAACAACTTTTTATTCAAGTTGTGATAGTACGTGATGTATGGTATTCTTGTATATTTTCAGACATCCTGAACACGGTGGCTAAATGAACCCCTCAGATAATGGTCGACTCCCATGACGCTCCGTCACTCTGCTGACAGCCGCTTGCCAGAGTCCAGATGAATGCCAAAGGTATGATTTGCCTCTTCTTTATTGAGATTGTCTCACACCCCCATCTCGCCTCATCCATCCTCGGGAGATTCCTAATGCACTGATACCAAGAGGGAATAATTTTTTTTCCCCCTTTACAATCTGCTTAGCAATGATTTATTGATTGCGGCTTCCACCCTCACAGAGAATTACCGATCCTTTTTGGGAAATAAGATTTTCACACCTTTCATGAGTGTGTATGTGGCGCAGGTCTCCAGAGACAGTGTGAGGGGAAACTGACTTTGAGGAGCAGCCGTGTGTGAATCTCTGTGGTGTCACTCCGCTGCTGCCAAAGCTACGTCCAACGGATGGCCCAGCGAATCCGTGCCTCTCTACACATCACTCTATAGTTTTGCATTATTTATTGGTTGATAAATACAGTGTCCTCGCTTGATTTCAATATTCCTTCAGTTGCCTTCAAACCATTGATACGAACACTTTCATATCATAAGCATGCAAGGGCCCCTCTAAGGTATATGTATGCATTTCATAGACAAAAAAGGAAAATAATAAAAACAACCCTCGCCTTCATAGGAGGAGTTAGATTAGTGCACCGAAAGCTTTGATGCTCCAGAATGTCAGCTCGGTGGATCGATCTCGCAAAACACACACACACACACGCACACTCACTCACACACACACACACCTGACCAATCAGAGGCGTCTATCTGTTGTGGACCTGCTGGGCACCGTGGTTTACAAGCTTCAAAGAGCTCCTTTTAATACACTGCTTTGATAGCCCTCAGCCTTCACTGACCCACCAAGTATCCACCGGGGAGCGTTTTCATGGAGTAAAGAGGGATAACTGTTGATCATATTAATGAGCGAGGGGAAAGAAAAATCAGCCCAAGTTCACTCGACTACTTGTACCGCTGACCCGCTTTTCTCTGCAGAGACGAGGAAGATGATTTTAAAGATATTGTTCTACAAACTCTCTATTTGCTTATAAAATTACAGGAACTCATAACAATAGTCGGAGGCTTTTGCATGGAAAAATGGTTAAATTGTCACTGAAGCTCTAAGATTTCACTCAGTCGCTGAGAGGGGAACAGTTTGGTTAATAGCCCTAAGGGGGAGACAAATCATCATCTAAACCACTTTAAACATCTTTGACTTGGGATGTTTGGCCTGTGCGGCACATCTACAGAAAAAACACATATACTATTTATTAATATTAATTAATACATTAAAGTTATTGATTGTGGTTGGTTTGCTAGTCTGTAAACAGAGTTGCATTTCTGTAATTAGAATGCCGTTTGAGCTTTTTTTTTTTTTTCATTTTAAAACAGCACTTCTTAGAAAGACTAATTCCAAACCATAATGTTTAGTTTAATTCAAATAATGAATTGCTCACTTTAGTTCGTTATTCCTGGGAAAATTAAAACACGGATGTCAAATGAGATTGTATTATCAAAGCAAACCTTAATGGATAAAATGTAGTTTGTGTTTGCTTGTGCATTGAACAGCTTATTACAGCCTATCTAATTTAGGCTATTTAAAAATAAACAACTGAAACAACAGGGGAAAAACAATACCAAAACAGGAAACAATTGAAAGACAGATCAACTCGGGTAGTTTTTAATTAAGGACCGTGGATCTCATAGCTTGTTAGCAACATTTTACCCAAAATCTTTTGTTGATTTCTGTTAAAAACTGGTTAGAAGACATTATGCTGTTTAAAAAAATAAATTAACCTGGTAAAACAAATACTTGATGTGATATTAGATTAATGTTTAAGCACACAAAAAGTCTGAAAGTGAAATTCAGTGTTTTAGTTGAGACTATGAACTTTCCTAAGCTTTATAGACTTGACGGATCCAGTTTAAAGGTCTGCTGGTCTGCTGAGGCTTTATTTTACACAAACACAGGTAAAAAAATGTGAATATGCATCCCTGGCAAATGGAAGGGGTCCTGAAGCTCATAAGCAGTGTCCTAATTCAATGACCTGATACTTATTCTGAGCAGGTTTTCAATCTGTAGTCTTTGCTCAGTGGGAATTGAGAAACCTGAGGATACCTGAAAAGCGTCTCTATACTAAAAAAAAACCCACAAATGTACATTTTTTCGGTGTAGTCATTTTACACTGGTGTAAAAAGAAAAACAACTGCAGAATGTAACACTAACCACACCCAAAATAAACAGCAAATGCTGAAAAACCACAAAAATACACAAAATACCTAAAGTTTCGTGCGCCACAAATGATGAATTTTCTTAATCTGGAAGTAATTTTCTCAATAGCTACCATTTCATTTAATTTTTCCCTAAAATATTTCAATATGATATAAAACAGATGTGCTAGCTTTGCTTGGTTTTAGGCACCTATCGATCTTAAAGGGAAATATCTTCAAGCTGCTCCCATGTATAAACAAAGAAAAGGCTCAAACATCTGAAACCAGTAAATGTTTGCTGGCTTTGTTTCGCCAAAATGATCAATCAAGCAGAATAACCGGTGCTGATTGACTAATTGATTAACGCACTTACCAGCTCTGCTGCTCTGCCTCCCCATTCAGCTTCGCCTGTGCCCTGATTTTCTTTATCCACCTACAACAGCCATTCAGTGCACTTTCATACAGCGTTATCGGTAAAAGCCATGCGTCGTTTAATAATATTAAAGAACAGTAAAGAATATAGATTTTTGTGTGTGTGCATAGATGTTTGCACACCATCTGCTGCCTCAGTAATGAGGATAAATCACAGCTTTAATTATTATTAATTCAGATCAAATGTGTTTAATTCATCTTTATCTCATTTATTAACCTGGAGTGTCTTGAGTGTTTTACTGAAACCCCTCATCCAGCAGTCTCTCACCCGAGGACAGCTCTGGTGAGACCACCAGCTCTTTTCATGGATATCTGACACTCGGGACTGTCTGCTCGCCGCCGACTCTCCAGCCACCAGGGGCATTTCGTAAGCGGGCGGCAGAGGGGGGCATCAAGTGCTTTTTCTTGTTTCTGCAACCTGTTCCTGAGCTGTGGCCAGTCTAAGTGAGCAGAGACGACAAACCTTTTCCTCCTGCCCTCTCACGTTCAGACATTCAGCAGCTCACATTATAGTTTTAATCAGCAGTCTGAGGTTTAAGGGAAAAAAAAGAGGAAGAAGAAGAGATGAAGTTAATCCGTTACACATCAACTGCTTAGAAGCAGTAATGTAATTTCTTATGGTAATTTTTTTTTTTTTTTTTTTAAAGATATCCCTTTTTATTATGTAATTTTGGCAATAAGATTAGATTTATCCTATTATGTGTAATGATATTACTCCTGTCAGCTCAAATTAATCAAACCATCCAATTTGGGGGCATGATTGCGTATAAGCAAAGCTTGCTGTTTTGTGGTAATTAACAGCTGTGTGAGATGGTGAGAGATGTGTTGCCCCCTTATCCTGGAGCCTCAGAGGCCAGGGGAAGATTAGAGCTCTGATCTCATTCCCAGCACTTGTTTGGAGTCTGTCAGGAAGAGAAATGCCAGCATTAGAGAGGTACCGCCACACTCCTGATATGATGAAATAAGGAGAAAAGGGGAAAGGGAAAAAGATGGAGGGATGGACAGAAAGGACCCTGCCCTTCTCTGAAGTGTCAGTGGCTTGTTTATTCTATTTTTCATCGTAGCTGCTGGGGCAAAGATTCCCATTTTTCCTTTATCCCCCCCCCCCCCCCCCCCCCCCTCCACACACCTCCTAACAAAAACCACTGCTCTCATTTTTTATAGGTCTTGCAAACTCTCATGCCCCAGTGAAAATTACATTGTGAAACGGTAGAAATTTCAGGGCTGCCTTTGCTCTCCGCTGTCCCTCTGAGCTTTCAAACAGTCAACAGACTGTGAAGAATAAATAATAAAAAACTATTGATTATTTTGATGACTGCAAGATTCAATTAGGTATTAATTTTGCCCTCCAGTGGACCTATCAAGCAACTCAAAGGAAAGGAGGCAGGAGGTGGGGGTGGGTGGGGAGTGGACCCAGATGCATGCAGAGTGTGGCCAAGCTCAGACAGAGGGGAAAATGTGTTTACCTCGGCGGGCAGAGGGGTGCATTGATGCGCAGTGTCCCACATTTAAGTGCCCCACAAATGAAGCCCTGATGACTAGTGACATTGTTACCAGGGATATGAGTATTGACCAGTTGGCGCACGTGTTTTTTTTTTTTTTTTTTTTAACGACAGCTTAAACTACTTTTATTGATTAACATTTTCATAGATTATCATGTGTCATATCAAAGAGGGCAAATTGCTGTGATGAGCGCATTAAAAAGGCCCCTCTGGGTAGGAATTCATCGACCACTACAATGGACATGAGTGGTTGGGGGTGGGGGGGGGGGGGGTGTAAGATAAGACCCTGCTTTTCTTTAGTGTCTGTGCCCGCATGAGCTGGTCACCTGTCCCCCGCACAGACATATTTGGGTTGGACTTGATTCATAAATACGAAAACGGGCCGTAGTCCTGCTGCTGTGCGTCGGGGCTCTGCAGCCTGAGGTGGGTTGAACACTGTCTGAGGAGCTTTCCAGTGAGAAGACACAAGGGGGAAGAGACAGAGGGAGTGAAAGCGGGAGGGAGTGTGTGTGTGTGTGTGTGTGTGTGTGTGTGTGTGTGTGTGTGTGTGTGTGTGTGTGTGTGTGTGTGTGTGTGTGTGTGTGTGTGTGTGTGTGTGTGTATACGAGAGAGAGAGAGAGACAGAGAGAGAGAGCGAGAGAGGGAGGAGGTGACATCTCCGGGGCTTGTCTTAGGAAGCAACCTTGGGTTTGAACCTGCAGTGGCCATTCATATACACAAACGTAGAAGCGGCTACTTCTGGTGGTGCAGAAAGCATGTTGTAGCTGCTGTTTGGCTCATTTCAACATTTGGACTTTCTGAAAACTCTTCTTTTTACTCTTTCACTCTGGAGCTGTGTCGAGGTAAGCAAAGTTATTTTTTCGCCCCCCCCAACAGCTTTTTCAAAACTTTATTCACGCCTCAGTTGCGTGCAAGAGATTCATAGAAACCGTCATCTAAAGAGCAGCTGATGTATACATGTATTTTTGTCTATAAGGATGGTTTTTCAGTTAATTTTCCACTTTTTTTCTGAATCCGCTCTATTCTCAGATAATGCGACATAGATGTTGTTCTCTTCTGCTTCCATGTGCTGGCAAAAATATGAGAATAATTGGGCAACAATTTTATTTGGGAGCATCAGGGATTTCATCTCTCGTTTAGATCAGGCCGTCGTCTCGCACTGTGCTGCGAGATGTCACCCTTGATCTCATTTTATGTACCCCGACTATGTGTAAATTGACATAATCAGTGGTGTGCATTTTCACTCATCTTCCCCCTTCAGATGTAGAATTAGATTTATTTCATTTATTTATCACCCTGCAGCCCGTGGACCCTCTTTGTAGACTGCTGTCAGCTTAGTGTTTGCCGAAGATGAGGCACATGTCAGGTAGTAATGAGCCCTTGGAGATGGATGTATCACTGCTTTAGGACTGCAGGGTATAATGGTAAAGCCACGCCATTCGTAACAGTTCTTCACCAGGCAGCAGCCGGCAGTATCAGCGGGGTAGCACCAGCCTCAGATAAAAGAGGGAGCTATGGAGAGAGGGAGGGAGCAGGAGAGAGAGGCAGAGTGATGAGTGAGCGATAGAAAGGAGACGCTGGGCAGGGAGAGAGTGAGTGGAGACACAGAGAAGGAGCCGGCGAAGGGTGAGAAGCTGAAGCGCATCTAACCAGGGGCATTTTCCTCTCTTTTTGTTCCCCCCCCCCCCCTCCCACCCCCCTCCTCCTCCTCCCTGTTTCCCACCTGGGCTCCCGCAGCTCCGCTACAGGATCCGATGATTACGGGGCAGCTGAGCAAGCCGCTGCTCTCCCTGCGCAGCGACATGAGCGCGGCAGAACTCCGGGCGGACGACAAAGCGGCCAGCCCAGACAGCGATCTGAACGACGAGCCCCTGCTCCTGCCCTCCGAGGCCACGGACAGGGAGGGCACTCCCAACAAGCTTTACGGTAAGTCCGCTCACATCCTTCCCCTCTCTGGGATTGTTGGCTGGAGGGCTGGTCTCGGGCAGCAGGTCGGGGGGTTCCAGTGCTGGGACAGGTGTCAGCAGGGTGCATGCAACAAGCTCAGTGCAGTGATGAAGAAGTTGTTGCGTGGCTTTTCTCGGCTTTGTGTTAGTTGGGCAGTTATCAAGATGTGTCATCCACCTCTTCAGACTTTATATCCTTAGAAAAGCACTTGATTTATAAAGTGGGTAGTTGAATGTGTATTAACAGTGCAAGTAAGTGAGTCTTTTTTTTTGCAATGTCAGTCGAAAATACTTTTGTTAAAATGTTATTTTAAATGCAGTGATGATTTATTAGTTTTTCATATTTCATGACAGCATCTGTCAGTGTGTTTTCTTTATATCTAATCTATTTAAAGTTCCTCAAATTTAACCTGTCAGACTATTTTGCTTCTCATTCATCTTCACTGACTTTGTACAGTCAAATACTATGTTGACTTTACTTCATTTATACACACTAACTTCTATATGTAAGATCTAATCATTGATGAAATTAACAGCACAACAGTCAATGATGCCCTAGCGTAATGCAGAGTTAAGTTAAAAGCTGTGTCTGGAAAAAAAAATTCATCTTCAGCACATTTGATGAAGCAATATTTGTTCTACATTTGCTGGTGATGTTTCTTTTTATTGTTTTAGTTTTTGTATTTTTTTTTTATTTCAGGTCGTTTAAGTTGCAAATTATCTTCTAAATGAGGTAATTTCTTTGCCAGCATGAGCATTATTTCTGCAGTTATCGCTTTAATTGAGTGCTGAATGCTGACACTGTTGTGTTTGTGTCTAAATAAGCGTGCTTAATATTATCATTATTATTATTATTTTTATTATTCTCATTATTAGCCGTTTCAGTCATGTGGACTGATTCAATCATTGGAGCTCTTTATGAATCAATAAGCACGATAGAAATAATCATTTAGCAAATTGTCTAATTATCCTTTGTAATAATAAAAAAAGTAATCTTGCTCTAAACATTAGTTTTATGTTTGAATGCTTCCAGCAAAATGGCAAAAAACAACATATTTCTGTTATATGGCACTGTGAAGTAACTGCAGATTTAACAGGTTTGTTAAAGAGCTTAATGAACTTGAATTTATCAGGTTATTTTTAAGGACGTGATCTCCTCTTAGTTTTATTATTTGTCAGTTCTACTCATCTCTACATGCCATACTACTTCCAGGATTTTTCTTTTCTTTTCATTATTTTGTTTTTAATTGTAGCAAAAACATTGCTTTCCAAAAAATAATGTTTCTTTTTAGAGCAACAAACATTAAAGGTGCAAAAAAGACAATGATTTGCTTATCATTTACCCTTGTGTCAAGTTTTATTATTCTCATTACGTTTCTCATTGTTTGATGTGGATGCAAGATGACAAGTGACAAAATCCCCCTGTAATGGCTTTAGATGTGGGTTTTGAATATTTATACAATCTTCGGTGTTTTTCTCTGTTTGTTTTTCCCTTTCTGAAAGTTTAACTGCATTTGTGTCACCTGGTGGAAGTGTATTAATGTGTAAGATGTTTTTTGTGTATATTTGTTTTGTGGTGGTTAGAAATTTAAAATGTGTCTCCTGTACTTAGCATGCAGAGTTTTAATAAGAATTGTTCAGGGAGGATAAGTATGTGTGAGTCAGCCTGACATCGTGTGCTGTGCTGTGGAAGTGACAGAAAGTATAGTACAGTGCCTATAGGCTGAGCTCGCCAAACATTTGTGAACAGAATAAAATAGGAATTTGGAGGAGGGAGAGCCAAATATTGCTCTCAAACCTAATCAGCGTGAGTTCAGCTGTCTTTTAAATCCTTATTTCAAGAATAACCTGAGGCTAGTCTTCTAAACAAGGACTCCGTACTGCAGGATTTGTCTCAAAAGTGTTGCAATTTGGTTTAATAAGCATCAAGTCTTTCCTTCTTTCTTCCTCTCTCATCAGTTTTGACTCCTCTCCTGTTTCTCACTCATTTCTTTATTTCTGTCATGCACTTGGATAGCAACAAACTCTTTGCCACTTCTTTATATTCACAGCTATTTACTTCCGGGCTTTTGTGATTGAGAGATTAAATAAAGCAGGCATGGTTTTAGTCATTTCTGAGACTATGAGATTAGGAATTGCGTCTGTTTTCTGCCCAGTCAATGCCGATGGTTTGTCATCGCTCTAAATGTGGCTGGCCGGCGCTGCTGCGGGGAAACTTGTGAATTTTGGGGGATGCTTTCTCTCTGGCCGTTGGCGAAGCCCTGGGCTGCGCCAGCAGCAGGTTCAGTTTGGGAGCCGCTGCCCACATGACCTGTCAGGGAATGGCGAGGAGACGTGGCGTGTTCGTGTCTTTGCTGGAGGGTGGGGGGGGTGGGGGGGTGGAGGGAGGAGACAGGGAGTGGGGTGGCGGTGGGGGAGGGTTTTAAAGACGAGAGACTCAGCATTTCTTTTTCTTTAAATGTTTCCAGCCTGAAGGGAAAGGTGTGGCGCTCGCGACTGGTCCTTCTCATTTCTGTACTTTGAAGAAATGACGACGGTTGTTGTTCGCATTTGATAAATTGTTTGAAGTTGTGGTGTCGTGAGTGATTGGAGTTGACAGTTTATGTTACTTCCCCCGACTTGAGTTCGGTCTGTGATGCTTCTGGAAAACCAGCTCAGCTTGACGTGTTGCTATTAATGTGAAAGCTGGACGGTTAATTTAAGTCCTTCAAAAGGTGCTGCTTTCACACAATTAACCAGCAACCAAGCTGTTATTACAAATCGAGAGGGATAAAATGAACATTTGATACAACTGTTACATTTGATCTATTATTAACAATTTGTTGTTTTCTTTATTGTAGGTTTTATCAACATCATATTACAACATCTTTTAGTTGTATTTGCTGTGAACTCTCATGGCTGCAGAAAGAAATACATTTGCAAGTCGCTGTTGTATTATCGACACGAATGCCACAGTTATGAGAACAACCCTGAAACGAGCCTTTAAACTAGGCTTTCCATTATTCAGTGGGTTTCTTTATGTGGCTCAGCTCTGGTTAGAAACCACAATATTTAGATTCTTGGCATTTACTGTGGGTAAAGTCGCTGGAACCGAAGGTGCACTTTGATTCTTTACATTCAGAAGACACTTTTTGTACTTTTTGTACTGTTTCATGCCTCTTGTTTTATGAAGATCGCATCAATAAGTTGTTCCAGTTTCTCGATTGACAGAAACCTCACACACCAACATGAGTGTCACACACACTGAAACCACACGCTGATAGTTTCAAGGAAATGAGACTTTATTTGCTCTCCTAGAAACTTGATATTACAGTGTACACACACACACACACACACACGCACACGCACACACACACACACACACACACACACACACACACACACACACACACACACACACACACACACACACACACACACACAGTGTCTTTAAAAGTATTTTTTTTTAAAGCAGTTTTTTTTGCCGGCGCTAAAGAGTTATACACTCTAGATATAAAGCATAATAAATATTGATCTCCTGTCACTTCATAACCTGATGATATCTATCTATCCCAATAAAAGTTATTTTTTTCCATGACAACATTGAATAATTGTCACTGATTATATGTGATATATACATTGTTGTGTTTATAGCCTATCAATGTTTTGTTTTGGGGGTTTTTTCTCCAAAGTTGACATATAACTTCAGTGTTGGTGCCTAATAGGAGTTTGTGCCAGAAGGAGAAGTCAGTGGGACACGATGACAGTAGCGGTCATATTTGTCTACAGTAAATTGTCCACCTTCTACACCCACCACATGCTTACTGTTGTGGTGAAAGGGTCGTTCTCCTAAAAGCTTGCCTGTGCAAATAGTCTTCCACTTCAGGTAACAGGGGCTACGAGGCACCACAAACATCCTGCTGCCTTGTATTTATTCCAAGTAGAAGTGGACATTAGGTGGGAAAGCTGTGGTTAGTAGGGCAAGCAATTTTTTTTTTTTCAAAGGACGAGATGGTGTTGGATGCGTACAGTTTCTGTCTTCTCTTCTCAAGCAAATCTCCCCCTTTCAGACATCAACAGACAAGATAATAAGACACTCAGAGCACAATTCCGTATTATATTCAGCAACCAAAGGCTCATCTCTTGTCAGTTTGCATTTACTCTCCCAAGGATGTGACGCTTCTATCATCATGCTGTCAAAGAGAGCCTGGCTGGAACGACAGGAGCACTCATTTCATACACTTACTGTCTACATGAAATGGTCTGCACTTATACGGATTCTGCCAAAATGGTGGGACATTTTCACAAAGGTCACCTAGAGACCCCCCTCCCCAAAAGAGCAAAATGAATCTTCATTGATTCCCGGTATTGGAGGTCAGTCAGAACAAAAAAAATCCTGCTCGGATGCTGCATCTGCCGCGACGTTGCACATTGCTTTTATGTTGTTGTTGTTTTTTCAGGTGTATTAGGATTCATTTACACTCAGACTGACCACTCCATTCCTCAGATTAATTTCCCTTGAACATGTAAATCAGGTAGCACATGAGAAAGGTAGCTGTAGCGCTAAATCAATTCTTCAGTGCAAAAGTTTCTTCAACTATTGTTGTGTTAGTCTAAATAGGATGTTTCCCAATTTTGCATTTAGATCTTAACTTTTGTCATGTTTTATCAAACTCAAACTCTAACAAAATCACAGTATGCATGCTTTTAAAGTCCTGCTAATGGACGTCATCATCTTCACTAAATATTTTAACTTTTTCAAGTGTTATTTCTAACCTTGTTATGATAAGCGCCACTTAATTCAGTACACTAATGTGTCAAATATGAACATACTTGGTGATACTTCTATGCTGTGCAAAGGAACAAGCGACTGTCTTTCCTGCAAAACGACCTTTTTCATACACACACGTAATCTCTCTCACACACACACACACAAACACACACACACACACACTGCTTCAGGCATGAGTTCTTATTATTTTTGTGTAATCAGCTTAGTGAGCAGGATACATGGTGGGATAGCCTGCTTACTGATGCAAAGAGGCTCGTAATGTTGTGTGGTGAGGTTAAGTAATAAAGTGGCGCAAAACCCAGTGCTGAATGAGCGATGCTGAGTAAATAATAAGAGTGGATAAAGGACCGAGGGGGGAACAAGTCTCTCCCCAGGAGGTGGATCTCATTATGGGGATTTCAGCTATCTGCGTAAACTTGAAAACAAGCTTAATGCATGCCTATAAAGCAGGTGTAATACATTTGCTAATGTGCCCGCAGCGACCATGGCTCCGACGACACAATCACTGCGTGTTGTGGAGGACAGGGCGGGAGGACGAGCGCCAGGCGGACAACTTGTTTATGTAGCAAACATCTGCAAAGGTCGTCAGGTTTCACGGATGCTTGTTTATGCAGAAATGACTTTGAGCAACACATAAAACTTCACAATAATGGACAATGTATTTCTCCCCATTGTTTGTGTGTTTAAAGTTAAGATTATTTATTTATTTTTTGCCACGACTAGAAATAAATAATAATAAAAAAATAATAATAAAAGCACATTATAAGTTGTATAGGCAGCCAGCTGGGGAGAGAATAAATTGAATTTTCGGTGTGCATCATTTTTAGTGACACACTTTCTTTAAGTTGGAAATTCATTTTCAAAAAAATGTACATGTGTATCATGCGCTCCATAACCAATATCAATAAGCCTTTCATGTCGGGCTAACAAAGAACCATCACATCTCCTGGCACGGACACGGTTGGTGTTGTTGAGAAGTAATTGAAGCTGCAAGGGTCACATTTTCGGAATAGAAATTACAGTCTTGTCTTTGACTTGTGTGGCGTGAACCAGAGATGCATCCCACAGCCCTCGTGTCCTTCACAAGCCTTTATTATTTATAACGCTCACTCTTTGAGCAATGACCAGTACTAATGCATAACCTTCTGTCCTTCTGGCTGATTCGCTTCCTTTGAAACCAAAGATTGAGGCAGGAGAAGTGGGTGTTCGGTGGATGAGGAAGGGGTGTGGGCTGGCAAAGGGGGGGGGAGCGCAAGTATAGGGCAGTGGAGATCCAGGCTATCGAGAAGTTATTATGTTTTTTTTCCCTTTATATCTGAGGATGTGGAATAACACTGTGATGCTTCTTTTCTACAGAATAGAGTTATGGGCTTCAAAGCAATACTATTTCCTGACGTCGCTCCTTACTCTATTTTTCTGCTTCACCAGAATAATGTGCTGGGAGTGGTGGGGTGGGGTGTCTCTCCGATACATGATTATATGCTGGTTTCCACATGTACCCACCCAGGCCTGTAAATATGACCGTAACCGTTGTAATACAATAGCAACTAATGCAGTAGATTTCGCAGAGAAACTAATTTCGAGATAAACTCTGTTTAAGTGAGGTTCAGTGGAGGTAAGATATACTGTCATGCTGCCCGTATCACCGGATGTTATCCCGTAGTGATTGAGCCTCTGCCGCAGCGCCGCTGTGATCCATTGTTATTATAGCTCTGTGACAGAAGGAGCGGGTGAGGTGGGGTGGGGGTGGTGGTGGTGGTGGTGGTGGTGGTGGGGGGTGTCGGGGGGGGGGGGGCTTTGGGGGGCAAAGGGTAGAAAGTGGGACATAGGCAGCATTAGCGCCGAATCGCCTGGGGGGGCTGAGGCTGATGTGTCAGGCATGACATGTGGGTGTCTTGTCCTCACACACACACACACACACACACACACACACACACACACACACACACACACACGCACGCGCACGCACACGCGCGCGATGCCAGAGTGTCCCTCACACCCCACCGGCTACTTCTTAATGTCCTGCAGTTGACCAGATGCAACTCAAGTTAGACAAAAATAGAACGAGATGATTTTACCTCCAAATGTTGATGCAAATTCTGGTTGATCAGCAAGTATGTAGCAATTATATTTTGGGGGATTATTGATTTATATGTTGATATTATTTGAATTAATCATTGATTCTATAAATGAGTAGAATAAAGTCGATCACAGTGTACCTTCAAGAACTACATGATTTGTTCAGTCACTTTGTAGAAAATCTAACAACCATTTTGAAAGTCAGTTTTTTTTTTTTTTAATTGAAGGCTAAACTAAAAACATGCCAATCTTTTTTGTTCAAGGCATCTCAAGCTGTTTAAAACAGCTTTCCAATTTTCTGACCTTTTAAAAACCACAAATATAATTGAATCGTTGAGAAAGTGATCATGAACATCATTCACCAAATCAACAAATAATTACTTGAAGATGTATCTTTATATTGCTTGTGTTAACAAAACAACTTTGGTGTTATCACCATATTTAGCTTGCCAACATTTAAAATAAAAAATAAGTTGCACATTTTTATGAATGCCTGAAATCAAGAGATATTTTACGTTTCTTCAATATGACAGTTAGCCTTACTGTGCATCTACTCGTCTTTGATAAATAGCTACAGTCTTACCTTCAGTTTAATGTAGTAATGTTTTGTCCTCGTTAAGTGAAGTCGTCATTATATCTTAAATAGCTGTACAGTATCTTTAGTCAATGACCTAAAAAGCAGTGCAGGATAGAAAAATCCATTACGGAGTGATCATAGGTAAATATATAGTCAGACTGAATGTCCAAATATGTTAACATCATACAACATACTACCAAAATTAAACCTTGACGTGAGCCTCTAAATTTTAGTTGTTTGGTCTGCAGGGTTGTGGGTTTGTATGCAGACAATATATAGATGTCAGACAGAGTGAGGGGAAGGCCTTTTTTCATCACAGGGTTGTAGGCCGCAGGCAGCAGAATCCTATTTACAGCAAATATCATTTAGGTAATTTAGAAGTAGGAGCAATGGGGAAGCAGGCATCTCCTAAAAGGCTTACAGCTCCCTAAAGCTAGTCTTCATCTCGGCGTCCCACCTTTGCTGATGGCCATAAAAGGATGAAGAATAATTTGGATTGTTATTTGCCTCTTTCAACCCTGAGCTAATCAGGTTGACATTGCTTTGGGGATGAGGACGACGCTCCAGAACAGATGTGCTCATGTGCAAAGTGTACCGAGTCCCCTGTGAGGAGGCAACACAAAAGCCCTCTTTCCTCCTTTCTTCTCCTCTTCCTCTTCCCCTTCTCCGTCTCCCCTCTCCCCATCACACCGTCTCTCCTTCTTGACCTTTGAAATGGGCATTGCCTCTTCTCACCAATTTACCTCCCTCTGGTCCCTCTTGTGCTTGTGCTGCTTCCATCTCCACTTCACCATCAAGGGAGAGACAGGTAAGAGCTGCAGCAGAGCACTCTCATGTCAGAGAGCCTGTTGGCGAAGACCTGTGGCCACGAGCGAGGGGTTGAAGAGTCACAGCGCCACATCCTTCGCTGCTTTGACTATGGTTTGCATGCAGATGCACCATCCATTTATCACATGGAGGGTTTCCACAACGAACTGAAGTGCACTATTTTGTCTTGTTTACATTGAAAACATGCTGCCAGGGAAGACACCCATTACTCCATTGCATCGGTTTCCCCTTTGCTTGTCCTTCTTCTTCTCTCCTCCGTCCTCTGAGCCTTTGCTGTTCTGCTGGTGGCCTAACAATCTCCTCAGAAATAGTCAGAGAACTGCTGAGGTGTAAAATCCTTTCTGTTCGGCGCACTCCGCAGCACCACCTCCTATGTAATTCCCTAACTCCATAATTCCACTTTGTGCCAGAATAATGAATGAGATAGACCCCCCCCGCCCGTTAGGTCTATACCCTTGTGCGATGAAGAATCTGGCTTTAATGTCGAAGGCCCAGAGAGATTGCGGTGGCCACTTCTCCCTCTTGCCCTGTGCTGTGCTCTTAATTAAGGAAATGACAGCTCTCCTCGCAGTAGCAGTCGCCATAATGTAGCTAATAGTGTTACAGGCAGACACTCAAAAGTCCGTCTCTGGTGATTTTCTATCCCCAGAAACACTATTGACCTATCCCTTGCAGCTTCTCCACCCCAGCCTCTAAACAGAGTATTACTTCCCTGCAGGTCCAGAGGGAGCCATCAGACTAAGAGCACCTGGAGTTATTGGCAGCAGATTATGCCCTGTGTTATTGTTGAGGGCTTTGGTGGGAGTAATGAAACACTAAGCTGAATCACTGGTGATTTGGGCTCTGTTGCATTCTGCAAGGAGTTAAGTAAATCACTATGGAGCTCACAGTGCATACTATGGGCTGTTCTTTTCCACACAGCACTGCATGTAACATTACATTTTTTTTTTTTTTCGTTCCACGTCGCTTTAGATTGAACAACGCAAAGTGAAATGACCTGACTTTCTCTAAGCTCGCTGCAATGCCACATAAACTTTCCAAGTGGTATTAACAAAATCAATGGACTATCTGGCACAATTGGTTGTGTATTGATGGAATTAAACCTTGTGTATGATGTGGCTTGTTGTGTATCTGGGATCATCCTTTACGCCTCAACAGCTCACAGATCCTAGCGTAAATGGTTCGAGTGAACAAAAGCAGCACATTTCTGATGATGACAATATTATTATTTGTCGTGGGTTTATATGTTTACCACCACTCCAGAATGTTCCACCAAGTAGACAATTAAAGATGTGATTAACTTATAATCTTCAGTCTTTTTAAATGTGGAATTATTTTCCATGGATTAGATTTCAGTGGGAAAATGATTGACATCATCTTAATAGCAAACACATGCACTCAGCCAGACGTTTTGAAAAGAACCATTATAAAAATGGGGTAGGCTGTTCATTCTGAATAGCCCGAATCGTTACCAGGCCTCTCTGGTACATTTGACAACTTACATAATGCATTTCCACTAAAATAGCTTAAGTGTTAAAGCTTCTTTTATGGGCAAAAATTGATTCATAAATGCACTGAGGCAAAAGCTAACGTGAACACAAAGCTTTCAATAACACCCATTTTATACAGACTGTCAATGTATGAAGCGGTTGCATTAGACAAGGTGGCATGCTGATTGCTTTATGAAATCCAGGCTAATTGTTTTGTGGTAAAGTCCTTGGGGCACCCTGCATTAAGACAGGCCGAATGAAGTCAAATAAATATAGCTCTTTGCCCCCCCCCCACCACAACACGCGCACACACACGCACCAGAGAGGCCTTCTGCCTTGTGTGGCATTGAAAGTCGCTCCCCAGTGGCCACTTTGGTGATCAATGAAAGAGAATTTATATAGTGGTGGATATTGGCAATATTTCCATGCCATAAGTCACATCAGATTGCACCCTTTGCCCTGCAATAAATGTAATTATTTAACTAACATAAGAAGCATTTTCACTGTACACTTCAGCCTTTCACTGTTACATAGTTTTTTTTAATTGATATGACTTCTTTTTCTTAAGTACTCAGTGAAAGCAGGCATGTGTGCTTTTATAAGTTTGCTTTTGTTACTCAAAGGCATTTAGGCTGTTACAATAGCAATTAATCTGCAGAGAAAATTCTAAACTGAGATGTAGTCTGAATGTCCCAGATAAATGTGGAGCTATGTTGAATGTGCGTCGCTTGTTCTTTCATCCATTTGGCCTCTTCTTTCATCTCCGCTCACATCAATACATCCATTCATTCCATTTTATCCATTGTGTGACCTGTGTATAATCACAGCATCAAAGGACTTTCTTTCCCGTAAAGGTTTGATCGAGATATCCATCCCCCCCCCTTCTCTATGCAGTATTAATCGCCATCTGGAAATCCATTTAAGAATCATTCACATTGGATAAGTAGATTTTTTTCTTTTTAAAGAAAAGAAAAGAAAAGCAAAACGTGTCCAAAGATTCCAGTAATAAAAAAGAATTGAAGATTGACTCCCCGGGTATTTCTGCTGTCAGCTATTTAATTTGGTTAAAGAAATTACACAAATCCTTTGGGGGAAGATGTGCATGTGTATTTATTTATTATTGATTTTTCCTCTTGCGATAAATATGTTAACGTTACAGATATTTGCAAAGGGATGAAGCCGTCTAAGTTATTGTGAAGTGATGCAATGAAAGGAATCGTTTCTCAGTAAGCCCGCCACACTGTTTATCAGATAGAATACATTATTCACAGCCAATATCTTAACTACAGTCATCAGCCACCCTCTCTGCAGCGTATTGATGACTTTATAGAGTCTCCTTATTTCATTATTAGTTGAATATCAGTATTTAGCTAATTGACTTTGTTATAATGGTAATTGGATAATTCTCTGGCATAAAAGTCGCTCAGTAGCACTGCTGGGTTTATTAATGTTATCACAGTGTGGCAGCTGAATTGCTTCTGAGATTGTTGGAAAGTTTGACTCACAGTAAATGAAAATAAGACCGTTTCAAGTCTAGAGAGGAGAAATTGCTTTAATTTGATAACATCCAACCTGAGAATTAACTGCTTAAAGGCAATACCCCTCAAGAAATCTGGCTTAACGATTATGATATTTAGTCACTGCTTTTGTCAACAAATTTGAAAACCAACAGCAGATTGTGATGATATCGCAGTTTATTCATGCGTTTGTATCGATTTAAACACATCCACAAAGTACTTCCTGTGTGTTCGGATTGATCTTAATTCCACATACTGAGTGCACAGGGTGGGGCTGAGCCCGGCGTGGCCTGTAATGGGTGAAATAATTGGTGAAAAGAGACTCGCTTGTCAAAATAGTCGCTGTGTTGTGAGGCTGATAAGCGAGAGGATGTGGACCTTTATCGAGACGCGGGGCCATCCAGCCAGAGGTGGAAACCAGCTACAAAAGCAGGCTTCCCCTTGGGCTTTCACATCAACCATCAAATGCTTGAGGTTCATTTGTTAGGTCATGCCATTCACCAATTATTTGGATTTTATGCAAAGATGAAATGATTTTAGTTGGCGGAGGGGAGTTTTAAATGCACTGCATAAATATACTTGACAGGCAATGAGATCTTGCTGGCAAGGCTATTGAATGGCACGTTTTGTATGAAGCTTTTATGAAAAGGCTGGAAACCACTGCCTGCCCTGTATGTTTAGCAAAAAAGGAAAAAGAAAAAGAAAAACCTTTTCAAGCATGAATAAAAAGACACAATACATCTGGGATTTATTCTTTATTTAAAAGCTGTGATATTCCATTTAAAAAAAAAAAATCGATTGTACAGTGGAAATGTGATTACATTTTTTTTTTTAATTCATAGCGAGCATTGTGTGGTTCAACAAGGTTTTGTGGCCTTCAAATGCATTTCCACATGGGTGGTTTGATTTCATCTACAAAATCCATTTTGTTCAGGGAAAGAGTTGTTGTGCGACGGGAGGACAGTACATTAGAGGAGGCGTTTTGTTAACTTCATGTGGGGCTTTTTGTATTTCGCATTTAAAACAGGTTATTAAATTACAGATGACGCCACACTCGTACGTACATTGATCACACGTGTGCTTTTTAAATTGGTGAGTCAATTCTTGCCGCTCTGGTAAATTGACTCTTTAAGCATGAAGAATAGGCATTCCAGCACATTCCCAAGCCTTTCCATTTCAGATCTCAATAAATGAGGGGTTTTACTGATGCTTTTATGACAATGCCTTTCACACTAACGATTCTTTAAGTATCAACAAAGAGCTTTTTAAGCATAGATTTGTCTGAAGTATAACATCCATCCATCTGCTATTGTGGTTTATCGAACTTCAGGCTTTGGGTGCTGGATCCAAGCTGACTATGGGAGGAGCCATAGCACAACCTGGACAACTCGCCACTCCATCACAGGGCAGACAGAGAGTAATTCACAATTACATTCAACACCTACGGACACATTTACAGTCTCATACAATTGAACTCATACCAGTACGAGACCATGCACAACACGTTTGTACTAAATGAGCAACAGTCAGCACACTGGGTTTCTTTAGGACAGTGCAGGTGTTGTTTGGTCGTATTCAAATGTTTCAGCATGCTCATTGTTGCATACGTGTTTGTTGCATAAAGTGACACTTTAAACCAGTCGGAGTGGCTGCAACAAAAACCACAAAGATCCACCAAGTAAAACTACCTGAACTGTAGCACAGAATTCAGATCCTTTTGAAATGAAAGGATCAAGAAGAGGAGAGGTATTGTTTCTATTTTCTCCAAGTGTGGAGGAATTATCACAAGCTTCAATTGGCGGCATGAAAGAAAATTATTATCAAAGTTGAAACACAAAAACCACGGAGCAAGATCAAGATGTCAAACTGATAAAGTACATTTTTCACGACGTTTTACAATGGAAAAAAGAACGCAAAGGCATTATTTGATGAAGACAATCCCAAATCAAAAGATTTAAACTCCTTGAAAAAGCGCTTGAAGGCCAATCACACATTTTGTTAAAGTTGAGGCTAATATTGTTCAACTGGAATCAATGGGAGGCCTGAAGATTCTTTTATATTGTCACTGTGGGACAGTGATGGAACTTGTTTATTGTACTTTTGCAAGAATTGGTTTTAGGCCCTCACCTCAACTTATTTAAAACACTTTAATGCTTCTGAGCTTTCTTTTCCCAGTCTTTCTGTTGACGGTGATGCAAAGTGCGATTTTGATATGACCGAGGTCAAAGTGCGATGACCACACGACTCATCCAGCCCTTTCAGGGTAATCCTCTCTTTAAAAAGTGCACTGCTTAGATATTCTGCGAGATGGCGACTGCTATGATAACCAATCGTTGGTGCCCTTTATTTTCCCTGCAGCCATCAGCAAGCTTATTATCATGTCCCTGTCTGCTCCGCTCCTCTCTGCCCTCATAGCAAACAGGTCTAATTGTGTCTCATAGCTGCAGGCTCAGAGCGGTGGGAGGGGGGGTGTGTGTGGGTTTAGATGAGTGATACTCAGTGATGTAAATGGCTGAATAATATGGCCCCAGCGTTTGTGGTGAAGCTCTATCTCTCAGCGGTAATCTAGGCCATCGGGGACCCGACAGTATGCATCATCCCCCATCAATGAGCCTCTCTGCTGGTTGGTAATTTATTCAGTGCTACGGCGGTTATTGATAAAGCACTTAAATACAAATTCCCCCTCCTTTCCCAGCTGCCCTCCTCGGCTCCGTACGACACTCGGTGTTGTAATATCACAGCATGGTCTGTGTTGTCTGTTTATCTACTTATGCTGTCTGCGTTGATCTCAGGTGGACTCTTTGTTGTCTCTCTTTTTTCTTTTTTTTCCCCTCGCCGCTTTACCACATGGATTTCTGCTTGTTGCTCTTTCAGGAGCTCGCGACGGATCGGTTCAGTCTGATGTCAGCAGCAGCCCGTCTGAACAAAGTCAGCTGGGTCAGTCCCACCCGGGATACCCCATGGGTCCACAGGTGAGTCAGAGCTTAAGGTAACTCCCTACTTTGAATGTGTTGTTAATAAGTAAGTATTAATAGTTTGACCTGTTCTCAGTTACAGAGGAAACGTTGTAGTATGGAGAGTGTTATAATCTAAGAGAATTTCAACTTTACTAGCCAAAGTTAGCAGCTATTCATAATTAAAAAAAAATTAAGGTGGAGAACACATTATCGCTGTCATATTAGGTGAACAAGCCACATAACAAAAACATCCTCAGGGAAAAGATTTGGAGGAGATTAACAATCAAGCACAGTTTTAGTCTATTCTCTGAGATTATATTGCCCTTTTTAATCATTTATGCCCACTTTAAACAACTATGCACACAAAGGAAAGTATAAATATAGGTCCAGTGTCTTGTAATTGCAACTTGCAAGAGAAAATACATTTTCAGGTGCTTTTAATTAAACTTTCAACATTCATGTCGTGTGAAGGTCTGCTTTTCATACAAGGTTACTCTATCAGTCCACTGCAACCTTTCACTGTGTCTCCAGGGTTGTGACAACTGAGTTGTTTAAAAGCTTCATTTTAGAGTAAAATTAAGATGTGTGCATTGGAGTCTCATTGAAAATCTCAAACCCGGTTCGTTGCATTGTGTTGGTTGCAGTCGTCATTTATTTAGTTCATGCGCAAAGTGAAGCAGGCACACTTAATGCCACAGAGTGAGCCTTTTCCAGTTAAAATATGCAAATTGTAAACTATTTAGTCATCACACATCATCTTCAAATGTAATTGAGTTGTGGCACTAATGAGCTGACAATACAGGCCTTGTCAAAACAAGCAGGGCAGCAGAGAGCCTGAGCCTGCAGCCCTGTTAATAGCTCAATCAGGCATTGTCCTATCTGATTGGATTTATTGGCCTGGTGGCTCGGCGGTGTTTAATGAACATCTATCTCATTAGTGTTGCTCAATGTCACCGCTGCAAACACACACGCACGCACACACACACACACCCACCCACACACACACACACGATTACGCACTCTGGCAGAGCATCAGGTTTCCTCCACCCTCTTTAATAAGGCCATTCTAGCTGCACTCAGTGTTACTCAATGACAGTCGGTCCTCATCAGGATAGACAAAAGAGGAAACATGAGACGCGGAGTAAAGCCATTCACTTTAGTGGCGCAGGTTTGCAGAGTGAGAATTCCCCGGTGAACAAGTCAATCTGCTGTAAGTGGAGATAAAAAATGTGCTTAATTAAAAGCACTTTCTAGATTACACATACCCTCGCTGGTCAAAGCTACTATTTTGGTAATAGATAAGGAATAAACACAGAAAGGAATGCAGGCAGCAGTTAGAGCCTGAGCCTCAGCAGGCGGCTCTCAACAGTCACCATCTAATATATTAATGCTGTCAGTACAGTCTCTGTGAAGCTAACACTTTTCAGAAACAAAGGCGCTCCGCATGCCATACCCAATTCTCTTGTTCCAGGATCAATATGTTTTGATAGATTCTCGCTCCAGAGCCGGATATTGTTCGAACAACCATTATCCGATGGTAGTTTACCCAACATGAATCTACCTTCCTTCTGTTTCCCACTTGCAGTTAGGATGACAAAAGTCGGCTATCTGGGTGATTATGGGCAATTTCTCAGTGCCAGAGCTGCCAAGCAGATAGAAGGGCCTATTCTCCCCTGATGGGCAGGGAGGCTGGGTACTAACATCCAGTCCTGAGTGGGGCTGCTTCCCCATCCAGAGCCCAACACACAATCCAGTGTGTGTGTCTGTGTGGCCCCTAGGAGACCACTTCTCAACACTCAGCTGTCAGGTCTGCCAAGCACTGTACAGCAGCACCTATGGAGTGGAGGAGCGGGTGTATGAGGTGAAAAGGCAAAGGGTGAAACTGTTTATGCATCTGGATGAGTGATGCTTGGGTATCTTGGAGCAAACGTGTGTTACATGGCAGCAAATTACAGCTAATTATGTTCACAAAATGTTTCTCTTATCTTAGATTTTGATGTGTGCATGGAGAGGATTCACACCTCAGACAAAGATCATAATCAGTTGTAAACTGGCACAACAAACCGAAACACCAAGAGCTCTTGCATGCTTTAAAGGGGAAAAAAAAAAACCTCCAGTGTTTTCTCTTGGCAGCTGCCTGTGTGCCTAACAGCTGCCTGCTTCTCCAAAGCTGCCTGTAATGATAAATAAATCAGGGCTCCATCTGATAATTGTGGGATTGTCTTTTAATGTTATTCCCTTCTATGTGAAGCTGTCTTTGCTGTCAAGCCTGGCAATCTCATTTTGTTTGATTCAGAGATGAAATGTTCAAAGAGCGTCTTTGATTATGTGCAGCTTCGATTTGAGATTAAATTTACTTAAAAAAGCAAGATTAAACATATGTCACTTGCAGCTAACAAACGCGTCGCCTTTGTTAGTGTCCTTTGAGGATTCTTTGAGCCCTCGAATTATTAATTCATTTTTTAAAGTTAATGGCAAATGTCATTTTGAATGCTCTCAGATGCGTCAGATTGTCACTTGTTATGCACTGCCGCTGTGTATCAAAGCAAATGTTGTGAAAGAAGAATCCTTTGCAGTGTGTGTGTGTGACTTCACCCTGCAGCAATATTCACCCCTTCAAGCTTTTTGATTTTTGTACCTTTTAGCAGCGCGGAAGCACAAACAGGCATTAATTTGTTTCTGAGCGCAGATATTTTGGCCTGCTACCTTCCCCGTGCTGTGTGGCTCCAAGCCCACGTGACCTCGTACCTCTTAAAGTGCGATGTACGTCAGAGCGGGTGCAGGCGTCGCGCACCATGCAGGGTTATCACAGTGACACGCCTGTCACCCAAGAACACCGGGCTCCAGGGGAGGGCGGGCTCCTCGCACCAGTCAGCCCGCTCTGCATCCTGCACAAGCTGCAGACACACCATGTAAAACAGAAGCAGATAGCTGACAATTGGAGTTAAAGGCTTGTGAACTAAAGTCGCAGCCAAGGAGTCAACACAGTGTAGCCAGGCTTACCGCAACAACCTCTAAAGCAGCCACAACAGACACAACACAAGATGACAATGTACCTCTATTCTTCTGTTTCAAATAAACCAACAATTTAGTGTGCTTGCATCGTCACGATTGCCTTAAAAAAAGCTTAACTCAAACAAATGACACCTTTTTTAATCAGCAGGTCTACCTGAAACCATAATACCATCATAATCTTAATTGTCACAAATATTACATTAAAACTCTTGAGATATTGCAACTTTCCTACGCCAGCATATTTTAAAAATAGCATTAAATTCATAAATGAGTATTAACACCTTTAAAACTCATTGTCAAAGTCTTTTATTTTACTAATTAATCTTTTTGGCCCAGCCAAAACTCCTGTTTCTGCTGGCAGAAGAGATCATGTTGCTTAATCCTATCAGAGTGTGACTGAGAAAGTTTTATTTAGCCCAAACCCAAGAATAGTTATTTTGAAGTTGCAAATTTTCTCTATTTCTAGTTGATTTTTTTTCTGTGTTTGTAAAAAAGAAGAAAAAAAAACATGAAAAACGTTCCTTGACTATTAGTTTGGTAGGGCTGCTAGCATTATAAGGAAGTCTCCTGAAAAAAGAGACTCGAGATTTCTACTGTTTTCTGCATGTCCCTGCTATAACACAAATCTTCCCTCTTCTGGCTCAAAACTCTCGATGAAAACTGTGTAGGTGTATTTCCATACCCACTTCCTCGGAAAACACATTTGAAGTGATCTTCTCCTGTGTAAAATATCTCGGAGTGATTCTTCTGATATCATATCTTCCCCTCTATGGGTATGACTGCTCCGATTCCACTTTAACTAAAATGAATGAATGGATACATGAAGATTCGAGTGATGTGTTACAGCTCTCATCAAAAGAGTAAAGTACTGCTACCTTTTTTCTTTTTTTTAAGTGATGTGTATTTCAAGCACATTACTCTGGTATTTGAGGGATGTGTTCACCAGGATGGTAACATAAATCACTCAGCATTTCTGTGAGGGGGAAAAACTCTCAGCGCTTTCACAAAGATGGGGTCGGATTTCTGACGGTACCTGCAGCAGCAGCAGCAGCAGCGGTGGGTTTTTGCCTTGTCTGTGTGTGACACGGCAACGCACTGCGATCAGCCTCCAAACAACTGCATTCATCAAAAACATTGATTAGTGATGAAGTGAAACTGGTGACAGCTGCTTTAACACTTCTCTCGTCTCAATTAAACTTGTCAGGACGTAGAAAACTGTCAGACTTGATAGTTTCTTTTTCCTGTACCTCATTCTGATGTTTGATTGTGTTGAATAAATATTATTTAGCTTATTCAAATGTAGGAAACAAATATTTAAAACTGTATAATAATGCATTTAAAATACATTAAAGACATCGGTAACTGTGTTTGACTTGAAAATGAAGTGAAGCTGATAAGATGTTGTTGACATCATTGAGCATGATTCTTTATTCAGCTGCGATACTTTACCGGGGTCCCCACCACAAGTCATTGGAATTTGCACTGTCAACTTGGCCAGTCTCTATACTGGTGTTGTATTTTTTTTTTTTTTTTACCTCCATGCAGAAGTTATCACTCCAGTAAAAAAGATTGTTGACCACAAGCGTGGAACATCCCATAGATGCACTAAGGGCATAAACATGTAAACAATATGGACAAGTCAGAGCTGTGCATGAACTACACATAAAATACACTATAATCATATATTTCCACTTATTATTGCGAAAGCTAGAACATTTAATGTAAATGCACATATTTGTAAACACACGGTATAGATTTGATACTGCAAATACCTGCACAGTAGTCACCATCCATATTGAATGAAAGTAATTGATGTGGTTCGACAAGATACATTTGGTATGGTGGGTAAATAAGTTACAACATGTTCTCACACAGTATTTGCCTTCCGCGCTGCATTTACTCTCAGTCATGTGTAAACTGAGAAACATCTGTGAACTGACTGAATACAAGGCGTAAAACCCAATTTATGAGCGTATATTGGCACACAAATAAATAACTCACTTTCATTTTCTGTATTGAACAGGGAAGGTAAAATTGCTATTGTGGGTAAATTTAATCATGCAATATTTCTTCTCTTGAACTGACCCTGCTTATCCTTCAGTTATAGGTCAGCAATATGAGGACAATAGTTCACTAATAAACATCTCAGTGTATGTGTTTGTATTTTCACCTTGCTTCCAAATCAAAAATGGAAAATCTTCATTACGGAGACGGCAACAAAGTACACTGAACAGAATGTGTTGGAAAAAATATAGAAAATGTAAAAGAAAATAAATAAATAACGGTAGACACATCATCCCACATGAAAACTATTTTCTGGGAAATCAGATGCTCTTCCTGCTGCAATCAGGATTCAAACTCGTGCGCCTCCACACAAGGTCAAGTCGAACCAGATGCACCACCAGGGTAGACATATTGCTGGCATCTGATATATTAGTGAAATGATTTGGAGCTTTATGCACTTAGAGCTACAAAAGGCCTCAAGACAGTTGTCAATGACTTGAATGTCACCTTATTAGCTGGGCAATCAATGATTGCTTGGATTGCTGCGCTGCTAACACTTTTCACAAGAAATGTATCTTTGTAATTATGTTTTACTCTGCATACTGCACAAGATGTCACCTTAAAAGACTTTCTCTCCCTTGATAATGATGTGCTGCAGTGCTGCGTATTGTCGACGCTCCTGCACACCTGATCAAGTAAAGTGCTTCATAAGCACTTTACACACTTAAACATTGAATTTTGCTTCATTTAAAGAGCAGGCAACACACATTTAGACTCTTGGTCATCAACTCGAGTTCTTCTCATCTAAATATGCACATGAACTAAATCTAACATGCACAAAGGCTGTGAACAAATCATGTAGACAAATGAGCAATTATGCAGGCAAATCGAAATCAACATATTGTGACCACATTTTTAAATATGTTTCACGATTGTTTTTATGTTTTTGATGCAGAATCTTTCGTCTTGTTTTCACTGACCATACAAACAAACGTTTAAGTCACATTGTTAGTGACAACAGTTATATGGAGTTAGATTCTGGCTTCAGATAGCTAATTGACAGCTACAAATTAAACGTTCTTTATCTTTTAACTCAGTTGTGATACGGTGTTTTGATTTTGAAGTTTGTGTTAGTGACCAAGTCTCAATTAAAAGCTCACAAGATTAGTTCTCTGGTGTAATTTCTACACCTGTGTGATAGCGTATTGCTTTTGGTATCAATTAGATTATCAATTAGATTATATAGAACTGCGTTCAAAATCACTTCAAAAGTTCATGATAGGCTCTGAAAATGATGCGCTGTAGTTAATGTTGGTCTCTCAAGCATTCAAATACATTCAACTTGTAAAGAAAACAGTTTTTGGATAATGGCAGGAGGAGTTTGTTTAAAATATGTGATGAAAAATTATTTCATTGTATTTTGTGTGTGTGTGTGTGTGTGTGTGTGTGTGTGTGTGTGTGTGTGTGTGTGTGTGTGTGTGTGTGTGTGTGTGTGTGTGTGTGTGTGTGTGTGTGTGTGTGTGTGTGTGTGTGTGTGTGTGTGTTCGTTCTCCAGTCTCTCCTCGTGGCCCAGCAGCTGGCCAACGCAGTAGGTGGCGTGATGTCCGGAGCAGCGCCGGGCATGAACCAGCCCATCCTCATCCCCTTCAACGCCGGCGGTCACCTGGGCGGGCAGCAGGGCCTGGTGCTCTCCCTCCCCACAGCCAACATCCAGAGTCTGGTGGCTGCTGCTGCTGCGGGGGGCATCATGACACTCCCCCTCCAGAACCTGCAAGGTGAGAAGACACGGGGGCAAATCAGACATTTTTCACACACATACAAAAAAAAAAAACTTATGATAAGACGACGTCGCCACAGCAGCTCTTGAAAAGGTAGAGTATTTCAAGAAGAAGATTCCAAAAGCTGATGGATGTTTAAAAACAGCATTGGAATTGAAAATCCATATTCGCATGGCCACGTAAAACTGATGAATGTGTTTCTCTATTATACATGATGATTCACGGACCCAAGACAACAGAGACTATTAGTAATACATGAAGCAAATATTGCTCCAAACAAGAGTTTGTTATACATTCACCCCAAGGCACGGGACAGTGTTTTTTTCCTAATAAAAGTGCTTTACAGAGGTCTCGACCAGGTAAGAATCCTTAAGGGGTTTTTGTATCCCAAAAAGCAGCTATCCTCAACGTGCCCAGAGGAACAACCATATTAATTACAGGTCAGCGTTTTGCAGTGCAGCGCAGAAGCACTTTATGTCTCTTTCCTGTGCATAAGAGTGCACTGTACTTCACTCTTTTTTTTTTATATATCTCTTTTCCACCTCATCTGTCCATCCACATGGCTGTACTTATCCTTGCCTTTTAAAGTTTAATGCCCAAGTGTTCTCTTTTGATCATAGTTGTAAATGGTTTTCATTTTAATGTTTAAAACATTGTCTCTTTTATACCATTAGATTGAGGGATGGATGGGGAAACCGTCAGTCATAAATCTTAGATGAGAGAGCTGCACTAATGTAAAAAGATGCCAGGCCACATGTAAAGCAGTGTGTTTTTAGGATGGAGATTACAATAATGCCAGTGCAGCACAAAGTGCATTGGAAGGCTCCCTTCATGTGTGGAAATGGATGGACAGATGCCCTGAGTGAGGAAATGTGGAAGTAGAAGCCTAATGGACACAAACATGCATAAATAACAGCAGCCATCGCTGTGGGCAGAGCTTTTAATAAACCCGCATCTATCCAGCGAGCCCTTCAATGTATCCGTCAGTAGTGGACGATAATGGGCCCAGCAGGCTCGTCTGACTCACACTTCAACAGATCCTCCTCGAGGCTGGTGAGGGACAACCCAGAGGCTCCAGCGATCTGATGAACTGATCGACAAACACACTGTCGGGGTGTCAGAACACCAAAACAAACACCTCTCCGTCATCCATATTGTCCAGTACCAAATAAACCAACAGTCTGAATTCACTGTGCTGATAAACATTCCCCAGCCATGAGAGATATGGGTAAAAAAAAAAAAAAAAACTGTTGTGGAGAAGTGCCTCTGTGGCAGATCTTTTTTTAAGTGTGTGGACTGACAGACTGCGTGTTCGCACGTCCTCTTATCTGAAGGGGATGCATTGAAGGGACCTCCGTGGAGAGAAAGTGACACAAGTCACGAGTGAAGCTAAATGTCTTGACTGTGTCCGGGCCCCTCTGGCCACAGAGCGCTCCTCCACTCTCCCCTGTCTGAGTTCATCACGGCTCCGCTGAATGAGGCCTGCTGGCACAGCACCTCTGTCAGACAACTGCAGCTCTGGCCTATTGCCCTCGCGCCCCCCCCCCATCACCTCCCCTCGCACCCTCCGGGGCTCCGGGCCTGATTAATCACACATATAATACAGTGCTGCGCTGTCGCCGGGGAGCGGTTAGCTCATTTCACAACCTCGGCAGAGAGTGTGCTTTACAGCGCTCACACTGCTCGCTAATTAGTGTCAGATCAGACACAAGACAACAGTAAGGAACAGTAATGAGACTCTGAGAGAAGCCCAGCCAATGGCTGTGTTTAAATGTAATGAGGCAGCTAATGACCAGCTAATAAGGCCGTTTGTCTCGGTGAATGGGCATTTTAGGGTGGAGGAATGCTACACTTTAATCTGAAGGACTCTCACAGCCTGGAAGCATTAAATGAAAATAAGAATTTAGAACCCAGCATTTTTTTGCATATTAGGCCTTAATGTGGGAAATTATCTCATCATCTCTCGTCTTTATCCCGTGTTTTGGTAACGCTAATCAGAGTTTTCCCTGTGAGGATGAACGAACTGGCTGGGTTTCTGCAAGCTTTCGGAGGGCAGCTCTCTGCGACTGTGATGAATAACTATCACTGTAATGGGGTTGTGCTATAAAGTTGGAGCAGTTGCTTAAATAAAACTGAGCAGCATCTTGTGGCAGACTCAGTAAACACAGGCACCAGTGTAACTGGTTATTTGTCAGAATGATTTATGCCTGCAAACATGCAGTAAAAACAAATTCCCAATGAAACTAAACAAGGGAGAAAGTTATCTTTTGTGACAGAGTGTGCACAATTCTAGCTGACTTCACAGAGGCAAAAACTAGGTTGGGTCATGCTAGAGGTCCGTAAATATGACGGCTGATGAGAATTTTTTATTTTTTTAAATAAACATACATGAATTTCACGTTTTTAGATGTAAGTATTTACAGCTGCTGTAAACAAAACAACCACAGATTCTTGTCGTTGGATGGGATGCTAACTTTCTGCTGCATTTTTAATAGGTTTCATTTCACCTGATTTTATAACAAGCAAATCATGATTACCATACTTGTAAAACTAGTTGTATCAAAGCACTGTACATGTAATGCTCAATGGGAGGAAACAGAACAAAGTCCCATCTGTCGACTCCTCTCCTCCCTGACTCACTCAAAGATAATGCAAGAAGCTAGTTTACTGGAGCGCTTTCATATTAATAAGCATATCCCATCTTATTTGCTCTCAGCAGAAAGCCAGGCAGCACATCACATCAGAGAGTCGACTTCTAATGGTGAGGTGAGAGCATTGTTCCTCTGTACTCGTCCGCGGGAAACACAAAACAGCACTCAAGCTCCCTGATAAAGGTCGGCATCCCACTCACCTGCGGTAATGAGACCCCGTGTCAGTGCCAATCAAAGGCATGTCTGTCGTTTTGATGAAAACGCGCGGCGGTGTCGTTCGCAGGTTGCGGGTTTTGGCACGGTACAAATTAGGGAAATCACTCTGCTCATTACACCACCAAAGGGTGGGCTCCTGGGGGTAGAGCCAAATGTTTCCACACTAGTTAGACATGTCAGGCTGCATCTTTTCTGCCTCAGCTGACTGCTGCTCCTTTAAGAGGTTAGCTCACCGGGCCGGGCCACTGACTTAACCTCTGTCTGCTCAGGGACTGCCTCTGTGTCCCTTTACTCATTACATTATCAGAGCTGGAGAGTTTCAGACACCCGTTATGGGCTTGTTATAAGCCACACTAGTTGCTCATTGTTTTTCTCCTGTATCTTTTTATTTTTTTTATTTTGTCAAATCATTTTGGACAAAGAAAAGAGAGAAGCTGTTGTCTGTGTGAACATCCGTGCCGTGGCAGTGTCAATTCAGATGACCGATTGTGTCCACTCCACAGCTCCCCGCGTCAACGTCTGCCATTTAAACACAACGGAGGCCAAACTCCTCTCTTCTCCCTCATCGCTGTTTAATTTGAAGTGTTCTCCAGCAATATGTATTCCGCGTCGTCCTTTAATGATTTAACTTTGCTGTGGTTGTAAGATGATTCACAGGGGAGAGAGCTGCATTAAATAAATAACAGTGATAAAATGTAGACCTCATACATTTCAAAGCTAATGCAACTAGCGGTGCAATAGGAGCAGCTGCACACAGTCCTGGAGCGGTAATTTGATTGATTTGTTGTGACAGCAGCCAAATAATTGAGAGTGAGAGGTGCTGCTGGAGATGAAGCGCAGGCAGAGGCAGGTTTGCCAGGCAGTCCCAGCAGATACGGCACCCTGGTTCTCATCTCTGCCATTGATATCTGCCAGTGGTTTATTGTTTGTCTACAATAAGCAGCTTGGAAGCGTGTGGGGTTACTGCCTTTGTCACAATTTGGCAATGGAAAGAAGAAGGGGGGGTGGGGGGGGTCACCAATCAAAACACACAGGAGAGCAACGAGAGGGTTAGAATCAAACACACAAATTTACGCCCGGGCTCAGGTTTGCTGTACATGCAGACAAGCGCTACGCGCACTCCCATGAGACTGATTTATACTCTGACGTCTGTTTTGAAGCTGAGATGTGCGTAAATTTCACCTCCCGCTGCTGCACTTGTTGCAGACATGCTAATGATTTGTTCTGAATTCAAGGTACATGCTTTTCATAATTGTGCAAAACCAACAGCACAAATTACCCACCGTGCATTTTGATATATATACAGTAGGATTTTTTTATTTTTTTTATGTGTCATCAGACATTTTTTTCCTTGTCTGTCTGGTAAGAAACAGTCACACTTGTTTGTCTGAACCTTCTGGCTCTTGACTCCTATTTTGTTTCTGCGGATGGTGGCCGTGTCACTCCGGTTCAGCCATGCCACAGGACAGCACGCTGCCACAGCCTGGAATAGCAAGAGAAGAAAGAAAGGGAGAGCGAGGGGGGTTGGGGGAGGACCGGTCTTTATGGTGGTTTGGAGGAGGACAATAATACTGTTAATCAGATGTGGCTGTGTCTGCTCCTCCACAGCAAACCCTGACATCTGCCCTCGCTGGTAAACACTGAGGGAGGCTTTTTTTGCAAAACCTCCTGCCATATACACACAGTCTACAAGGCAGACTCTCTGCATCACACAGTGCCTGTCTGCGCTGTGTGCACAGGGGAAGGGGTGGGGGGGTGCATTTATTTTAATGGATTTTACTCAAGGTGGCAATCAAGCAATGTGCAATTGGAGGAGGATAGTTTGCTGAATTAGGAGCTTGAATTACAACCTGGCAAATTTTTCTGAAATGAGCTTCCAGTCACGGGACTAATCACAAACATGCAATTTTATTCCATTTTAATCCAGATGTTTGCCATTCCCCCGGCTCCTGAGCGAAAAACAGATTACCCACTGGCTGGTGTAATTAAGTTTTTAAATGTGAATCCTCCGAACACTGCTGGGTTCATTTAGCCAAATTAACATTCATTTGCCAAATATTGGATCTGTTAAAATAAAACCTCCATCATCTGAACCTCTGGAATAATTTGTGCACTAACACTCTTAATTAAATCTTTAGTATTTAATAATCTACCACGTATTGATTAAATATTCTGAGCAATTATGCACAATTGGCAGAGTTCATCTTTTCATTATCAAGCAGTCGCCTTGGTGTTGCTTTTGAGTCGACCAGTCAATTACCAGGCTTCGGTTTCACTGAATTAGGAAGTATTGAATGCCATATAAATTACAACACATAATCACGATTTGTTTTCATGATATTTCAGCACTTGTGAGGCGCACCCAGTAAATGCCTTGACCGCCTGGCCCCGGAGTTGTTTTGTTGAAATTACGTCTCACTTTTTGACTCCCTCTTCCGGCCAGACCGTTTCCACAAGATTTGCTAAAGGTCTGCCATATTGCTGAGGTGCAATTCAGAAGCTTTCAGCAACAATCTGTAGTCAAGCATTTTAAATGAAAATTGATTTGTGATTTACATGGTCAGCGAGGGGAAAATGAACTTATGAAATGTTGTAAATGAAATATTAGACAAGGTGCAGTGGGAGAGAGCAGACAGAGATGGTAATCTTGTGGAACTTGAATTCCTGCCTGGCAGAACTGGGTGACATTTTACATTTATCTGTGTTCTGCATGAGTTGTAATGTTAATGGTAATTTTATGGGACTGAACTGGAATGAAAATGGTGTTATCAACGATTGCTTCAAATGTGGAATTGTGTAAAGTAGCACAGCTGCATCCTTTATTTCCCATTTCCCAGTAATGTGAGTTATTGCATGATTTGTCCTCTGAGGTTGAATGTGTGTATTCAATGTGTTTTTTTTATCAGCCTGTGCGACTCAACGCATCTTACATCACACACCTTTGTGACAGAATGAAACACTGGTGTGCTTTGATATTGCTATGAATGCCATATTTATCGGTGAATGTTTCTCACATTTCTTGACCAGATCTGTGCTGTTCTTGATGATTGCCTTCATATCGCAGGTTTATGCTTTACATTGTCATTTATCAGGCCTTAAAAAAATGTCCTGATATAAATCTTCAGGATACCTAAAAATTAAGGAATTGAATCCCAGAATGTGATTGAAGCATATATGAACATATATGAATAAACCTATGCATGTGCCACATATACGCGATATAATCTGTTCATTTGCACTTTAAAGCACTATAAATTCTCTGAATTAGATTATTTAATAACAGGATTCATGTAAAAGATTGGTTACACACTATAATGTACCTATGTCCTTCTATAGAAAGTAATAGTCTTACGAATTACCCATAAATATGATGTGCATCAATCCAGGACACTGACTGATAGGAAGTCATGCTTCATCAGTTGTAAAAGGCAATATTTAACATTAGCACTTCTCTCAATATTTAGCATAACTATTCAATTATATTTTCTATAATTATCCTGCAATTGCAATAATTATAAGAAAAAGAAGAAATGCATGGTCAAATACCTGATAATGGGTTAACTGTTAATTTACACTACAGTAAATACATCATCAACAAACTTGCACAACCATTTTCAGATCTTCATTTTATAACTGTTTATAACATTATAATCTAAACTAACATATTATCAATATAGGTCTATGGTGGACTTAATAATACAAGCAAATCAATGTAGCATTACGCTCTAATCAATACTACTTACGCTGCGCCCAGATGTTTTAATTTCGTTCGATATGTTGTGCAGTGAACGTTTCCCATTCCCACGCTGGCCGTGAACAACACGTATGGATTTTCATAGAGCTCGCTCTTCCGCGGTCGAGAAAGAGAGAAAAGAGGCAAAGAAGTGAGAACAAACAAAAGTGATCCTGCAGCAGCAGTGGAGAAGCTGGTGAGAGTCCGGGAGGCGGCCTGGATCACACAGAGGTCATTTTTAAACACAGCTCTCCAGTTCCCCGCCTGTGAAACCAAAGCGTCCGCGGTGACATTTTGTCAGCAGATGGTGTGGAACCAAAGCCCTCGCCAGCGGGGATGTCTCAGCTTTGCTAAAAGCTATCTGTGGTTACTAATTGCTGACCTGGGCCTAATTACCTTAATTAATGGCGGCGGTATCTGGGGGCCAGATTTGTGGCGGCTTTTATCAGTATCAGTGCAGCTTAAAAGGTCCCGCAGGAGGCCTGAGCAGCGTGTAAGTCCCGTGGGTGCTATTTCTGGACTAACTGCAGACACATCTCAGATGGATCCTGTGGCATCGGTATGGGGCAGTGTGTTTGGAGAGAGGTATCTGTTACTTGCAGATCACAGGAAAGCCTCACTAAGTACATTTGAGGCTATGGAGAGAGGGTGTGAGGGGCGGGGGGTGGGGGGGGGGGGGGTCTGTTTTCTTTTTTTCTTTTTTTTTTTCCGCCCTGAACATATTTTCTAGTCTTTTCCCTCATATGCGAGGCCGTTTCCTGAATTACACCGCCGTAATTCACAGTGACAAAGTAGACTTAGCACCTTTTTCCGCAGACCATGGGGGGTTTTGTTCAGTGAGCTCTCACTGTGAAATTAGCCCTGGTACTTTCATTTTCCAGCTGCAGTGAAATGGTTAAAAGACACAGATCAGCCAGTATGAAAATAGAACTGATTCAACAAAATCTGTTGCTTCCCCCGTTGCTTGCTCCTCACCCATCCAGCAAAAAAAAAAAAAAAAAAACCTCCCCCTCCTCTATTCCCCCTCTCCCAACCCTGCTTTTCTTCCCCTCTCGCTACCCCCTCCCACCCCCACCCTTCCCCCAGCCCCGTCAGGCACCTTGTCCGCATCCGAAGAAGGCTTGTAAGTTTCGGGTGCATACATTTCTTTTGATGATATATTGTCCTGGTGCGGAATTTCATTTACTGCCGCTGCCCTTTGCTGAACCTGTTGCTAGTCAGTGAGCACGATAAGCGTATAAGTAGCATGCTACTTCATTCATCATACATCGTTCTGGGCTCTCAAATATCTCATATGTGATTCAGGAAGAAACTACTAAAGCGGCACAAAGGATCCCACCAGGATCAGCTGAGGTTCCATTAAACGCTGTGTACAAAATAGAGCACCCTTGGTATGTGTTATCAAATACATATTTCCATTGTTACATCTACAAAACACTCATTTCATGGTGTACACATTGTTTATGTAGCTGAGGAGGAAAAAAAACGTATCTCTGGCGCAGTGCTCATGTTGTACATAATTCCGTTCACATTGCATTTTTGAATGCATGCATTTTGAAATCTGTTTTTTCCCTCAGTCATAGTGGCTGCTCTGTGTTGTATTAAACAGCATTAATAATCACAAGAGGCTCAGTGTCACTCAGAAGTCTCCACATCACTAAGGCAGACAGTGTTGTGCTGCTGGGCATGTTGTGCTGTGTGAAAGTGCTTACACGCTCCCTCAGACAACCAAAGGGAATAATTAAAGACAGAAGATGGAGGCAGAAGAATGGAAAGCAAATCCCATTGTTTGGGGTTATTTCATCCCACTGAATTTCTTTTTCTCACTTTCTTTTGCTCTCTTCTCACATTCCTCCCCAAATGCACTGTGGGTATGTGGCACGTTATCAAAAGCATATGTAAGCGAAGCAGCGCAGAACAAAAGCCCTATGATGTCCTCCTCATACCCACATTGTCTTTTGATTATTCTACAATCATTTTATATCTGTGTAAGTCGGGAAGGAAGGGAAGGCTTAATAACCCCATAATATACAATACTGTAGCGACTCAGAAGCCACATTGCAAGATCTGTTTTAGACGATTTGAAAACAAGCTTGCTAAGTACTCCTTTGCTCCTTATTTTTTTTGTGTGTTTTTTAAATATATATATATATATCAAAATGGTTTAATTCTTCAACCCGCCAATATTCACGTTGGTACCAAAATAATCCACAATGAAATTCAAATTTAAGGTGAACTAGACTATTAGGGCAACTCTACTCCACTCC
Organism: Blennius ocellaris; assembly: GCF_963422515.1. Classification (NCBI taxonomy): domain Eukaryota; kingdom Metazoa; phylum Chordata; class Actinopteri; order Blenniiformes; family Blenniidae; genus Blennius; species Blennius ocellaris. The sequence goes on from NC_137668.1 coordinate 17,747,700, forward strand.
ATTTCTGGAGCAGTAAATGTAGCCCCTCAATCTCTCTCAGCTTTTACTGTCAGTCAGAGAGCACTCAGTCATCTCCGTGCATCAGGCCCGCAATATTGATTTTTCCACCCACTGAAACAGCCGCATGAACATAAATTTTGCATGAGGCTTTTACTCGCGGCCTCCGCTTTGGTCTGACGACACATGATGGGACCATGAACACGCTGTAATAACCCAGTCTGTCCTGCCAAGCAGACAGGCTTCTCTCTTTCTTTCTTTCTTTTTTTTTTTTAGCTTGAAGCGAGGATGAGGGGGGGGGGTTTACAACACCTTCTGGACTCTGAAGGACAAAAGCGAGGGACCCCTCACTGGGTCCCATAGAAGTACAGTCTGTATTTGAAATGAGACTAGAACGTGTAAGAGGAAAGCTCTGAATTTGTACATGAAATGTACAGGATTGTATATTGTGCTTTTTGGTTTCTTTTATGTCAAAGGGAAATATAAACCAGTACAAACTGTATGAAAAATCAAGCATATTTCTCTGCTTCCAAATAATGCTTGCTATTCTCTTGTTGTCCTTTCAAGGGTTTTTATTTTAAAAGTCCAACATAAACAAGTTTCCCCCTGTATTTATTTTTGAAGCAAAGCGAGACCAGACATTGTTATGCATTGCACACTTAACATAAAAACATTTTTTTTTTACCACGAGGGATCGTCTTATAAATGAAATTAAATATTGCCGTCAGTGCTTGAAACATAAAGCTGCAGACTCCTACAAAGAGGCAGAAAAACAATGTCCCTGTACAAACTCTCCGAGGAATAAAATCACAGTGAAAAAACACCAGATCTCACTTTGCTGGAGACCCCCTGGAAATTTGTCAGGGCCCCCCAGAGGTCCCTGGACCACACTTTGGAAATCAATAACAAAGCGTGAGCACCACCAAAAGGGCAACATTATCGAGTACACAGGGATTTTCTTGTATGTGTAACAACTCCATGGAGAGGATTTGATTCTTTGAAATGCTTCCCCCAGAGTGAGAATCCTACAACACTGCTTGATATTGCCTTGCATCACAAAGTGAAAGCATTATCTCTGGATCCCTACAAGCGATGTGCTTTACTCTCTAAAATCCTGTGGCTGCGGCGCCGCTCAAATCTTAACTGCTTATATATACTCTTATTTTTTACTTTTTATTTTTTATTTTCCTAGTGGCTGGTTTCCTCCTGCAGCAGCACTGAAATACAGATATTGCCTGCTGTGGTTCTGAGTAATGTTTTTATTCAGTAGTTCACCAACTCCTTAACATTTCATTTGGCCCATGTTTATTCCAGCTCTCGCCGAGGCAGGAATCTCTTCACCTCCCCTTTAACGTGATTACCAGTCGTATGGATTCACCGGTAAAAAGGAGTAAAACACAAACTACGTGTTCAAACCCTGTCAGAACAAACATTTGTTTCTACCTTCACTTAACTTGTTTCACAGCTTTGAACTATAAAGAAAAAAAATAGAAGAATATAACAAGTCAATAATTGGGAAAGTAATTGCTTTTAAATTTTGCCATGGTTGGACTTACTTCAACTTAATACCAGTGTTTTTGGGAAGTTTTCCACTCTTAATTTAATCTGACTGCTCCATTAAAGAAATTTAAATCAAGCAAATAAGATAAGTGTGGAAGTATTTCTTGCCCAGCCACCAGTGATGTGCTGCGAGTCTCATGGCAGGTGAGAGTTATGAGTATGTATGATAAGTATGAGTAAAGAGAAAAGCTTATATTTGCCATTTGATTTTAATGTTTGGAATTATACAGAAATTACATTATAGCACATTCCAGTATACAAATATTAATATCTATTTAATTTAATCATTAACATATATATGCAAGTGCTGCTTTATTATGTCAATGTATTTCTTGTTATAACAGTACAATGACCTTTAATACTTTCTGTTATAGCATAACAGTCATTAGTGGATTTTATTATTTGCACGAGGTGTACTTTTTGGCCGACTTTCCACGTTCATATTTTGTTGACATTGTCACTGGCGGACTTTTCCTCTTAATCACATGTAAATTTTTGCAGCCTCGCAACTTTCTCTATAATGATAAATCTGTCCTTCACTTGGCGCAAAGTCTTATGATTGACTTGTATTTTTTAGCCATTTCTCAAGCAGAAAAAACTAAATTTAGACCTCAATTTAATTATCTGTCTTCATGTTAAAGAAAAAAAAATCACAATGCAATCTGAGAACCTGTAAAGTCTTAAAGACTAAACAATTAATCAGAAAGAAATTGACAGAATAATTATTAAAGGAAAGAATAAGTCTTGGTGCTGTATATGAACAAAGTGACCCAAAGTGATAAAAGTTATCAGGGAACAAAGGAAATGATGGCAGAAACAGTGATGTTATCCCCTTCATCAGCGTGCGAGTGCTCCCATCTAATCCACAGAGTAAAAAAATGACCTTCCTTTGACCACCTTCATAATTACCAGATCTCATAGAGTCTAAATCTCCTTACCTCCAGTGGAGTAATTATCAGTGTGACTCACTGAAAAGGCAATTGAGACAGTGGTTTATGGACTCCAATAGTGGGACGTGAGGCAGAGCAGTAATGGGGAGCTTGTTTGTCCCCTCTCACCTCTCTTGTTAGAGAACGACAGCTGTGTTCCGACGGCAGCAGTTCCCTAAAAATACAGGTTTGGGTCAATTCGGACAATTTCATCAACTCCCGCCAAGCTCCGCTGCAGTTTCTGATTAGCAGGTGAATTTGCAGTCCTGCGCGCCGAAATAATGCGAGAAATTATTAGCCGCTTCAGTAGCAGCAGTACCAGTAAGATTTTTTCTCTCCAGATTTTAGATAATGTAACAGTAAGAAGAACTACTTCAAAAATCAATTGCTTCATTTTTGAGGAAGGCAGCCCGCATACATACACATAACTTACTGATGAGACACAAAAGGCACTACGAGCTTTTTATCCAGTCCTGTGAACTTAATACCTTCTTTTCAAGGTTTTTGAACTATGCTTTCTTTCATGATGCCCAGAAATCTTGAATTCCTCCGACATGAGATGATCATTCCCACCTTCTGCTGACCGTACTTTATGCAACGTGGAGCGCATTTACTCCTGTAGAATGAAAGATAGTCAAAGTCTCATTGTGCAGATGTGATTACTTTGACACTGCAGTCACTCTTCATGCTGGCCTTGACTAGGCCTTTTGTAAGAACCGTAAGATTGTTGAGCACCTATTTGGTGCTTTGTAGGAAGTCGACATGCATCAAAAGATGTTTTCATTTTTTTGTTCACTCCCAAAAAGAAACACGGAAGTTACTGTGGCATTAAACTAGTTTCGTAAACACAAGATTTTCGCAATGCATATCTTGTGATTTTTATCAAAATATAGCCAAATGCTACGCTTGACATCTGCAGATATTTGGCATGTGATCCAGTTTATAACACAGAAGTGCATAAAATTTACTGCGAGGAGCTGGACTTTGACTACATCTGTACATACAAGCATGCACGCACACAAAACGACGTATAAGGGAACTCATCAGGAACAGTTGTAAAGGCAGGTGCCGTACATCGCGAGGAAAACAAGGAGCCAAGCTTGAATCAACCCTGGAGAGAAAAGTGCTATAATAGGGGGGTTGGCAGGGACTACTGAGATAGTGCTGGTAATGAGAGAGCAGGCTGCCCACCCTCCCACCCTCTCCGCTCCGCTCATCCACCACATAGGAAACAAAAATAGCATTTCGTCTGACGAATGAGTCGGCTTTGACCTAGCCTTTCGACCTCTGACAATCAGTCTCTCTTCGTCCTCCAGTACTTCAGAAGCCAGGGACGGGACAGTCGAAGATAACAGTTGATTTCTACTGTGGCACTGAGGCATAAAAAAAAAAAAAAGAGAGAGAGAGAAGAAAAAGGTCTGAAAGAGAGATGGCAGACCATTTCTCAAAGCAGGAGGTTGGAGGCCTCACACTTCTCAGTTCTTAGGTTGGAGACTCCCAAATGATTGTTGTTGAATGTTTAAATGGCGCACTGAAGGCCACAGCCGCGATTGTTTTCGCTGCTCGATGTAGCTCATTTCTTAATACAAACATTAGCATAGGCAAGTTGTGACAACAGAGAAAGTTAGACCTCTTGCTCTTCCACCCCTCGGGCGTGATGACTAAGTGGGAGCGCTGCCTGCGCTGCAGCAGACAAGGACTGGTGAATATGAAACACAACAAAGAGACAGTGGGAGATATAATGAGCTCTATAGGATCCAGGCACCCTTTTGCCCTCTCTCCATCATAAGTGAAGCTCCCGCTCTCGTCCTCGGCCCTGTGTCTGCTGGAGGAAGAAGCACAAACAATTAGCTGAGACAAGCCGTTTGGATTATGTGCTCAAGCACAGCAATCAGACAGCTGTGGTTAAAAGAATGAGCTTCAAAATGCCAGTTGCCCAGTTAGAGGGGAAGGGAGGGTCAGTGGTCCTGACAGTCTTAACAAGATGACAGAATTTATAAAGCACTGCTGTTAAAGAATATAGTTACCTGCAGTGTAGCCCTTATAATAAGGCCACATGGGGCTTCTTCCATATTCCCTCTGTATTTGTTTTCTTTTGCCTCATATTCTTTTGTTGTGCGTCTTGTTCCTCAGCGTAATGGTTTGGCGCTGGAGGAAATTCTTCAATCGTCTTTGATCTTCGCCTGGTTTCGATAATTTTTTGACAGAAATCTCATTTTGCCCCCCTTTTGTTTTCTTCTTCTTTGTTCCCGCTTTATTCCGTCTTTAAATGGGGCTCAACATTTTGTCGTTGAGAAGTTGCAAAGGAAAAGAGCCGGTCCTGTCAAGGGCTCAGCACTCACAAGACAACTTGCCCCAACATTTCAAGTGAGAATTGGACTCTTGCCGTTTGCACAGATGATATATAATTCATGGCGGGGGTGTGAGAGAAGTGTCAATGTGTCAGGAGGTAGAAGAAATGTAAAAGTGTACTGTTTACTGGCCGAGAGATGGCAGCTTTCTTTGGCTGTGCCGCTGCCGAGCGAGGAAAGAGGAGGATGATCTGATCTTCATCAAATGTTCATCTGTGCCCGTCCTGCAGTCCAAGTGACCACACTAATCAAAAACTTGTCCGCCCTAATGTTTTATTCATCTTTTATGAGACGAGCATACGTAAATAATTTAAGTGCATTGATTCAGTGTGTATACAAGCTTGTCGACACTGTGTATTCACAATTGCTGCGCTGCATTATCAATAGATGATCACAAGCACCCTTTGGAGATAGCGTTTGTTATCCGGTTCTTTGTGTTTTAAATTATCTTGATAATCATCTGTGCATGTGAGGCCCAGACTGCAGATTTTTAAATGTCGGGCATACGTACATACATTATGTGCAATGTTTATTTGTGATAAGATTTTGATACTCACATTGCCATGTTGTCCACTTTGGGTATTTGTAATAAAATGTTGCATTGTGTGAACGTGAAACCTTTTTCCTCCTCGTAATGTCAGAAAGCAGATGTTCCATTAAATTTGATTTAGAGGATATAGGTCTTTAATTAAGAGAGGGATTTATTTTTGGTCGTTTACATATCTCATTCTTACAAGCACTTACTTCCACATAAAAGCTTGTCACAGTCCTCTTTCAGCTTCATTATTGTTTTTCCTGCATCAGACCCAAGGCACTCGCAGAAACTCATATTTAACAGTCTGTTTGTTATATAAGCCACATATAAGAACAATATGTTCTCTTTAAAAGAGGAGTCATTGGTTTTTCTGGTTTGTTCAGAAGAAAAAGAAGAAAAGCATCTGTGAAGTTTCCAAATGTGAAAAAAACCCATCATATGTGTGAGGAAACTCTTTTTATAGAGGTGTGAAGGTCAGCCTAGATGTTGTTTTTTTTGTTTTTTTATCCCAATTCTCCACATATAGTATTGCAGTGGAATACCTTTAGCGGGCATTATTTGTTGTCTGTGTTGTGTCATGGCTTTCTTCTGGCATTCAAACATAAAGTGTGAGTGAGTTGATATAAGAACCACCAAATGCTGCATTCAGATGTTTCTGAGTGAACTGCCATGAAGAATTGCCGTGAAGCCGAGGAGCAGCTTCCCAGTGTTCACACCAGGATGTTTCCACATCTATTATATTTTATATTTCAGAAGTACACTCCGGGCTCTTGGAAGCTTTTGCATGGATGGTGCAGCCACTGCCTTGCTTAGCCTGAGCGCTAACTCGATTTTTCTTTTTCTTTTTTTGAAGCTGCATAAAAATTTATAAGCATTTAAATGTAGAAATTAGGCTCTAATGGCATGCCATTATTGGATCCAATTAGTTAATGGGTTTATTTCTGAACTGTTCCACTGAAGATGGATGTCTCTTTCTTATGAGATTTTAAGCCATTAAACCAAAGATTCTGTCATTCTCCAAGTGACAATGACGACTTTTGGCTCCAGAGAGAGCAATTATATGAGTCTGGCTTGATAGCTTTGTCCTCCAACTAGCTAAATTAAATTCACTGACACTATCATGCAGGATAAAAAAACTCCTGGAGGACCTTGTTGTGGCTCTATGCAATTTACATCTGTCTCTCACTATTCATCCTATACATCCCACACCTTCACGTGTGCATATATTTCTGTCTGAGGTGTTAGAATATTTCTCAAATAATGAGTGCTCCTTGTTTATGTGCTGAAAAACTTGTTGTCAGGTTGTCAGTTACAGCTCATCTGTTTGTTACACTCTTTGCTGAGACTTCAGGCCTGGAGAAGAATGAAGTAGATAGATAAATAAATAAATCCCTTTCTCATCAACAGCTACCTCATCGCTGAACTCCCAGCTCCAGCACCTGCAGCAGCTCCAACAGATGCAGCACCACCACCACCAGCAACAACAGCAGCAGCAGCAGCAGCAGCAGCATCACCAACAGACCCACTCCCACGCCCAGAACCAGCTGCCCTCTCAGCATCACATGACGCCACCCAGCCAACAGCAGACCTCCATCCCATCTCCGGGCTCCACCTGTTCCTCCACCTCCGGACAGCCGCAGCAGTCCCCGCCTCACCGGCCCAACCATTCACCGGCCCGCAGCCTCCCCTCGCCCGTCACTCCACCCATGCCTTTGCCGGTGAGTGCACAAACACAGATATGTTGTGTATCACAGGATAGAGTAGAATGGATATTCATGGCAATTCATAGTGCACGGGTGAGGAAATTATCCAGTTATATTATTGCAAAAGCCATAAAGTAAATTAAAAAGATTTGTTCATCCAAAATGTAACAAATTCTGGCTCAAATATATGAATTAGGCTTTGTGACTTTGTTATTAATTCTATGTCTCACAGTTTACTTTCCCTTTCTCCATCTCTATCACCGTTTTCAGGCTCACTTGAACCCACTTTTGAAGCCCTTAGAGGGAACAAGTGACCTCTCGACCTTGCATGTCTTTTTTTTATTAATATATCAGAAGATCTGTATTGCAAGAACCATAGAGAACCCTGTGTATAGGTATTAATTTAAAGGGCAGAAATTAGGTCTTTAATCCTTTCAAAGAAGGAAAATACATGAAGTGCTGAAGTATGCATCTGAATAGGGGCATTGTCAACAGTGTTATTTGGGCAGGTCAACCTTGAGCAAATGCAGAGCTTAAGGAGTATACGCAGTGCTTGATTCTTTGTCAGCACTTGATCTTTATCAAGAGGCAGTGTTTAAATCGAGTCTGGCAGCTCTTCCGTCTATGTGGGGCTATTAGAATATGCATCTTGCTGTCGAAGACTTGACGCACTTGAGCACATAGAACTTCACAACCAGAGCATGAATCACCTCCCGCTGCTACAGATTCAGGACGGATTTTGAGGATAACTCTCCTCAGGCTTTCCGGTTGTAATCAGTCCTTAATCTTCGATGCTCTGCCTACTCAACCTTCTTTTTAGTCACTTTGTCTGTCCATCCATCTCTACTCTTCTGTCCGTCTGCCTGTCACAGTGTGACGATAATAACCTATTTTATATCCCTGTGGTTTCATTTCTGGTGGAGACTGGCCAGGGTCGCCTTTCTGTCCCTGGTCACATTCATCAGCGTCAGACCCTTATTGGGTTGTGGTGCAAGCTTCTTTATGGCCAGGATGAGTTGGGCTATTTGTTTCCCCTCGCAGCCCTCTCCGGCCCTGTCACGGCCTAGTGAGACTCAGCAGGAAAAACAGCCTCTGGATTTAATGGGCTCCAAAGACTAGCAGCTACATCGCACCAAACACATTGTTCAGTCTGACTGTGGATACCGGAGTTACTGACCAACATACAGATTCGCGCATTAAGCTTGCGTCAGACACTGCACAAACACCTTAGGTAACACAGTGAAGCTCATCTTTGTACAAGTGTTTGATTTGCTCAGAAACCACCACCTGGTTAAATTTCCAAGAATCTGTGCATAGTTTCCTCTGACGCACAACCCCAGAAACAGCGATTTAAGTAGATGCTGAAACTGAGACCATAAGCTTTATATAGATTGACTTCTGCTCAGAGAAGCATTGTGGCTGATTATGATGACTGGGGACAGACCTTCCTTGAGGGGGGCCAGAGGGGCCACATCAGGTATCATTAAGATATTGCCTCATCAAATAGGATTATGGGGGGGTGTGTGTATTTGTGCATGGGTGCTTGTGTGTGAGCCAGAATGGCCATAAAAGGTTTAGTTTCTCTGGGTCAGTGCTGGGGTTGTCAAAAGCGTGTGTCACCCAGCGAGGTGCCCGCTCAAGGACAGGCCGTGGCCCCGGTACACTCAAGCCTGCAATAGGATTTAAACTGTGACTCCTCCTTCCTCCGCACACTCGGGTCGGTGATTGGATTTTTACTCTCAAGTTCTCCAAGCACCTCATTGGTCAATTCGCAGAAGTTTCACAGTCAAAGAAACTCCCCAAGCAGGAGACTTAGTCACAAACGCACAGGAAATGTCACTGTGATCCTCTTTTTTGTGTGTTTTAATTGAGGACACACAAGGGCATTTGTTACATCCCCATGTTTGAACCAGGGGAACTGGTCTGTGCAGTAAAGTGGAGTCATAATTACCATAATACAATGAGCATTACACAGATAACACCCCTATTTCCTGTTGTCATTATGCAGACAAGTAGAATCACTCAGCCATTCAACTATTTGCGGAATATACAGCAAGGCGCTACAGAGAGACAAACACCTCATTATGTTCCAATTAATGTCCCATTGTAATTCTCTTCTCATGGGAGCTGTGTGATAGATACTCTTTGGAAACTCATAGTGAGGAAATCCTGAGCATTCATTAAATCCCCAGTGTTTTTAGTATTTTCGTGTTTTTACTTCATGAGGCACAATTCATTAATCGGCTCATTAAATGTCCTTATTAGAGTAAAATTCACACCATAAGAGACTGTGTCCCTCTGAGTCAGTGCATTAAACTTAGATTAATGCACATAATTTGGTTAAATAGAGGAAGAATTCACCTCTGTCAGCCTCCCACACTCTCCCTGCTCCCCGACATGCACAGTGTACAGAGTACAGTGAGATGCGGCCTGTGGCTGCCTGAAATAGCCACCATAGTGATGACAAATAGACGGGGGAAGATTATGAAATTTGCTTAAGTGCGTTAATGGGCTGATTGCGGGAGCCCGCTGGATTTTTGCTGGAAGTTGATTGATTAGAGCTGCGGGTTTTCTCCACGCCCGGAGAGCTCAGGGATTTGACGGGGTAGAGGCGCGCCAAGTCTGTTACACCGGAATTGATCTTAATTAGATCTGAAAGACCTGCCACAGCAGAATGGTCGCGGCGATTAAAATGAAAAACAGGAGAAATTACTGATCAAATTAATCATAATGTCGGGCTACAGCTGTAGGTCTGGTGTAATTTGCCACTCCAGTGAGTTACATCAGCCCAGGCAGGGAGAGGAGAGGCAGCACATACTGATCCGTGGAAGCAGGAAGCTTAGGCCAACCTATCAAATCTGTTATTCCAGTTCGTGTGCCCAGAACCTCCTGACCCTGCTGCGCCATCCAGTGGAGGCCCAGCATGCTTCTCTCTGACTCTCGGAGCTAATTAGTTGAGTTTTAT